>NW_026904022.1:0-331250 GCF_024500275.1 Phycodurus eques | reverse complement strand
GTCATCTCACTGACATGTCACAAAGGAAACGTTTGCATGGCTAAATTATTACTATCACCACAAATGCGTGACTAAATTATTACTATCAACACAAACGTCCACCTTATGCTTATTATACTAAGTTTCTCCCACTGGGCCTCACATCGAGGATGCGTGAAACCGTGAAGGCCGGATGGTTGTTGATAACACGGGGGAGCGGAGGTGGTACGGCCGGAGGACTCAGGGCGCAGGTTGAGACAGGCTTGAGCAATGACACGTGGAAGGTCGGATTAATTTTTAGAGACTGCAGGAGCTGGAGTTGGACGGACGTGGGATTAATTATCTTAGTGATGGGAAATGGACCGATAAAGTGTGGAGTGAGTTTGCGGGATTCCGTTTGGAGGGGAGGTCATGGGAGAAAAGCCAAACGGTCTGACCCACCTTGTACTCATGCGCAGAGGAACGATGAAGGTCCACGAGCCGTTTATTTTTTTCCGCAGATCTGACCAAGGCCGCCCTGACGTCCTTCCATATGGACTGGACCCTTTTCAAGTGATCCCTCACCACGGGAACCTCCACCGCATGGTCTTGTTCCTTAAATAACGGAGGTTGGAAACCGTAGCAGGCCATGAATGGAGACATACCGGTGGCTGAGCTGGTGAGGGAGTTGTGGGCGTAATCAATCCAAGGAAAGAATGAGCTCCAGGATGTGGGGTTGCGTGCGGCAATGCAGCAAAGGGCTGATTCCAGGGATTGATTTGCCCTCTCCGTCTGGCTGTTGGTCTGTGGATGGTACCCGGAAGACAAGCTGGCTGCTGTGCCCACCGCCTTGCACAATTCCGTCCAAACCAGGGAGGAGAACTGGGGACCACGGTCCGAGACGATGTCGATGGGGATACCGTGGAGTTTGAAGACTTGGAGAACAAGGAGGTTAGCCGTTTGAAAAGCAGGGGGTGACTTGGTCAGGGGGTATGTAATGGGCGTATTTAGAAAATTGATCGACAATAGTGAAAATGATTGTGTTACATTCAGAAGGGGGCAGGCCGGTAATGAACTCCCCAGCGATGTGGGACCAGCTGGAGGAAGGTGTGAAGCCTTCCCTCGGACACAGACGGAGCAAGCTTGGACGAATTCCCGGGTGTACGAATAGACGGTTTGGAGGTCCAGTCTTGGGGTCAGGGTGAGTCTTTTGAGTGCGTTTGACTATCCGTTCAATATTCCATGTGGCAGCACCAACAAAGCAGGAGGAAGGGAGGATGGAGGGGGATGAGTATATGCAGGATAAGGCGTCGGGTTTGGTGTTGCGGGATCCAGGTCGGAAGGTGAGGCTGAAATTAAATTGGCTCAGAAAGAGGTCCTAGGGAGCTTGTCGGGGGTTAAGGCGTTTGGCAGAACGGAGGTAGGCGAGGTTCTTGTGATCAGTCCAGATGAAAAAGGGTAATTTAGTCCCCTCCAGCGAGTGCCTCCATTCCTCCAATGGCCAAATAATGGCCAGCAGCTCTCGGTTGCCAACGTCGTAATTCCCCTCGTCCCCTTGGCAGGGGACAGGCGACAGTAAAAAAGATGCAGGGATGAAGTTTCTGGGACGTGGGGTCCCGCTGCGAGAGGGCGGCCCCTGCCCCAGAGTCCGTGGCGTCAACCTCCACCATGAACTGGAGGGAGGGGTCGGGGTGGTGTAGGATGGTAGCCATTGTGAAAAGGGTTTTGAGTTGGCTGAAAGCTTGGGATGCTCCCGGGGTCCACTGAAAGGAGAAGCTGGTGGATGTAAGGCTTGTGAGGGAAATTGCAAACCTTGCTGTACTTGCGGATGAAGCGGCGGTAGAAGTTGGCGAATCCAATGAAGCGTTGTAGTTCTTTCTGGGTGGTAGGAATGGGCCAGTCAATGATCGCTTGGATTTTGGCAGGATTGGGGTTGCAACTGACCTTTGGCAATAATGTTGCTGAGAAAATGTGCGGAGGAAAGGTGGATTTTGCATTTTTCTGGTTTGACGTACAGACGGTTTTCGAAGCGGCGTTAGGTATACATGATTGCAGTGTTCTACGGGGGAGCGAGAGAAAATGAGGATGTTGTCCACGTAAACAAAAACATGTCACGGAGAACATCATTGATGAATACTTGGAAGACTGCGGGGGCGTTGGCTAATCCGAATGGCATGACTAATATTCAAAGTGTCCAAGAGGGGTATTGAAAGCGGTCTTCCATTCATCCCCCTCTCTAATACGGATGAGGTGGTAGGCGTTTCGTAGGTCCAATTTGGTGACTATTTGGGCATCGCACAGGGGTTCAAATGACAGGTCAATGACAGTGGTGATTTGCTTTTAATGGTGATGTCATTGAGTCCACGGTAGTCTATGCAGGGGCGGAGAGGGGTGTCTTTTTTCTCTACAAAGAAAAATCCGCCCCCTACCGGAGACAAAGCAGGGCGAATTAGTCCAGAAGCCAGAGAATCACGGATGTAATCCTCTATTGCTTTTTTCTCCTGGTGGGAGAGATTGAAGAGACTGCTGGAGGGAAGAGGGGCTCCTGGCAGGAGATTTATTGCACAGTCGTAAGGGCGGTGGGGGGATAGAGAAATGGCCAGGTCTTCGCTGAACACTGGGGAGAGATCATGATATTCTTCGGGGACTCAGGAGAGGTCGACTGGTGTGGCAGATGGTGGGGGTTTGCAGGAGGGCGTTATAGCAGAGTACAGGTAGTGAGAATGGCAGTGAGCGCTCCACCGAGTGATGGATAAGTGCATCCATGGATGGCGGGGTTATGTATTTTGAGCCAGGGAATTCTGAGGACTAATGGGGTCTCAGGGGAAGGGATGACAAAAAGACTGATGTTCTTGCGCTGATTTCCGGAAATCAGTAAGGTAGGCGGCACTGTTTGGTGGGTGACAGGTGATACTCGGCCATCCAGGGCTGTGACTTTCTTGGGAGCAGGGAGTGCTTGGAGATGAGTTGGAGCTGACGTGCTATACCTTCGTAAATAAAGTTATCGTCTGCACCGGAGTATATAAGGGCTACAATGGGTGTGTTGTGAGTGGAACCTAGAATGCAAGCAGAAACGGACAGACGGGAGGGAGAGCTAGAGGAGGCCAATGCCAAAGCACATTCTGCACATGTTACAACAGCGTGGCTTCGTCGTAAAAGAGTGCGGGTACTCGACTGGCCTGCCTGCAGTCCAGACCTGTCTCTAATTGAAAGTGTGTGACGCATTATGAAGCGTAAAATACGACAACGGAGACCCCGGAATGTTGAACAACTGAAGCTGTACAGCAAGCACGAATGGGAAAGAATTCCACCGACAAAGCTTCAACAATTGGTGTCCTCAGTTCCCAAACGTTGATTGAATGTTGTTCAAAGAAAAGGTGATGAAACACCGTGGTAAGAATGATCCTGTCCCAGCTTTTTTGGGACGTGTTGCAGCCATGAAATTCTAAGTTAATGATTAGTTTCCAAAAGAGTTTATCAGTTTGAACATGAAATATCTTGTCTTTGTAGTGTATTCAATTAAATATAGGTTGAACATCCATCCATTTTCTGAGCCGCTTATCCTCACAGGGTGAACATGATTTACAAATCATTGTATTCTGTTTTTACTTATGTTTAATGCAACGCCCCAACTTCATTGGATTTGGGGTTGTATGTAAGGAAGTATGAATCTCACTTTTTATTATTTATTGTTAGTCTATTTTGAATGCCTTTTAACATAAATTGTCTTGAATTTTGAACTGTATTCAACCATTAACCATTTTAATGTGAATTACTTTTTCATCTTTGGAACTCTTTATTGGGAATATTTTAATAAAGTGACATTTTCACACAAATTATGAAGTGTGGGCAATCAAATTTACTAAATGTTTGCATTGAGTTATGTCAAGTTAAAAACTATGCAATTTTTACATCGCTTAATTTACCCAGTGATTCCACAATAAATGTTCATTTCATAATTTATCAAAAGACAAGCTCAAATTACAAACCCCACAGATGTGCTCAACATACAAGTACAATCACATATTTTACATATAATAATTTCACCACATTTCAAGAAATCAGGGATGTTAACAAATAGAACAATTAACAATCCACGCGTATTTAGGCAACCAGCTCGACGATAGCGCTCACACAAACAATAATTTAACTGCTAGTCTCTGATCACAGTCTATTACCGGCTGCCTCTACGGCGTTTGTCGATGGATTTGTTTTGCATGGGTTTCAGTATTCCGACGACGAGGGAAGCGTCTTTCTGCCCGTCGCTAGCTGATGCTTAACTTGAATTAATTACACCTGCGACGTGCGCCGTCTTTTGAGAGTTCAGGCAGCAGCTCTAGTTATGATATTTCATTGTATTTACTGTAGTTTATTGTCGTTCTTCCGCCATTTTTGGAGTCCTATGAGAGTTGAATCTGTTGAACTTCCGTTTGACTTTGCAAGGACTGAGTCTGTGGTATTTGGATAAACATCAGCGTAATCGAGGATGGGAAATAACAGTGGTGAAATGATTCTTTTCCTTACTTGAAATGAAAAATGATTGATCAGAAGCCAGACAGCTATAAATTCTTTTACAAATATAATTAGTACGAGGCCTAAAAATAAACTCAAGGTCAATCCAAAGATCAAGGTTTTTACAGTGAAAACATTAACTCTCTCCAGCTGAGTTATATCCCTAAAATTAATAAACAACTGAGTGTGATAGACGATATTTTTGTACCAAATACCACAATTTTTTTTTTTTTTTTAACAAGCCTGTTGTTATTGATCCAGTGTTAGAAAGTAATAAAGTTATGTCGCAGGTTTCCAGCGGCTGATATAAGACAACCCAATCCAAGTCAAGTAGAACAAATAAGCTCAGAAATGAAGTCGAGTGATATCAAGAGATAATTGACAAAAACATTGTTTTTCAAAGATCCCGAATAATGGCTCTGCTGTATTGGGACACTACTGGAGTTAGAAGGGTGACTATGGCAACCTTCACACTGCAGGGCACGTTGCCCAATTCCGATTTTTTTTTCATGTCGTCGTTCCGATGACAAAAACAAATGCAACTTCTACTGTTGACGGAAAGAGTCCGTGACATCACATGCACAAAACAGGACATCACATTGGGCATGTGCACCAACGCAAGGCGCCATGTTTATGGAAGTAAATATGCCCCATCACAAAGGTCTATTCATTTTCTAGGAATTTGCGCAACCGGAGCCAATATTTTTTTCTATTTATCAGTTCTAAATCATCTGCTCGGCATTTCTGCTCTTCGTCCACCATTGCTTTTGTAGCCTGCCTGTTTTGTTGAACCATTTAGAGTCTTCAATTAACCTAGCATGCATGTTTTTGGGATGTTGGAGGAAACCGGAGTGCCTGGAGAAAACCCACGCAGGCATGGGGAGAACATGCAAACTCCACACAGGCGGGACCAGCATTTGAACCCTGGTCGTCAGAACTGTTAGGCAAATGTGCTCAGCAGTCGTCCACCATGCCGCTTTCTCACCCACATCTTTAAGAAAATGATTCTTCATTCACAATATATAACGCCAAGGCAAAGCATCCCACAAGTCATTTTATCTTCACTGAATAGATGTTTCTTAGTTTGTTTGTTTCTTTCATTATAAAAGTACAACATTCAAGGCACATTTGTCTTGAAAGTTTGGCTGGACTCCCAATTTTCAAAGCTTTAAGCAATTGAGAGTTGTGGTTTACATGCACGGCAAGTCAGTGGAAGAGGACTTTTTTGAAATTGCGCCTTTTCTGTGTGGCATTTACAAGTTCACCCTAGGCTTCTCTCCAAGATCCCGATGTCCAAAAACAAGCTTTTTTTCCCCTCCTGTATGTGCAGTATAATGAACAGCAAAGTGTCTGTAAGTGTATCATGAGTGCGCTTTTCTCTTTGTGTTACCATTGTCATTGACTGGTGTGCTGTCCAGGGTAGACCCAGGTTAACTGTGATTGTAACCCTTTAAAACAGTGGTTTCATAAAAACGGATGCATAGTTATATGTTGTTAAAGAAATGAATCACAGTCCGTTTTCTAATTTAGGTTGAGTCAGTGCAGCTTGTTGCTGATGGAAAAGCCCCACGAATTCCACAGCCAGAGGAGGGCGCGAGTTATGAAGGCATTCAGAAGAAATCCAATGCAAAGGTGAGATCATCTCAATCTGTAATGCAAACTGTGAACACAATACCTCCCTGAAGGCTTCACAAACATTTTGAGTGAAGGTTTCCCATGAGAAATAATTGGAATACAGTAATCCCTCGTTTATCGCGGGGGTTACGTCCTGGACCACCCCCGCAATAGGTGAAATCCGCAATATAGAAATACATGAGAAGTAATTTTGGAACTGCAGCATTATTCTTCATCCTGAAGAAATTAGTTATTTGATAATGTATATCTCACTATAGTGCACTCTATTGATTATTTTTAGCATTGCGGCTTTGCAGAAGCATGCCATTCTCCAAAGTTGACAAACACTTTACACAAGCTGCCATACTGGTACAGCTCAATAAATTATCATTTGTGTCAAAAGCTTTTTTTTTTTTTTTTTTAGTTGCGTAGTTCAATTCAAAAAGTGAAACTCATATAAAAGAGATGCACCACTGGAGGTGATCCTGTACGGTTGGAACTGCCACCGCCTGCTCCTGTACTTGGAATAGTGGGGGTTGGAAACCGTAGCAAGCCATGAATGGGGACATACCGGTAGAGGAGCTGGTGAGGGAGTTGTGAGCGTATTCGATCCATGGGAGGAAGGAACTCCATGAGGAGGGGTTGCGTGCGGCCACACAGTGGAGAGCCGATTCCGGGGATTGGTTAGCCCGCTCCATCTGGCCATTGGTCTGTGGATGATACCCTGAGGATAAGATGGCTGCTGCGCCCACCTACTTGCAGAATTCCTTCCAGACCTGAGAAGACAACTGGGGACCTCGATCGAAGATAATATCGTTGGGTATACCATGGAGTTTAAACACGTGTAAAACAAGGAGGTTAGCAGTTTCCAGGGTGGACGGAAATTTGGAGAGGGGCACATAGTGGACACATTTCGGAAAGCGATCAATGATAGTGAGAATAACTATGTTACCTTCTGAGGGGGGCAGGCCGGTAATGAAGTCCACGGCGATGTGAGACCACGGGCGGCTTGGGATCGGCAGGCCAGCTGGGGGCCGGTGTGAAGACTTCCCTCGGGCGCAGACGGGGCAGGCTTGGATGAATCCTCGGGTGTCTTTGATGAGACCGGCCACCAGAAGTGCTGTTGGACGAACTGGGTAGTACGGGTGATGCCAGGGTGACTAGTGAGTTTTGAGTTGTGGGCCCATTGTAGGACTTCAGAATGTAGGCGGTCAGGAGGCCCAGTCTTGGGATGAAGTTGGTTCTTTTGAGCCTCCTTGACCACCTGCTCGATCTCCCACGTGGCAGCTCCAACGAAACAGGAGGACTGAAGAATGGGTTCGGGTTCTGCTCAGCTGGAGGGTGGGGAGTGAATACAGGACAGGGCATCTGCCTTGGTGTTACGGGAACTGGGATAGAAGGAGAGACTGAAATTGAATCTGCTGAGGAATAGTGCCCAGCGAGCTTGTCGGGGGTTGAGACGTTTTGCGGAACGGAGGTGAGCGAGATTTTTGAGATCAGTCCAAATGAGAAACGGTTGTGCAGTCCCCTCCAGCCAGTGCCTCCATTCCTCCAGGGCCCATATTATGGCCAGCAGCTCTCAGCGTCATAATTCCTCTCCGCTGGGGATAGGCAACGGGGAAAAAAGCACATCGTGGGTGAAGTTCCTGGATCGTGGGGTCTCGCTGCGAGAGGACAGCTCCGGAGTCTGAGGCGTCAACCTCCACCACAAACTGGAGGGAGGGGTCAGGGTGGCGCCGAATGGGAGCATTGGTGAACAGTGATTTGAGTTTACTGAATTCTTGGGAGGCTGCCGGGGTCCACTCAAAGGGGGAGCTGGTGGATGTGAACCTGGTGAGGGGCATGGCGACCTTGCTGTAGTTGCGGATAAATCTGCGGTAGAAGTTGGCAAATCCGACGAAGCGTTGCAGTTTTTTCCGGGTTGTGGGGATGGGACAGTCGGTGATGGCTTGGATCTTGGCGGGGTCCGGTTGTAATTGTCCTTTTGCAATGATGTAGCCAACGAAATGTACTGAGGAGAGGTGGAATTCGCATTTTTCTGGTTTGACGTATAGACGGGCGGCACGGTGGCCGACTGGTTAAAGCGTCAGCCTCACAGTTCTGAGGTGCGGGGTTCAATCCCCCTTCCCCGCCTGTGTGGAGTTTGCATGTTCTCCCCGTGCCTGCGTGGGTTTTCTCCGGGCACTCCGGTTTCCTCCCACATCCCAAAAACATGCATGAATTGGAGACTCTAAATTGCCCGTAGGCACGACTGTGAGTGCGAATGGTTGTTAGTTTCTATGTGCCCTGCGATTGGCTGGCAACCAGTTCAGGGTGTAGCCCGCCTCCTGCCCGATGACAGCTGGGATAGGCTCCAGCACGCCCGCGACCCTTGTGAGGAGAAGCGGCTCAGAAAATGGATGGATGGATGGACGTATAGACGGTTCTCGAGGAGGCGCTGGAGGACTTGGCGTACATGTATGCAGTTTTCTTCGGGGGAGCGGGAAAAAGTGAGGATGTCATTGAGGTACACACACACAAACCGGTTTAACATGTTACGGAGGATGTCATTTATGAATGTTTGGAAAACTGCAGGGGCGTTAGTTAAACCGAACGGCATGACCAGATAGTGTCCAGGTGTCCGAGAGGGGGAATTGAAGGCGGTCTTCCATTCGTCCCCCTCTCGGGTACGGATGAGGTGGTAGACGTTACAGAGGTCCAATTTGGTGAAAGTTTGAGCTTCGCAGAGGGGTTCAAAGGACGGGTTGATAAGGGGTAGCGGTGACTTGTTTTTTATAGTGATGTCGTTGAGTCCTCGGAAGTCGATGCATGGGCGGAGAGTGGCGTCTTTTTTGGGTCCCCGCGGCCTCCTCCGGGTGGCCGATTTTCGGGGCGCCTCGCTGGTGCTGGTGGACCGCCCTGCTCCAGGGTGGACTCCTGCCTCCTCAGCCTTCGCAGTGCAGGCACAGCAATTACTGGACACTTGTCAGTCATTGTGCATGCGAAACAGTGTCAATTCACTTGCATGTGTCCTGGGCCTTTTTTGCTCAGTGCGGGGCCACTCATTTATTGTGACAAATAACTCACGAATATGCAAATTGCTTGTGTATCCCCTCACTCACAACCTGGTCCGAGAGACGTTTAAAATTTACATAGCCACTCCCACCACACTTCAGTTGTACGGCCGGGTTCACGACCCTTGTCCTACATGCTTCCCCTCCTGTCCTGATCCTGTCCTTCCCTCTCAGGGTGTAGCACTACTGCCCCATGCATTCGTCGAAGTGAGTGACAACGGTGGCGAATTATAAATCACGTGGCAGTACAGTTAGTTAAGTCCCGCCCCCACCTGCACGCTGGCTGCTCATTGGTCATTTTCCGAAGATTCAGAAGTGAGTGACAGATACTATTACAGCAGTTCTGTTTCCGCTCCCAGCCGAGGCTCACGAAGGCAGCCAAGCTCAAAGCAAGAATCATTTCATAAACTGATTCAGTTCAGTCGTTCACTGAAAAGATTCGTTCTTTTCAACGAAACGTTTGCGAACGAATGAACACTAAAACATAGAGTAAGTTGAAGTGAACGAATGGAATTATTTATTACTTACTCTTTTATAATAATTTTATTTACAATCAGTCCAATTCTTTTGTGCACCTGAATCTCATTGTATGTCAAAGCATCTTGAATGCTCATATAAACCCAAATTAGACATGTATGATCGCATCACATCTGCGTGGGTTTTCTCTGGGTACTCCGGTTTCTTCCACATTCCAAAAACATTCATAGTCAGTCAGTTGAAGACTCTGAATTGCCCATAGGTGTGAATGTGAATGGTTGTTTGTTTATATGTGCCCTGCGATTGGCCGGTGGACCAGTTCAGTGTGTACCCCACCTCTCGCCCAGTCAGCTGAGATAAGCTCCAGCACACCCGCAATCCCAGTGAGCAGAGGCGGTAAGGAAAATGGATAGATGATCACAATTATTGGTATCATCATGATATTACTAAAAGAAATGTAAACTAAGCAAAACATTGATTGTAAAAGAAAAAAAAAACATTGTATAGGCTCTGAAACTATTACAACACATTTACACAAACTCCACAATCCTACGTCTCGAAATTATAAACAGCAGTTGATAGTAATGACAAATAATGCTGATTCAGATTAAAGTTTTCATTGCTGACATAATTAGCCTTACAATAATACAATAATTAAACCATGTCAAATTGACCCAGGAACACTTGATGTTCCTGAAAAACGAAGGGAAGGTTTTTTAGGAATGTGGGTGGAAGCCAGCGATTCGAACCCAGAACATTTGGACTGTGAGGCAAGCGTTTTCAGACTTTTGAAAAAAACCATACTATGATAACATCCAAAGGATGTGCTTGCATTAATGTGTGATCATGTACATGTATTTGCCACCCCCTGCTGATGATGAGTTTACTGCCTTTTTGGAGCTCATAATCCCCGATTATGGAAGCTTGCCTGAACTGGCTGCTATGTCATCCGTACACTTGCTTATTTTATCATTGTGTCAATGAGCAATCAATAATATCAATTTCGTTCCATTAATTATTGTGGGACTGTATGAACGAGGTAGCATTGTACTTAAGCGCTTTAAATACATTGGCGGCAGATAAGCATCAAGGACGTGTTTGGGAAATTGTGCATGTTGATTTCAAAGCACGTTTCTCTCCATCAGATCGATCTGGCTCAGCCAGCTGAGGCGATCCACAACTGGATACGTGGCCATGACAAAATCCCTGGTGCCTGGACTGTGATTGAAGGCAAGGTGCGTTTCTTGAAACACATGAAATCACACACGGTTATGAGATGGACACTGATAAGCATATATACTACAAGTAGAATACAAGCGCTACATAAAGTATGCATTCTGTAATGAAACGTCTGTTAATAAAAATATTAATTCACAGTGACAGTGAATCCCCAGATTTTACTTTTCTGTAAACCCAACATGGTGTCACTATATCTGAACTCAGTGATGCCTAAATTTGAAAACAGTCCATGCCATGACACGAGATGGCAATACATATGAAACCTGGAAGGGCATGGTTGGGAGGAAAGCTCTTATCGGGGGATCAGAACTCGTGCGGTGTTCTGTTTTTGGACTTCTGTGCTCATCACGTTTTGTCCATAACAAACACCATGGTCAAATATCAGGGTGTCTGTCTGTGCACTTAGCACTCAGACATCCTAGGCAGCACTTCGATGAACGACTTTGGAGACCAGCAGCTGAAGAAGGAGTCATATTGAGCCTTTTGGGAGAACGATTTCCAAATGACTTCAAGGAAATTCTGGTCTACCGTCCGGCATATCAGGAAAGGGAAGCAGTGCACCATCACCACTGCGTCTAGTCATGATGGGTCGCTGCTGACCATAGCTTGGGACGCTGTGAGTTGGTGTGAGGAATGAGGAAGCAGAGCCAGGAGACTGTGAGGTGGACTCTCTCTGAGGCTCCTCTTTAGCAGGGCCCCCCGGGCCTGACTGTGAGGTGGAGTCTCTCTGTGGCTCTTCTTTAGTAGTGCCCAGGCCTGATTCATGTCTGTCTACAGCTGACATCAGCAACTGAAAGAGGGCAATGGGGGCCAGCAGAAGTTCTCCAGCAGCCACCCTCCTCCCCTCCGCCACACTAGTGCTCACTACGAGTTAGTGCCCTACGTGTCAGGATTCGGGAAGGGGGCTGTGAGCCATGGTCCTCTGACCGTGGGGGAGGGATTCTTTGAAGGGGAGGAATGTCAGCCCCGAGTACCGTGTTGCACAGAACGCCACACGCCATTGTAATGATGCAATCAAACCTTTTCGTTTTATCCCCGATTTGGGGAAAATAGAGTGAAAGACCTGTATTCAGTATAATCATTGATTAACGTTTGATTTGAAGTGAAAATGGACATATGAGAGGCATACAGTCTGGCTTTAATTCACCACCTCACCGACTGTATTGCTTGTTTCCTAAATGTGCGTAGGCATGGGTCAGACTTTCCATACAGGTGTGAACTTTTTCTCGTGAATTTTAATTTGCTAGTTCACACACTTTACGAGGGAAGTTGCGTACGCATCTTTTCTTACCCCTTTGAACACAACTTTGGTAAGGGAGGCCCCAGAGTTGAAGAGGCCAAGGGAAGTTTACGTTAGCATTTGTTTTATCATGGCCGGCCATCCATCCTCAAATCTTCATGATGTACTTGTGAAAACTCAAAACGGGTGCGGCGATGACGAATCGGCGCGTTATCGCATAACTTAAGAGCGACTCACCGCCACCACACGCACACGGACGGATGTATCTAACTCAGAAACGGTGATTTAGTATTGATTTCCGAGTCTCACAAGCTGAGGTAATGAAAAATCTATTTCAGTCACATTCATTATTCTTTTTATTTTAAATATTTGAGCTCAGGAGTTAAAAACATTTATTGTAATTATTATTTTGCAATAAAAGAAAGTAAAGAAGTACTGAAAAAGCAAAGCTTGTTTTGATTCTTGGACAAATCCAAGAATCAAAAAAAAAAAAGAACAAATCCATAATTTGTTAAACATTTCTTTACCCAGTTGGTTACCCTATATGGTTCATCAATGTTGCAAGGGTCAGTGCCACCTGGCCAACCATTGGACATTGAAGGAGCATCCAGACAGAGCCTGGTGACAAAAAATGGGCTTGTGCTACATGGAACTGATGGAAAAGCTGTGAGTATCACTGTCTTACAGAAGTAGGCTACGTTCACACTGCAGTGCATGATGCCCAATTTAGAATTGTTTTTTTTTTTTAAGATTTTTTTTCTTTCTTTAAATGCAGCACCATTGGGGCCACAAGCCAGTGCAAACTGTAGGCCGGTCCCAAGCCCGGATAAATGCAGAGGGTTGCGTCAGGAAGTGCATGCGGCTTAAAACTTTGCCAAACAAATATGAGCGTTCACTCAAAGAATTCCATACCGGATCGGACGTGGCCCGGGTTAACAACGTCCGCCACCGGCGCCGTCAACCTGCAGCGCGCCGTAGGAAATTCAACTACTGTGGGTCGAAGAGGTGGAAAGCGGGTTGTTTTGCAGAAAGAGAAGAGGAAAGCACAGAGCCTAGAACTGAATGTGGGGACTTTGAATGTTGGTACTATGACAGGAAAATCTCTGGAGTTGGTTGACATGATGATTAGGAGAAAGGCTGATATATTGTGTGTCCAGCAGACCAGGTGGAAAGGCAGTAAGGCTAGAAGTTTAGGGCCAGGGTTGAAACTATTTGACCATGGTGTAGATGGGAAGAGAAATGGAGTCGGGGTTATTTTAAAAGAAGAGTTGGCTAAGAATATCTTGGAGGTGAAAAGAGTATCAGATCGAGTGATGAGGCTGAAATTTGAAATTGAGGGTGTTATGTGTAATGTGATTAGTGGCTATGCCCCACAGGTAGGATGTGACCTCGAGGTGAAAGAGAGATTCTGGAAGGAGCTCGACAAAGTAGTTCTGAGCATCCCAGACAGAGAGAGAGTCGTAATTGGTGCAGATTGTAATGGACATGTTGGTGAAGGAAATAGGGGCGATGAAGAAGTGATGGGTAAGTACGGCATCCAGGAAAGGAACTTGGAGGGACAGATGGTGGTAGACTTTGCAACAAGGATGCAAATGGCTGTAGTGAACACTTTTTCCAGAAGAGGCAGGAACATAGGGTGACCTACAAGAGCGGAGGTAGAAGCACGCAGGTGGATTACATCTTGTGCAGACGATGTCATCTGAAGGAGGTTACCGACTGTAAGGTAGTGGTAGGGGAGAGTGTGGCTAGACAGCATCGGATGGTGGTGTGTAAGATGACTGTAAGATGATGATTAGGAAGACAAAGGCAGAGAAGAGAACCATGTGGTGGAAGCTGAGACAGGACGAGTGTTGTGCAGCTTTTCGGGAAGAGGTGAGACAGGCTCTCGGTGGACGGGAGGAGCTTCCTGAAGACTGGACCACTGCAGCCAAGGTGATCAAAGAGGCAGGCAGGAGAGTACTTGGTGTATCTTCTGGCAGGAAATGAGAGAAGGAGACTTGATGGTGGAACCTCACAGTACAGGAAATCATACAAGGAAAAAGGTTAGCTAAGAAGAAGTGGAATGAAGATTAGCCGAAGTAAAACAGAATATATGTTTCAAGAAAGAGGGTGGTGGTTGGGGAAGAGTGAGGCTACATGGCAAGGGTGGAGGACTTTAGATACTTGGGGTCAACTGTGCAGAGCAATGGGGAGTGTGGTCAGGAAGTGAAGAAACGGGTCCAAGCAGGTTGGAACGGGTGGAGGAAGGTGTCAGGTGTGTTATGTGACAGAAGAGTCTCTGCTAGGATGAAGGGCAAAGTTTATAAAACAGTGGTGAGGCCAGCCATGATGTACGGATTAGAGACGGTGGCACTGCAGAGACGACAGGAAGCAGAGCTGGAGGTGGCAGAAATGACGATGTTGAGGTTCGCTCTCGGAGTGACCAGGTTGGATCAAATTAGAAATGAGCTCATCAGAGGGACAGCCAAGGGTTCGATGTTTTGGAGACAAAGTTAGAGAGAGAAGACGTCGATGGCTTGATCACATACAGAGAAGAGAGACTGAGTATGTTGGTAGAAGGATGAGGAGGATGGAGCTGCCAGGCAAGAGAGCGAGAGGAAGACCAAAGAGAAGGTCGATGGATGTCGTGAGGGAAGACATGAGGGCAGTTGGTGTTGGAGAGGAGAATGCTTGAGATAGGCTTACATGGAAAAGGATGACGCGCTGCGGTGTTTAGTTATTTGCTGTTGTGTTTTGCACTTCAGGGCCATCGTATGGCCAGTATAGGACGGATGAGCGCGACGTGAGAGTTCATATGCAATCGTATCAGATACATATCTGATTTATATCCACATATGAACCAGTACTGTACTGTACATATTAACGTGAAAAAAAATCAGAACATGTCACACTGGGCAAAAAAGAAATCGGAATTGACCTGCAGTGCGAACGTCGCCTAGTCCTTAACCACACATTACGGAGTCTGGCTTTCATACCTCTGAATTCAATCGGACTTTATTTTTGCTGGTTGAGACAGCTACAGTCACACATATAGTATATATTGTATTTATTTCTTTATATTTATTTTTTTAATCTTTATTTATCCAGCTAAGTCCATTGGGAACAGATTCTTACTGTACTTGCAATATTGAATGCACGCTTCTCTATTTTTCTTAAATCTAGGTTCTGGTGAAGAATCTGCAATTTGATGATGGAAAAATGATACCAGCTTCAAAGTACTTTTCCAGTGGTGAAACTCACAGTGTGGAATTAACTGACAATGAGAAAGAAATAGTGAAGGAGATGAGGGCAAGTTGTCCATTTTTTGGAAACCAATATTGCACGCGTGGTCTTTTTGATTTTTTAAAACACTTTGTCCACCAATTCATTCATTGTGTTTTAAATCTGAATTAGGTTGCATTTTTAAAAATTATTATTACAGTATATCTGGAAGGGCATTCTCAGCAACATCCCAGCAATTGAGGACACCACAGACTTTTTCAAGTCCGGAGCTGCTTCCATGGATGTGGTCAGGTAAGGAGACCAGAGCAGCAAGATCAACTGTCACATTACAACCACAAATGTACACACGTGGACTTAGTTGTTGGTACCCACAATTGTCACTGAAATGGCATAGTAATAAACAAAAATGTACTGAAAATAAACCAATCAAATTAAAAAACATTGTTTTCTAATTGTGGTTCAACAGAAACATTCAAATCTGCATCAGAAGTTTCAGATTGGAAACATCATGATGTGTTTTCCAGTTTTAAATTAGAGCAAGACGAACATCTTTAAACATAAGACCTCCAAATCACAGTGGCTTACCTGGAGGCAAAAGAAAATTAGAACTCGACGAATAAAGAATTTCACAATACATGGGTTAAAAAAAAACAACACAATCAGAGAAGGTTTTGGCGAAAAGAGTTGAACTTTGGCCATGACACCACAACAACTCCCAAAGGTCGATATGATCAAAGCGGCTGAATCAATTATGAGGAAGAATAACCGATCAGAACGACCTAACAGAAAAATTGTCCGTTGGTATGAATGTGAGTGTGAATGGTTGTTGGTTTCTAGTTTGTTTCTATATGCCCTGCAATTGGCTGGCGACCAGTTCAGGGTGTACCCGGCCGGCCTCTCGCCCGACGATAGCTGGGATAGGCTCCAGCATGCTCGTGATCCTAAAGAGGAGAAGCGGTACAGAAGATGGAGGGATGTATTATTCTATTGATTATTCTGTCAGTTAATCAAATAATTGGATACAATGTTATTTTGGATGAAAGTGTATTGCATTTTTTCCCCTGACCTAACCAATTAGTTTATTTTTTTTGTTTGATTGTTTGTTAGTTTACATCTTATTTTTTGACCTACTTTTAATTTCAGTTTTGATTCATTCATTAATGCAGTGACAGTTTTATTTACTGAATTACATATGACAAGAAATATCAGGTCGCATTGGTCCGTTTGCAATGCTAAATTATTCTTATTTTTAAAACCTATGCAAAGTAACAATGGCATTTTGAGAACATTTATAGTGCAGTTCTCAAAAGTCCAAATCAAAACTCAGCACTCTGAGAAGGGATGGGCTATAAAACACTGTATGTATTCATATACCTGGCGGTTGTAATTATGTGGGTTTTTAGATGTGTGTGTATATGTGTGGCGATTTAAATATATATGTAAATGATCATGTAGGTCCTCATTAAGGTAAATACATGTACTTATGTATGTCTAGTGATGTACAGTAACTATGTAGGAGAGAGAGCCTTTCCAAAAAAGGTTAATATCATGGAAAAGTGCATTTATTTCCATAATTCCATTCAAAAAGTTAAACTTTCATGGATGATAGATTCAGGGTCCACAATTTAAACAATTTCAAGTATGTATTTGTTTATTTTGACATAACTTGGGCTTCCGGCTCATAAACCCACAAAGTCAGGGATTCGAAAAATTTGAATACTGTGAAGAAATTGTCATTTACTTCTCAGTTTTTGTAGAAACAAAAAAGAAAGAAATGAGGGTCGCATTAAATCAACAAAATATGGCACTTTGAAAACAATATGTTAATCTTCAATACTTGGTTGGGAATCCCTTTGCTTGAATTACTGTCTGGATGCGCCGTGGCATTATGGAAGCTCAGATTTCCTTGATGCTTGCTGTCAGTTCTTCTTTGTTTTTGGGTCTGGTGCCCCTCACTTTCCTCTTGATAATACCCCATAGATTCTCAATAGGGTTTAGATCCGGCGAGTTGGCTGGCCAGTCAAGCACTGTGATGGCATGGGCATCAAACCGGGTTTTGGTGCTTCTGGTGGTATGGGCATGGGCCAGGTCCTGCTGGAAGATTAACTCTGCATCTCCATACAGATCCTCAAAAACATTCTGGTAGACTGTTGTGGTGACCTTTGATTTAAGAAAACCAACACCTACACTGAACATTGCACCTGAAATCATGACTGACTGTGGATATTTCACACTGGACCTCAAGCAGCTTGGGTTCTGTTCTTCACCAATCTGCCTCCAAACCCTTGGACCTTGATTCCCGGATGAAAGGCACACTTTACTTTTACTACACTCTGAACGGCCAGCCTCCTATGGAGGGTATCAATGATGATCTTCTGACCAGTTGTTAAGTCTGCATTCTTCACCATATTAAACCCAACTGAGACAATTTAATGACACCTGGGGAAACCTGTGCAGGTGCTTTGAGTTTAGTAGATAATTAGTGTGTGACACTCAGTTTAAAATATTTAAAATATATGTACACACGTGCACTTGGCACCAGGACACCCTTGGTCGCAGTTTGATGATTGACTTTGTGGTCATGTCATCGGACTTGCGGCCACATCTCTGCGATTTCTGATCTCAACTATCTCTGGGGCTAAGGTCACCGAGGTGGTTAAAAAGCTCCTCGGTGGCAAGGCCCCGGGGGTGGATGAGATCCACCTGGAGTTCCTAAAGGCTCTGGATGTTGTGGGACTGTCCTGATTGACACGCCTCTGCAACATTGCATGGACATCGGGGACAGTGCCTCTGGACTGGCAGACTGGGGTGATGTTGCCCCATTTTAAGAAGGGGGTCCGCAAGGTGTGTTCCAACTGCAGGGGGATCACACTCCTTAGCCTCCCTGGTAAGGTCTATTCAGGGGTGCTGGAGAGCAGGGTCCGTCGGGAAGTTGAATCTTGGATTCAGGAGGAGCAGTGTGGTTTTTGTCCTGGCCGTGGAACAGTGGACCAGCTCTACACCCTCAGTAGGGTCCTCAAGGGTGCATGGGAGTTCGCCCAACCAGTCAAGTGTTTTGTGGACTTGGAGAAGGCGTTCGACAGTGTCCCTTGGGGACTCTTGAGGGGGGGTTCTTCGGGAGTATGGGGTACCGAACCCACTGATACTGTCATGGTCTGTGTTTTGGTTTGGGTTGTGTTTAGTTTTGTTCCATGTTTTCCTGTGTTCCATGTTTGTCGTGTGCTCATTAAGTTGTTGTGTCCACCTGTTCTCGTCTGCTTTGTGTCAACCAATCAGCTCTCTCCAGCCACTCATGTCTTGTCCAGGTGTTCCTCGTTGTCTCGTCTATCTGTTTGTATTTAGTTCCCTGGTTTCTTTCAGTTCTTGTCGGTTCATTGTCGTTGTCACATGTCTCTGCCATGTCATAGTCGTCAGTTGTCTTTATCATTGTGGTATGTTATTGTCAGGTGTCATTCTCCCTTTCTATTCCACGTCTTACTCACAGGTCATAGTTTGTTTCCAGTTTTAGATATTCGAGTGTTTCTTTGTTACTTTGATTTGATTGGTATCTGTTGTGGGACTTTGTTTAGTTTTCCCTTTTTGAAGATTAAATATTATTTTGAGACTCCCGCACTCCTGCCTTGCCTCCCTGCTTCCCTGCAATTGGGTCCACCATGTTCTTGCCTTGCGTTACTCGCCCTCGCCCTAACCACGTTCGTGACAGATACGGGCTGTTTGGTCCTTGTACGACCTGTGTCAGAGTTTTGTTCGCATTGTAAGTCGGATTCGCTAAGGCTGCCCTTTTTCACCGAGAATCTCTCGGCGCAGCCGAGGCACAGAGAGGGCCCGGTTTGGTGACCTCAGTATCACATCACTGCGTTTTGTAGACGATGTGTTTCTCTTGGCTTCATCAAGCTGTGATCTCCAACTCTCACTGGAGCAGTTTGCAGCCGAGTGTGGGATGAAAATTGGCACCTCCAAATCTGAGACCATCGTCCTTAGTCGGAAAAAGGTGGAGTGCCCACTCCGGGTCAGGGATGAGATCCTGCCCCAAGTGGAGGAGTTCAAGTATCTTGGGGTCTTGTTTACGAGTGAGGGAATGATGGAACGGGAGATCAACAGCCGGATTGGTGCAGCATCTGCAGTGATGCGGACTTGGTATCGGTCCTTTGTGATGAAGAAGGAGCTAAGCCGAAAGGCGAAGCTCTCAATTTACCGGTCGGTCTACGTTCCTACCCTCACCTGTGGTCACGAGCTGTGGGTCGAGGGCGAGGGGTGCGAGGGCCGTTAATAGCTGCTTAAAGGGCCGTTAATAGCTGCCGTTAATAGCTGCTTAAAGCTCTAAATATTATTATTGTTGTTATTATTATTATTGTCATCGTTATGCATAATGAATCGCATTTTTGAGGACCGAACCATGCCCCAATTCGGACGAACGTTGGCACGCACATCAGGCCTTGCGAAAAATGTGATATTGTAAATGTAATATGAACAAATAGCTCTGTGGCGCCCCCTCCAAATCTAAAAAAAAAAAAAAGAAAAAAAATGGCCACCCCACAACGTTTCACCTACGGCTCCAAAAATTGGGACGCACGTCTAGCACCACAAGACCTACAAAAAGTGACCAGAAGCCATATCCTTAAATGATCTGGCAGTGACTTATGCAAGTTCTTTGAGTTTTACCGTGGTTCATTGAGAAGCGGGTGTTTTATTTTCTGTATTATTTTGTCACTTTGAGCCTTTTTATGTCGGAATGCTCATAAGGGTTTTGTTACCCAAATGTTACCCATTTCCTAATTCAGTGGTACCTTGAGATGCGAGTTTCATTTGTTCCGTGACCATGCCCTTATCTCCCAAAAACATTTCTCCATTAAAATGAATAGAAAAGCAATTAATCCGTTCCAGTCCCCCAAAAGACAAAACGATGTTTTTAAAAAAAACTTTTTTAAAAAAGGGCAAACCTCGCCCTTCCTCTGCTGGCACAGCTACGCTGTACAATAGTTGGCTAACATGCATGTGAGATAGTGTTGAGTCCCTGAGTTTTCAGAGACACACAATAACATTTCATTGCTTGTGCTAACAATGACACAGCTTGTATTAAGATAAGGGATGTGTCCTGATCCAACTTTTTCACTTCCGATCCGATCCGATATTCCAGCCTTTAGGTTAGGCCGATGCCGATATCGGTCCAATCCGATTTCAGCAATAATCTTACATACTTCACTTATTTTGTAGGATAGAATGTTAAAAAAGTCTCGATCAAGTGTTATTACTCAAACAGAGAACAATAATCAGCAACAGTAGATAGGAGAACCCATTTATTATGAACCAATGGGATATATAAAGTAACTTTAAAAATAAGAATGTACTACAATTGAATAAAATAAATACAAATTATAAGAGAAAATCCTGAAAAATAACTTCAGTAAAACCAATAACAAAAAATACAAAGTTATTTAAATTTCAATTGCAACATTACTTGACTACTTTACTTAAACATCAGCGTATTCTACCTTTGAAGAGATTAAATAAAAGCTAAATTAGAAAACCATGAAAAAAACGATCAATAAATAAATACAAATTATTTTGAAAGTGCAAAATAACAAAAGTTCAATTGAGCTATTTTTGGAGATACTGCATATTTCGGTTTCGAGCCGATACTATTTAAATACAGGGACGGTATCGCCGCTACTGATACCGATACTTTTCAATAATGAGGGTAAATTGCTGAATTTCAATTCATTTTTACGACCTTCAAGTGTTTTTGTTCGGTTTTAAATAGTTGAAACCCAGGAAAGAATTAGGACAGTTTATTGGTAAAGATCGAATATATTATCATTTAAATTCAGAAACAATAGAACAGTAACAAAACAATTTTTGCCCCATTCATTGTGTTGTCTGAATTTTTTTCTTAAACATTTCCAGTAAATGTATTAATTTAAATAACATTTGAAAGGGATTAATGTATTACATCAAGGTCTTAACATAATTTACAAATGGACTGTTTCAGTTGCAGATCTGACTACTCAAGCCATTGCTAATCAAGACTGTCTCTTGGTGGCTGTGACCCAGTGGGGAGTCAGGGTAGTTGAGTTCCTAATATTTTTCTTGAGAAGGGAGGATGGGGTGTGCTAGTATGCCTGACGGCCATTTTGGTCTTGGTTTGGAGTTCTGTCTTTTTGGGGAGTCGCCGATATTCGTGACAAGCCGGCGGAGTCCATCAACAGACTGCTCGACACAAAATACCTCAGAAGAAAAGCCCAACACCAGAGGACGTCGAGGAAATTAATCACTCCGTGGACTTTTATAGTGGACTAAATGGGGCAGGATATTAGAAGTGTTGCCCCAGCAGAACCCCCTAAGCTCCACCCACCCCCAAGCAATGACGACCACATATTGCAGATGCCAGTAACATCCACGGAGTACGTGGCTACCATATATACTCAACGTAGAGCTCACTGCATGTCTGGCTGTATTTTCTTTACGCATTATAATCCACAAATGAGGATTATCTGGTTGATTCAAAATGGTTAAATAATTTACCCTTGAATGACCACAAAATAACTTGAGACTGATATTAAGCAGTGGTTTATTTGTCCAGGTTGGTGGAGGAGGTAAAGCAGCGGGCTGGTGTGCTCCTGCAGAATGAGGACATTTACATGGCAACCACCTTCCAGGACTTCATCCAGATGTTTGTTCGTAAAATGAGAGGAGAAGAACAGGAGGAGGACCTGGTCATTGACCACGTAAGTCAATATATTTTCTTACAATTTTAAAGTATACTTGGTGATTATCTAAGTCAATAGTAATAATAATAACTTGATTAGATGATGGAGGCACGGTGAATGACAGGTTAGAGCATCTGCCTCACAGTTCGTGAGGTCCGGGGTTCAATCCCCGTCCCCGCCTGTGTGGAGTTTGCATGTTCTCCCCGTGCCTGCGTGGCTTTTCTCCAGGCACTCCGGTTTCCTCCCACATCCCAAAAACATGCTTGGTTGGTTAATTGACAACTCTAAATTGCCCGTAGGTGTGCATGTGAGTGCGAATGGTTGTTTGTTTGTATGTGCCCTGCGATTGGCTGGCAACCAGTTCAGGGTGTACCCCGCCTCCTGCCTGAGGATAGCTGGGATAGGCTCCAGCACGCCCGCGACCCGAGTGAGAAGAAGCGGCTCAGAAAATGGATGGATGGATGGATGATTAGATAATAGATTAAATACGACATTTATAGAGCGGCTTTCAGGGTCTCCAAACCGTGTGTGTGTGTGTGTGTGTGTATGTGTGTGTGTGTGTGTGTGTGTGTGCGTGCGTGCCTGCGTGCGTGCGTGTGTATTCCTCTTATTGAATTTATGCTTTGATGAACACATGGTGCTTAAGGAGTGTTTTTTATTATTTGTTTTGAAGCAGTGTAACGGAGGGAGAGCGTTCCAGATGCAGAGGGGTTTGACACTGAACACCCTGGCACACAACGTTGGTGTTGGGCTGGACAGTGGTCCACTTGATTGGGTGCCAGTGAAGGTGCATGATAATGGGGGTGATGTGTTGCCAGAGGTTTGAGTGACTGAGAAGTAAGCAGGAATCTCAACATATTGGAGCATGTCCAAGACCTTGCTAGTTATCACGTACAGGACAAGAAACAGTAGTCGTCCATGATGAGTGATGGGCAGTCTTGAAATTTATTTCCGGTGGATGAAAGCTAATTTTGTGATGAGTTTGATATGGGATTGGAAAATAGGGTTGAGTCCAGAATAATCCCCAGGTTGCAGACTTTAGGAGAAGGGTGGCTGGCTCATAAATGCAAATAAGTCGCCTTTCGGCGAAAGTTACCGTTTGGAACTCAAAATAGGCCAATCCGATTTACGCGGACAATCGTCTAGCGGCAGGCCAGTCCAGTACCCGCACTCTTTTTCTGCGAAGCCACGCTGTTGTATCACGTGCATAATGTGGTTTGGCATTGTCTTGCTGAAATAAGCAGGGGCGTCCATGAAAAAGACGTCGCTTGGATGGCAGCATATGTTCCTCCAAAACCTGTATGTACCTTTCAGCATGAATGGTACCTTCACAGATGTGTAAGTTACCCATGCCATTGGCACTAACACAGCCCCATACCATCACAGATGCTGGCTTTTGAATTTTGCGTCCATAACAGTCCGGATGGTTCCTTTCCTCCAAACTGTATTTACTGACATTGGTTTTCTGAATTGTTTTTGAGCCCATGTGGTGATATCCTTGATACATTGATGTCGGTTTTTGATGCAGTGCCGCCTGAGGGATCGAAGGTCACGGGCTTTCAATGTTGGTTTTCGGCCTTGCCGCTTACATGGAATGATTTCTCCAGATTCTTTGAACCTTTTGATGATATTATGGACCGTAGATGCTGAAATCCCTAAATTCCTTGCAATTGTACGTTGAAGAACATTGTCCTTAAACCGTTCGACTATTTTCCTACTCAAGGAACCTGTGTTTAAAATCACCTATTAACTCTCGCGGTTCCTAGCGTGTTCGTTTTCGTGAAAGAACTACGATTATAACGACGTGTTAAAAACCAACCAATTTATTCCTGACAGAGGAGTCAATACATACTTCGGAGCTCTGGGTCTGCAGCAACCCCTATCTTAGCCTTAGCAGATAGCGTAGTCCGAACAAAAACTATCTGTTCCTGCCCCAGACTTGTACAATATTTCAAAGAGGAAGTATGGAATTGTTGTCGTCTGACTGGTCCAGCGCCCATTTACGTCTTCATTGCTCTGCAGAATGATGGCCATTTACCGCTGGCTCCAGATGCCGTCTCCATATTCTTGCTTCTCGTCTTTACAGCAACCCCCTGTAGCCATTGTTGGAGACGACAAATGTTGGAGACGACAAATGTTCAACATGCACCCTGCTGGAAGCTTTCCTGCATCACACCCCCACACCCTTATCTGATTTACATTTTATTCTCCCTGCAATAAACACCCATGTTCACACCCAGACCAGTTGCACAATAAAACCCTGTATCTCATTAATCCCCCTATCAATCTCTAGTATTCAGAGATCAACAACCCCAAAACATGCAGCCTCGTTCACTCTTCTTTTTCTTCTTCTTTCCTTTCAGCTTGTCCCTTTAGGGGTCGCCACAGCGCATCATCCTTTTCCATGTAAGCCTATCTCCTGCATCCTCCTCTCAAACACCAACTGCCCTCATGCCTTCCCTCACGACATCCATCAACCTGCTCTTCCTCTCGCTCTCTTGCCTGGCAGCTCCATCCTCATCATCCTTCTTCTAATATACTCACTATTTCTCCTCTGGATGTGTCCAAACCATCGAAGTCTACTCTCTCTAACTTTGTCCCCAAAACATCGAACCTTGGCTGTCCCTCTGATGAGCTCATTTCTAATTTTATCCAACCTGGTCACTCCAAGAGCGAACCTCAACATCTTCATTTCCGCCACCTCCAGCTCTGCTTCCTGTCGTCTCTTCAGTGCCACTGTCTCTAAGCCGAACATCATGGCTGGCCTCACCCCTGTTTTATAAACTTTGCCCTTCATCCTAGCAGAGACTCTTCTGTCACATAACACACTGGACACCTTCCTCCACCCGTTCCAACCTGCTTGGACCCGTTTCTTCACTTCCTGACCACACTCACGATTGCTCTGGACTGTTGACCCCAAGTATCTAAAGTCCTCCACCCTTGCTATCTCTTCTCCCTGTAGCCTCACTCTCCCCCCACCACCCTTCTCATTCATACACATATATTCTGTCTTACTTCGGCTTAAATTCTTCTGTCACACCTACAGCACACCGCTGTTCTGCTGCCCTCGTACATGTCCTGTGTTATTCTAACATACTTCTCTTCCACTCCAGACTTCCGCATGCAGTACCACAGTTCCTCTCTGGGTACTCTGTCATAGGCTTTCTCTAGATCTACAAAGACACAATGTAGCTCCTTCTGACCTCAGGCATCGTCTCACGCACTAGAATTCTATTGAAGAAGCTGGTCAAAAACTCCACAGCCACCTCTCCTAGATGCTTCCATACCTCCACAGGAATATCATCAGGACCAACTGCCTCTCAATTTTTCATCGTCTTTAATGCCTTTCTAACTTCTCCCTTACTAATCATTGCCACTTCCTGGTCCACCACACTTGCCTCTTCTACTCTCCCTTCTCTCTCATTTTCCTCATTCATCAACTCCTTGAAGTATTCTTTCCATCTACCTAGCACACTGCTGGCACCAGTCAACATATTTCCATCTCTATCCTTAATCACCCTAACCTGCTGCACATCCTTCCCATCTCAATCCCTCTGTCTGGTCAGCCTGTAGAGATCCTTTTCTCCTTCTTTAGTGTCCAACCTGCCATCCTATGCCTCTTGTTTGGCCTTTGCCACCTCTACCTTTGCCCTGTGTCGCATCTCAATGTATTCCTTTCGCCTCTCCTCGGTCCTCTCAGTGTCCCACTTCTTCTTAGCTAACCTTTTTCCTTGTATGATTTCCTGTACTATGAGGTTCCACCACCAAGTCTCCTTCTCTCCTTTCCTGCCAGAAGATACACCAAGTACTCTCCTGCCTGCCTCTCTGATCACCCTGGCTGCAGTGGTCCAATCTTCTGGAAGCTCCTCCCGTCCACCGAGGGCCTGTCTCACCTCTTCCTGAAAAGCTGCATATCACTCGTCCTGTCTGACCTTCCACCACATGGTTCTCTTCTCTGCCTTTGTCTTCCTAATCTTCCTCCCCACCCAGTCATCTTGCACACCACCATTCTATGCTGTCTAGCCACACTCTCCCCTACCACTACCTTCCAGTCGGTAACCTCCTTCAGATGACATCGTCTGCACAAGATGTAATCCACCTTTGAGCTTCTACCTCCGCTCTTGTAGGTCACCCTATGTTCCTGCCTCTTCTGGAAAAAGTGTTCACTAAAGCCATTTGCATCCTTTTTGCAAAGTCTACCACCATCTCTCCCTCCAAGTTCCTTTCCTGGATGCCGTACTTACCCATCACTCCTTCATCACCCCCATTTCCTCCACCAATCACAACACTCTCTCTGTCTGGGATGCTCAGAACTACTTTGTCGAGCTCCTTCCAGAATTTCTCTTTCACCTCAAGGTCACATCCTACCTGTGGGGCATAGCCACTAATCACATTATACATAACACCCTCAATTTCAAGTTTCAGCCTCATCACTCGATGGTAAAATAATTTAAAACCTGCCCCTAAACTTCTAGCCTCACTGCCTTTCCACCTAGTCTCCTGGACACACAATATATCAACCTTTCTCCTCATCATCATGTCAACCAACTCCCGAGATATTCCTCTCGTAGTCCCAACATTCAAACTCCCCACATTCAGTTCTAGGCTCTGTGCTTTCCTCTTCTCTTTCTGCCGAAGAACCCGCTTTCCACCTCTTCTTTGACTTCGACCCACAGTAGCTGAATTTCCAACGGCGCCCTGCAGGTTGACGGCGACGGTGGCGGACGTTGTTAACCCGGGTCACGACCGATCCGGTATGGAATTCTTTGGATGAACGCTCATATTTGTTTGGCAAAGTTTTAAGCCGGATGCCCTTCCTGACGCAAACTCTCTGCTTTTATTCGGGCTTGGGACTGTCATGAACGGAACAGAGGCTAGGACCCAAAAATGCAAGACTCCAAAACAAATGGACAGTTTCCAAAAAGAGAGGTTTAATAGACGGGCATAGGTCGGTACACGGGCAGGCAATCCAAGAAGGGCAACAGTATCCAAGAACATGAGGCAAAGAGGCAAGGTCGATAATCGGAACAGGGTCAAAGTCTTACTGTGAGTCTGTGACAAGGAATGCTGGAACGTGACGACAAGGTACAACGAACTGGCAACGAGTGGGAATGAGACACGAGGTTAAATACAATCGCTAATTAGGTATGAACGAGGCACAGGTGGTGAAGATGCTCACAGGAGCAGGTGTGTGAGAAACGAGAGAGAGGAAGACAAAACGTGGAACACACGCACACACACACACACACACACACACATGACAGTACCCCCCCCTTAACGGCCGGCCCCAGACGGCCCTGGGGCCCCTGGATGCGCAATGTGGAAGTCCCGAATGAGCGAATCATCCATGATAAACGCAGACGGTACCCATGAACGTTCCTCAGGCCCATAGCCCTCCCAGTCCACCAGATATTGAAACCCCCTCCCCCTCCGACGAGACGACAACAGCCGCTTCACAGCGAAGACCGGGCCCCCATCCACAAACCGGGGGGGAGGAGGGGGCCTGGAAGGCGGGACCAGAGGGGACTCCCGGGCTGGTTTGAGTAGGCTGACATGAAAAGCAGGGTGGACCCGCATCGACCTTGGGAGACTCAGCTTCACGGTGACAGGGTTGATGATCTTTGTGATGGGGAAGGGCCCAACGAACCTGGGAGCGAGCTTCTTGGACTCCACCCGGAGTGGAATATGTTTGGTAGAGAGCCAAACTCGCTGACCCACTTTGTAGTTCCGGGCCGGTGTCCTCCGACGGTCAGCAGCGGCTTTGTAGGACCGTCCCTGGCGCAGCAGCATCTGTCGGGCTCGGTCCCAGGTCCTCCTGCAGCGTCTCACCAAGGTTAATGCCGCTGGAACTGTGGACTCAGGGGCTATGGCAGGAAACAGAGATGGTTGGTAACCATGCACAACGTGAAAAGGCGATAGACCAGTGGATGCAGAGGGGAGGGAATTGTGGGAGAATTCGACCCAAACCAATTTCTGAGACCAGGATCGCGGATCCTGTGAAGCGAGACATCGGAGCCCCGTCTCCAGGTCCTGGTTCAGCCTCTCGGTTTGGCCGTTGGTTTCAGGATGAAACCCAGATGACAGACTGACGGTAGCACCTATGAGATTGCAAAACTCCTTCCAAAATTGCGAAATGAATTGGGGACCCCTATCAGACACCACATTCTTGGGGAAACCGTGGAATTTGAATACGTGATTGATCATTAACTCTGCAGTATCTTTAGCTGAGGAGAGTTTTGGGAGTGCAATGAAGTGTGCCATCTTAGAGAACCTGTCAACAACTGTAAGAATGGTGGTATTGCCTTTAGAGGCCGGTAATCCTGTCACAAAGTCTACGGAAATGTCTGACCAAGGACGTTGTGGTATTGGCAGGGGTCGCAACTCCCCAGAAGGACGTTGATGAGAGGGCTTGTTGGCAGCACATACCTGGCAAGCATTGACATAATCAATAACATCCCTCCTAACATTAGGCCACCAAAAGCGCTGTTCGACTACTGATTGAGTCTTGGCAATGCCTGGGTGACATACAGTGCGGTTCGTGTGAGCCCAGTGGATGACTCTTCCCCTTAAGGTCGGAACCACATAAAGCCTGTTTTCAGGGCAATCGTCAGGGCTAGGAGTGTCTTTCAGAGCCCCTTTAACCGCCGTTTCAATGTCCCAAACAAAAGCGGAAATAAAACATGACTTGGGCAAAATAGTCTTTGGGTCGGACAAAGAATTCTCTTCGGAGAAAATGCGTGACAAAGCATCTGGCTTACCATTTTTAGAACTGGGTCGGTAGGATAGCGTGAAATTAAATCTAGTAAAGAACAGAGCCCATCTAGCCTGCCTCGCATTTAATCTTTTAGCAGTCTTAATATACTCAAGGTTCTTGTGATCTGTCCATACTAAAAACGGAGTCTGTGCCCCCTCTAGCCAGTGCCTCCACTCCATCAAGGCCACCTTGACTGCCAGCAGTTCACGGTCACCAATGTCATAATTTTTCTCAGCTGGGGTCAGTTTTTTGGAGAGAAAAGCACAAGGATGTAATTTATCATCCTTGAGAGATTTCTGGGAGAGCACTGCTCCTATTCCGGCATCAGACGCATCGACTTCTCCCACAAACTCCTGTTGGAGATCTGGCAAAGTAAGGATGGGAGCGGAGGTAAAGCTCGACTTAAGTTTTTGAAACGCTGCCTGACAAAGCGGGTTCCATGCAAAAGGTTTGTGTGGCGAGGTAAGATCATGCAAAGGAGAGGCTATAGAACTGAAATTCCTGATGAATTTTCTGTAGAAGTTTGCGAACCCTAAGAACCTTTGTACATCTTTGAAAAAACTTGGAAAAAACGTCTTTAATATCCTGGTAACAGGTGGGCACTTGAGATAAATCCGGATCCCCAGATGGGGTCTGTGGATTGTCCTTAGAAACATGACCCTGAACATCACATGGCGGCTTGAAACAGTTCCGGGCGCAATTGCTGCCCCATGACATAACCTGCCCAGAGGACCAGTCAATGTGGGGGTTATGTAATCGCAACCATGGGTTCCCTAAGATAAGGTCCTGATTCATGGCGTCAAAAACATGAAAACTAATGCGTTCCGAGTGAGAATCGGGAAATGTCAATATGAGTGTTTGAGTGCGGTGAGTGATTTTGCCCATAAAACTGCCGTCTGCAGCATAGGTGTTGCGGTGGCGTTTTATTTCAAAGGTTCTAAGGTGCATACGTTTAACGAGGATGGAGTTGAGTAAGTTTGCGTCAGAACCAGAGTCAATTAATACAGGTGTATGAATTTCTTGATCAGGAGAGCATAGTGTCACTTTAGGAAGAACCCGTGTAGGGTGTTCCTTCATCAAATTCCGACTCACCTCTCCCGTGCCCTTGCTACCGGTACCGGCAACTTTGACGTGACAGTTGCTCACGGAATGACCCAACTGACCGCAGTAGAAGCACCGCCCTTCCCTCAGCCGGCGTTGACGTTCCTCAGGGGAGAGACGGAACCTGCCCAGTTGCATGGGTTCCTCCGTGGGGACGTTAGCCAGTGGGTTGAGACCGGAACCAGGGGATCTGCCTTGGTTTGGCTGGTTACCGAGGCTTGTCCTCAAAGTGCGCGGTGACGCAGCCTTCCGCCGATCTCCATCCAGCTCGCGATCCAAAAGCCTCTTGTCGATTTTTACGGCGAGAGCGATGAGAGTGTCCAAGTCGGTCGGCAGGTCTAGCGGCACTAAATGATCCTTGACGGCGGGGGATAGTCCTTGAAAAAAGGCATCGAGTAGCGCCCGATTATTCCAATGACTCTCAGCTGCTAGAATGCGAAACTCAATCGCGTAATCTGACACCCTGCGCATGCCTTGTCGTAAGGTGACAAGGGAGCGAGCTGCCTCACGATCAGGAGTGGAAAATTGAAAAATTTGCTCCATAGTCTTTTCGAAAAAAGCCCATGAATGACACGTGGTGGAATTGCGGCTCCATTCAGCAGTAGCCCACGCCTCCGCACGACCAGTCAGGTGGGAAATGACGAAAGCGATCTTTGCCCGCTCGGTGGGGAAGGCAGCTGCCTGGAGCTCAAAGTGGAGTTCGCACTGCGTGATGAACGGCTTAATGTTCCCAGAATTTCCAGAGAACCTCTCCGGTCGAGAGAGCTGTGGGCAGACAGCAGCGGAGGTGGCAGGTGGCTGCATGTTGACTGTTTCACATGGAAATACCGTGGCGGTATTGGGTGTGGTGCCAACTGGTTCCTTTTCTTGGATAATTTTCATAAGAAGTTCAAACTGTGAGGCCACCTGTCTCATCATATTGTCCTGATGCCTTGACAGTCCCTCTAGATGAAGGTGGAGGGCAGCAAGCTGCTCATCCTGCTTCGAGAGGCGTTGACCCTGCGCTTGAAGGGCTTTGCGCACCGGGTCTGAGTCTGCTGGGTCCATGTTATGGCCAGTTCGTTCTGTCATGAACGGAACAGAGGCGAGGACCCAAAAATGCAAGACTCCAAAACAAATGGACAGTTTCCAAAAAGAGAGGTTTAATAGACGGGCATAGGTCGGTACACGGGCAGGCAATCCAAGAAGGGCAACAGTATCCAAGAACATGAGGCAAAGAGGCAAGGTCGATAATCGGAACAGGGTCAAAGTCTTACTGTGAGTCTGTGACAAGGAATGCTGGAACGTGACGACAAGGTACAACGAACTGGCAACGAGTGGGAATGAGACACGAGGTTAAATACAATCGGTAATTAGGTATGAACGAGGCACAGGTGGTGAAGATGCTCACAGGAGCAGGTGTGTGAGAAACGAGGAAGAGGAACACAAAACCTGGAACACACACACACACACAGACACACACACACACACACACACATGACAGGGACCGGCCTACAGTTTGCACTGGCTCGTGCCCCCCATAGGGCTGCAGTCTCGTCCACTCTAATACTAATACTCAATAAATCCTAAACTAAATACATCAAATTACTGTGACAACCTGCTCATCACAAAGCTTAAGTCTGGCCTGGTACAAGTGGTCAGGTATAGAAGACGAGAACACTCTTCTTCATCTTAACGGCATCCCTCACCGTTGGTGTCCACCAATGGGTTCGGGGATTGCCGCCACGACAGGCACCGACTACCTTACGGCCACAGCTCCGGTCGGCCACCTCAGCAATGGAGGCGCGGAACATGGTCCACTCGGACTCGATGTCCCCCGCTTCCCCCGGAACATGAGCAATGTTCTGTCGGAGGTGGGAGTTAAAACTCCTTCTGACAGGGGATTCTGCAAGACGTTCTTAGCAGACCCTCAGAATACGTTTGGGCCTGACACGTCGGACAGGCATCTTCCCCCACCATCGGAGCCAACTCACCACCAGGTGGTGATCAGTTGACAGCTGCGCCCCTCTCTTCACCCAAGTGTCCAAGACATGCGGTCCGATGACATGACCACCACTTCCCATGGGTTCACCACCTATGGGAGGGGCCATAGGGGTCGGGTACAGTGCGAGCTGGGCGGAGGCCGAAGGCGGGGACCTTGGCGATCCGACCGCCGGCTACAGAAGCTGGCTGTAGGGACGTGGAATGTCACCTCTCACGCCCGAGCTGATGTGTGAGGTTGAGAGATGTTCCGACTAGATAGAGTCGGACTCGCCTCCACACACTGCTTGGGCTCTGGTACCAGTCTTCTTGAGAGGGGTTGGACTCTCTTCCACTCTGGAGTTGCCCACTGTGAGATGCGCCGAGCAGGTGTGGGTATACTTATTGCCCTCCGGCTGGCTCGGCGCCTGTACGTTGGGGTTCACCCCGGTGGCCGAGACGGTAGCCCCCTCCGCCTTCGGGTGGGGGAACGGGTCCTGACTGTTGTATGTGCAGCAGTTCAGAGTACCCACCCTTTTTGGAGTCCTTGGAGGGGGTGCTGGAGAGCGCTCGTGCTGGGGACTCCATCGTCGTGAATGCTCACGTGGGCAATGACAGTGAGACCTGGAAGGGTATGATTGGGAGGAACGCCCCCCTCCCCGATCAGAACCTGAACTGTTCTGTTATTGGACTTCTGTTGCTCATCACAGATTATCCATAATTAACAACATGTTCAAGCATAAGGGTGTCCACACGTGCACCTGGCACAAGAACACCCTAGGTCACAGTTCCATGATCGACTTTGGGACCCACGTTACCCTTTCGGGCTGTGCCTTGCCAGGCACAGCCAGGCCCCATGGCTGCGGCCACCAGGCGCTCGCCGTTGAGCCCCACCTCCAGGTCTGGCTAAGCTTCTAGCCTTACTGCCTTTCCACCTGCTCTCCTGGACACACAAAATATCTCTACCTTTCTGCTAATCATCATGTCAGCCAACTGCCTACCTTTCCCTGTCATAGTTCCAACATTCAAAGTCCCTACTTTCATTTCTAGGCTCTGTGGTTTCCGCTTCTCTTTCTGCGTAAGGACCCACTTTCAACCTCTCCTTCTTCTCCGACCCACAGTTGCTGAATTTCCGCTGGCGCCTGTAGCTTAACATCGCCGGTGGCGGAAGTTGTTAACCTAGGCCACGACCGATCCGGTATGGTATTCTTTGGATGAACGATCATATTTGTGTGGAAATGTTTTAAGTAGGATGACCTTCCTGATACAACAGTCTTCATTCATCGGGCTTGGGACCGGCCTACGGTTTGCAGTTGCTTGTGCCCCCCGTAGGGCTGCATTTATGTGAAGACATCCATCCATCCATCCATTTTTTACCGCTTATCCGAGGTCGGGTCGCGGGGGCAGTAGCTTTAGTTGGGACGCCCAGACTTCCCTCTCCCCAGCCACTTAATCCATCTCTTCCGTGGGGATCCCGAGGCGTTCCCAGGCCAGCCGAAGGATGTAGTCTCTCCAGCGTGTCCTGGGTCGTCCCACGGGTCTCCTCCCGGTGGGACGTGCCCGGAACACCTCACCCGGGAGGCATCCGAATCAGATGCCCAAGCCACCTCATCTTGATCCTCTCGATGTGAAGGAGCAGCGGCTCTACTCTGAGATCCTCCCGGATGACCGAGCTTGTCACCCTATCTCTCAGGGAGAGCCCGGACACCCTGCGGAGGAAACTCATTTCGGCCGCTTGTATCCTGGATTTTGTTCTTTCGGTCACGACCCACAGCTTGTGACCATAGGTGAGGGTAGTAACGTAGATGGACCGGTAAACCGAGAGCTTCGCCTTTCGGCTTAGCTCCTTCTTTACCACAACGGATCGATACAAAGTCCGCATCACTGCAGACGCCGCACCAATCCGCCTGTCGATCTCCCGTTCCGTTCTTCCCTCACTCGTGAACAAGACCCCAAGATACTTGAACTCTTCCACTTGGGGCAGGATCTCATCCCCGACCTGGAGAGGGCACGCCACCCTTTTCCGACTGAGGACCATGGTCTCAGATTTGGAGGTGCTGATTCTCATCCCGGCCGCTTCATACTCGGCTGCGAACTGCTCCAATGAGAGTTGGAGGTCACGGCTTGATGAATTTGAATGATTTTATGATTTTATGGGCAGAATTTCTAGGCGCAGCCGAGGCGTAGAGGGGGTCGGGTTTGGTGGCCTCAGTATTGCATCTCTGGTTTTTGCAGATAATGTGGTTCTGTTGGCTTCATCAAGCCATGACCTCCAACTCTCACTATGTAAAGACACTGATTGTTAATGTTCCGTCACAATATTTTGAAACTATGATTTAATCTGGTAAGAAAGAAATGTGCAACATTTTACCTCGAAGTCAAATCAAAAGTGATGAGAGAACAATGACACAACAGCAGCTGTATGTTGTGCCCATTGTTCACTCATTGTTTTTCGATTTTGACCAACAGAAATGGTATCATTTCTGTAAATCCCTGCAACTGTTTACATTTTGCAATGATTACTTGTACAATATTCCCAAATCACAATGTCCATTACCAGTGAGCTAATTTTAGAACAGGCCTGCAGGCTTTGAGGGCTAGCCGGGCCCATGTTGGTGACACCTGGTATACAGTGTTTAATCTTTAACTGTTAGTTGAGGGTAAGTGCATTTGACACTTCTCGTAATTGGGTTATCGTTGTCCATCTTTGACCACTTGTACACTATGTATTGAACATCTCTTCCATTTGTTTCATGTTGCTATTTAGACCCACCATCGCTATTGTCCATGTTTAGCTCATTCAGCATATTTTACAGGGAGCTTGTAAAGACCACAATTGTTACGATATGAACTGGATATTTTATTTGTATTTTTTATTTTTTAACCAGTTCTTCTCACTGTCGTCACCTCCTGCTTACCCTATTGTCACATATATTTCACGACATTCCTGACCTGATTTGCCAGCTGAGTGTGCCAGCTCTCAGACATGCTTGACTAATTGATGATTGGTTGGTCAGGAGTGTGCATGTAGATTGACAAGTACTTACTTTTGTAGATTTGTACAGTTGATAATTGTGATTGATTTATGATTGATATTACATGACTGTGTTGTATTCTACCAGGTAATCAAGGAGACGAACAACATGACAGTGAAAATGCCATACCAGTGTTTTATAAATGGCACATTTGTGGATGCTGAAAATGGCAAAACCTATGATACCATTAATCCCACTGATGGATCGGTAAGACATCCGAGGTTCTGCGATTCATATAAACAACAAAGCTCATCCTTCTTTGGATCCGTAGTACATCGTATTAATAATGTTTATGCCATCATAATTTTTACTAGGTAATCTGTAAGGTGTCTTATGCTTCAGTGGGGGATGTGGACTATGCAGTGAAAGCTGCTAAACAAGCTTTTCATAACGGGCCCTGGGGCAAGATGAACCCGAGAGACAGAGGAAATCTTCTTTATAAGTGAGTAGTGCAAAGAAGATGTGGCTATAGCGCTTTTGCCTCATTTGGTGTTTATCAGTAAACCATGAATGGCGTCATCTCGTAAAGTGACACAATGAAACACTAATACGGTACAACCCAAGGAAGTTGGGACGTTGTGTTAAACATAAATAAAAAAAGAATACGATGATTTGCAAATCATTTTTGACCGACATTTAATTGAATACACGACAAAGATATTTAATGTTCAAACTGATACATTTTATTGTTTTTAGCAAATAATCATTCACTTAAAATTTTATGGCTGCAACACGTCCCAAAAAAGCTGGCACAGGGTCATGTTTACCACTGTGTTACATCACCTTTTCTTTGAACAACATTCAATAAACGTTTGGGAACTGAGGACACTAATTGCTGAAGCTTTGTAGGTGGAATTATTTCCCATTCTTGCTTGATGTACAGCTTCGGCTGTTCAACAGTCTGGGGTCTCCGTTGTCTTAGTTTACGCTTCATAATGCGCCACACATTTTCAATGGGAGACAGGTCTGGACTGCAGGCAGGCCAGTCGAGTACCCGCACTCTTTTACGACGAAGCCACGCTGTTGTAAGACGTGCAGAATGTGCTTTGGCGTTGTCTTGGTGAAATAAGCACGGGCGTCCGAGAAAAAGACGTTGCTTGGATGGCAGCATATGTTTCTCCAAAACCTGTATGTACCTTTCAGCATTAATGGTGCCTTCACAGATGTGTAAGTCACCCATACCTGAGGGATCGAAGGTCACTGGCATTCAATGTTGGTTTTCGGCCTTGCTGCTTACATGCAGTGATTTCTCCAGATTCTCTGAGCCTTTTGATGATTTACGGACCGTAGATGATGAAAAAAAGCCATAAAATTCCATTTATGGCTTTGACTTGCAGTGTTGCTACCCGATAGAAATTCACTTCCAGAACAATTTGTCTGAATTTCCATATTTTTAGAATTATGTCCAGGGCATTACTGCAGAACAGTATTGCAGTAAATCATGTATTAGGATAAAAAAAAGAATTCTGCATGTTGTTCAATTATACAACAAAAATACTCCATTGTCCTAATCATTCATAAATTAGAGATTCAATGTAGTTACTTGGGGCGGCAGGGTGGCTGACTGTTATTCACTCACAGTTCGGAGGACTCCACACAGGTGAGGCCGGATTGGAACCAGGGTCCCCATAACTGGGATGAGCATGTCAGAATTGCGCACCATAGTTTGGTGTGGATGTGCTTTGTGGAAACACAGTTGGCTCAAAATGCTGCCGCTTGCCTCCCAGCTTCACAGGTCAGCGGATCAGCTGCTTCTTAGAGTACCACGGTCCACGCCCAAGCGCAAAGGGCATAGGGCCTTTTCTGTCGGCGGTCCCACGTTGTGGAGTGACCTCCGTCTGCACATCAGAGAAGCCTACTCACTGTCCGGATTTTAAAACGCAATGTTAAAACCTATTTTTATGATCTGGCTTTCAACCCGGCTGAAGACTCAGCATCTGTTTCAGTGTTTTTATGGTTTATCCAAAATTATTTTGATTTCTGAAAGTTTGATTCTTATCTGTGTGGAGCACCTTGTTTCCAGCTGTGGTAGTATTCCAAGTACTTTATCAATAAAGTTGAGTTGAGTTTATAATTTTCCGAAAGAAGAACAAAATATAACTCAAAAGCTTTGTGTTTTTCGGCTCAACTTGTAGACTTGCAGACCTGATGGAGCAACACCAGGAGGAGCTGGCCACTATTGAGGCAATTGACTCAGGAGCTGTTTACACGCTGGCCCTGAAGACTCACGTGGGCATGTCTATCCAGACATTTCGCTACTTTGCTGGCTGGTGTGACAAGATACAGGTAGAATTATATTCATCAGCTTTCCCTCTAAGCGGCACGCTGGTCGACTGGTCGACCCCTCTGCCTCACAGTTCTGAGGACGCAGGTTGAAATCCGGCCTCGCCTTTGTAGAGTTTGCATGTTCTCGTGCCTGCGTGGGTTTTCTCCGGGTGCTCTCGTGCCTGCGTGGGGTTTCTCTGGGCACTCCGGTTTCCTCCCACATTCCAAATACTCCCACATGCCATACTGTATCGTGATCAGACGCGGGTAGTCACCCGCTACATTTACTCTGTTACATTTACTCAAGTAGCCTTTTGGATAAATTGTACTTGTGAGAGTAGTTTGAATAAACTATACTTTTAGACTTCATATTCGACTTTTGAGGACTTTAAAATTGAAATAGTGGTAGTTGTGTGTGGATTCCCATGAATTATACATCCATCCATTTTCCGTACCGCTTGTCGTCACTCGGGTCGCGAGCGCGATGGAAGCTATCCCGGCTATCTTCGGGAAAAAGGCGGGGTACACCCAGAACTGGCCGCCAGCCAATCGCAGGGCACATAGAAACAAACAACCATTCGCACTCGCATTCACACCTACGGGCAATTTAGAGTGTTCAATTAACCTACGCTGCATGTTTTGGGGATGTGGGAGGAAACCGGAGACCCCGGAGAAAAACCCACGCAGGCTCGGGGAGAACATGCAAACTCCACACAAGCGGGGAGGGATTTGAACCCCGGTCCTCAGAACTGTGAGGCAGACGCTCTAACCAGTCGGACACCGTGCCGCCCTCAGTTTTTATATTGAGAGAAATTGGTGTGTGGTCACTGATGATGATTGGATGTATTTTGGAGGTCATTCTTTGACCTGCGTCTCCATTTGTCAACAAGTACAAAATTGTCCGTATACTGCCCTAATATATTGGCGCATCGTAGCTGAGATTTGAGCAATCTATAAGGAGATTTAGCATAAGATTAAAGTCGCCTCCCATGGTAATTTTACAATTGGGTAACAAGTTAAACAAGTGTGAAAAGAGCGTGTGAAAAAAAGCATCTGGAGCATCTTTATTAGGAGCGTATACATTTGTGTAAAGTTTGTTAAATATTGATTAGCTGCGATGAAAACAATTTCATCTCCATTGCACGGCATACTGACGTCAAAATGTGCACAATATAAATTACTAAGTGAATGAACACTATACTCATGGTGACTAACTTCAAACTTCTGAAGACCCAATGTGGCCGTGTCGTGAGCCAGACTGTGAACCGCAATTCATTGCGCTTTTAACGTGGAAGGGTAACTCTCGTCTTCATGTGAAAATAAATAAGGAACAACGCTCATAAACTCAAATATTTGGAACTTTTCTAACCCTTTTTTCCGAAGAAAAATGCCAATAATACTGTAGCATCAGTGAACTACAAAAAAGTATGATTAGAGTGATGCATGACTGCCTTCACTGCGCATTGTGCAGTTAGTTGTATATGTATGAATTTGTTTTGATTGTATTTGGTTGTATTGGCTTTTTATTTTGCGTCGTTTTACGATGTCGTCTGCAGCCAGGTCGGCATTGCGAGTGAGAATCTGTTTTCAGATGCCTGGGCTGGGTAAATAAATGTGACATCAATAAATAAAGACCAGATATTGTCGGTAAGACTGCATTAATAAGGTGACTTGACTTATCACATGAGGCACGGTGGGCGACTGGTTAGCACATCTGCCTCACAGTTCTGAGGACCCGGGTTCAAATCCGGCATCACCTGTGTGGAGTTTCTCCCCATGCCTGCATGGGTTTTTCCCGGGTGCTCCAGTTTCCTCCCACATTCCAAAAACATGCATAGTCAGTGAATTGTTAACTCTAAATTGCCCGTAGGTGTGAATGTCAGTGCAAGTGGTTGTTTGTTTGGATGTGCCCCGCGCTTGGCTGGCGACCAGTTCAGGGTGTACCCCGCCTCTCACCCAAAGATAGCCGGGACAGGCTCCAGCATGAACCGCGACCCGCTGATCCTCAATCGGGTCGCGGTTCGTAAAATGGATGGATGACCACACTGCTGTTTACAGGGCAAGACAGTCCCCATTAACCAGGCCAGGCCCAACCGCAACCTCACCTTTACGAAAAAAGAACCAATCGGGTAAGATTGAAGGTGTATTGAAAATATGTTCTCAATGATATTTCATTGAGTGTTTCTATTTGTATATATTGTTCTTGGTCAGTGATTGGATTTCTCTGTATCAGTGTTTGTGCTATCGTCATCCCTTGGAACTATCCCCTCATGATGTTGGCATGGAAAAGCGCTGCCTGCCTTGCAGCCGGAAACACGCTTGTTCTTAAACCGGCACAGGTGCTCTTACGCAGCGGGAACACTACAGTATTATGAATTTTACACGACAGCATCCCTGGTTCCCTCCAAGGCTTGTTCAAGTATGCTTGGGCCACATATTGTGTCAGTTTCGTTTGTCAAGCGTCTCTCGTGTCTCATATAAACAGGTAACGCCATTGACGGCATTAAAATTTGCCGAGTTGTCTGTAAAAGCTGGCATTCCAAAAGGAGTCATCAACATATTGCCAGGTTCAGGTAATGGACACCTCACAAAAATATTCTTGAATGTCATTTTAGTAACTGTTGTTGAATTTTGCAAATTGTTCTTTTCTAGGAGGAACGGTTGGACAGCGCTTGGCTGATCACCCAGATATCCGTAAGCTAGGTTTCACAGGTTCAACACCTATTGGCAAACAAATCATGAAAAGGTATGATTTAATGAAGACCTTGCCACAATTACATTACTGCCACAATGATGCTTGACTATAATACCTTCCCCTTGAAGCTGTGCACTCAGTAATCTAAAGAAGGTTTCTCTGGAGCTGGGAGGGAAGTCTCCTCTTATCATCTTTAGTGACTGCGACATGGACAAGGCTGTTCGCATGGTAAGAGAATCGCTTTAGGCAGGTTTTCAAACAATGAGTAAAACATTTAGATGTCCAAATGTGTTTAATCATTTTTTCTAATTTCCTTCACCTCAACATTTATGAGATGAGGTGACCTCTGCTATGTACCAAATACACCACATTGTACAGTTTGTGGTATATGTATTTATTTGGACTTGCTTTTATTTTGCCTTGTTTTTCCCTGCTGTCTGCAGGCAGGTCGGCATTGCAAAAGAGAATCTGTTTTCAATTGTCTTACCTGGATAAATAAAGGGGACAATACATGAATACCCCTCCTTGAGCCGTCACCTTATCGTGGTGGAGGGGTTTGTGTGTCCCAATGATCCTAGGAGCTAACTTGTCTGGGGCTTCACGCCCCTGGCAGGGTCACCCATGGCAAACAGGTCCTAGGTGAGGGACCAGACAAAGCACGGCTCCAAAGACCCCTATGATGAATAAAATGATTGGATTACGTTTTCCCTTGCCCGGACGCGGGTCACGGGGGCCCCGATCCATGGGGCCCGGCCGGGCACAGCCCGAAAGGGTAACGTGGGTCCCCCTTCCCATGGGCTCACCATCTGTGGGAGGGGCCTTAGGGGTCGGGTGCAATGCGAGCTGGGCGGTAGCCGAAGGCGGGGACCTTGGCGATCCGATCCCTGGCTACAGAAGCTGGCTCTAGGGACGTGGAATGTCACCTCTCTGGCAGGGAAGGAGCCCGAGCTGTTGTGTGAGGTCGAGAAGTTCCGACTCGATATAGTCGGACTCGCCTCCACGCACAGCTTGGGCTCTGGTACCAGTCCTCTCGAGAGGGGTTGGACTCTCTTCCACTCTGGAGTTGCCCATGGTGAGAGGCGCCGAGCAGGTGTGGGTATACTTATTGCTCCCCGGCTCTGCGCCTGTACGTTGGGGTTCACCCCGGTGGACAAGAGGGTAGCCTTCCTCCACCTTCGGGTGGGGGGACGGGTCCTGACTGTTGTTTGTGCCTATACACCAAACACCAGTTCAGAGTATCCACCCTTTTTGGAGTCCTTGGAGTGGGTGCTGGAGAACGCTCCCGCTGGGGACTCCATCGAACTTCAATGCTCACGTGGAATCAGAACCCGAGCGGTGTTCTGTTATTGGACTTCTGTGCTCGTCACGGATTGTCCATAACGAACACCATGTTCAAGCATAAGGGTGTCCACACGTGCACTTGGCACCAGGACACCCTAGGTCACAGTTCGATGATAGACTTTGTGGTCGTGTCATCGGACTTGCGGCCGCATGTCTTGGACACTCGGGTGAAGAGAGGGGCGGAGCTGTCAACTGATCACCACCTGGTGGTGAGTTGGCTCCGATGGTGGGGGAAGATGCCGGTCCGACTTGGCAGGCCCAAACGTATTGTGAGGGTCTGCTGGGAACGTCTGGCGGAATCCCCTGTCAGAAGGAGTTTCAACTTCCATCTCCGACAGAACTTTGCTCATGTTCCGGGGGAGGCGGGGGACATCGAGTCCGAGTGGAGCATGTTCCGCGCCTCCATTGCTGAGGCGGCCGATCGGAGTTGTGGCCGTAAGGTGGTCGGTGGCGGCAATCCCCGTACCCGTTGGTGGACACCAATGGTGAAGCTGAAGAAGGAGTCCTATCGGGCCTTTTTGGCCTGTGGGACTCCTGAGGCAGCTGATGGGAACCGGCTGGCCAAGCGGAATGCAGCTTTGGTGGTCGCTGAAGCAAAAAGTCAGGCATGGGAGGAGTTCGGTGAGGCCGTGGAGAAAGACTTCCGGATGGCTCCTCGGTGGCAGGGCCCCGGGGGTGGATGAGATTCGGCCGGAGTTCCTCAAGGCTCTGGATGTTGTACGGTTGTCCTGGTTGACACGCCTCTGCAACATCGCGTGGACATCGGGGACAGTGCCTCTGGATTGGCAGACTGGGGTGGTGGTCCCCCTTTTTAAGAAGAAGACCTTACCAGGGATGCCCCTGGTAAGGTCTATTCAGGGGTGCTGGAGAGGAGGGTCGTCGGGAGGTTGAATCCCAGATTCAGGAGGAGCAGTGTGGTTTTCGTCCTGGCCGTGGAATAGTGGACCAGCTCTACACCCTTGGCAGGGTCCTCAAGGGTGCATGGGAGTTCGCCCAACCAGTCTACATGTTTTTTGTGGACTTGGAGAAGGTGTTCGACCGTGTCCCTCGGGTGGTCCTGTGGGGGGTGCTTCGGGAGTATGGGGTACCGAGCCCCCTGATACGGGCTGTTTGGTCCCTGTACGACCGGAGTCAGAGTTTGGTCCGCATATCCGGCAGTAAGTCGGACTCGTTTCCGGTGAGGGTTGGACTTCGCCAAGGCTGCCCTTTGTCACAGATTCTGTTCATAACTTTTATGGACAGAATTTCTAGCCGCAGCCGAGGCGTAGAGGGGGTTCGGTTTGGTGGCCTCAGTATTGCATCTCTGCTTTTTGCAGATGATGTGGTTCTGTTGGCTTCATCAAGCCGTGACCTCCAACTCTCATTGGAGCAGTTTGCAGCCGAGTGTGAAGCGGCCGGGATGAGAATCAGCACCTCCAAATCTGAGACCGTGGTCCTCAGTTGGAAAAGGGTGGTGTGCCCTCTCCTGGTCGGGGATGAGATCCTGCCCCTAAGTGGAGGAGTTCAAAGTATCTTGGGGTCTTGTTCACAAGTGAGTGAAGAATGGAACGGGAGATCGACAGGCGGATCGGTGCGGCGTCTGCAGTGATGCGGACTTTGTATCGGTCCGTTGTGGTAAAGAAGGAGCTAAGCCGAAAGGCGAAGCTCTCGATTTACCGGTCGATCTACGTTCCTACCCTCACCTATGGTCACAAGCTGTGGGTCGTGACCGAAAGAAAGAGATCCCGGATACAAGCGGCCGAAATGAGTTTACTCCGCAGGGTGTCCGGGCTCTCCCTTAGAGATAGGGTGAGAAGCTCGGTCATCCGGGAGGATCTCAGAGTAGAGCCGTTGCTCCTTCACATCGAGAGGAGCCAGATGAGGTGGCCGGGGCATCTGATTCGGATGCCTCCCGGACGCCTCCCCGGCGAGGTGTTCCGGGCACGTCCCGGAACACGCTGGAGAGACTACGTCTCTCGGCTGGCCTGGGAACGCCTCGGGATCCCCCTGGAAGAGATGGATGAAGTGGCTGGGGAAAGGGAAGTCTGGGCATCCCTGCTAAAGCTTCGGCCCCCGCGACCCGTCCTCGGATAAGAGGTAGAAGATGGATGGATGGAATACATCCTCCCTGAGCTATCATCTTAGCATGCTGGAGGTGTTTGGTGTCCCATTGATCCTCGGCGCTAAGTTGTTTGAGGCTCCCCCGATTAGAAGCCGAGCGTATATGTAACGAACACTATGTTCAAACATAAGGGTGTCTATACAGAGACTTAGCACCAAGAGACCCCAGGCTGGAGTTTGATATTCAACCTTGTGGTCGTGTCATCGGACCTGCCGCTGCATATCTTGGACACGCGGGTGAAGAAACGGGCGGAGCTGTCCACTGATCACCACCTGGTGGTGTGTTGGCTCAGGCACGGGAGGAATTGGGTCGGCCATGGAAAATGACTTTTTGATGCACCATCAACACTGTGTACAGTGGGGATGGAGCGCTGCTGACCACAACTCAGGATGAGTAGGTGGGCCGAATACTTTGAATACCTCCTCAATTCCACCAACACGCCTTTTCCTTTGAGAAAAAAGAGGTGAGATCGCCTATCTCTTTAGTGATTGCCACATGGAGCTGGATGAGAGCCACCTGGAGTTCCTTAAGTCTCTGGATGTTGTGGCCGTTTTCATGGTTGACAACACTTCTGTACCATATCATGGGCATCGGGGACAGTGCCTCTGGTTTAGCCCGGGGGCTGTATTCTACAGAGAGATCACATACATCAACGTCCCTGGTAAGGTCCATTCGGGGTTGCTGGAGACTATGGTCTGCTGGGAAGTAGAACTTCAAATTCTGGAGGAGCAGTGTGGTTTTTATCCTCCCTGTGGAACAGTGGTCATGTGACTGCCTTGTGTTGTCTGATCGGTGACTTAAGAGTCAAATGACATTAGTGATCACGATGGATTGGCGCAATCGGCGCCCTACGCGGAAGTCGAAGATTACGTCGAAAAATAGACACGCACAGGCAAGAATGGATAAATAAAATTAGCGAAATCTGAGGGTCTTGCCCTTAGCGGTGTCTTGGTACGTGCCAAAAAGTCGTCTTTTCCCTGTTTTGTTTAGATGCAAAAGTCAAATGAGGAGTCAGAAATATTAAAATGTCATTTGAATTTTCCAAATTTGACGTAACGGAGTTATTACTGTTTTTTTTTTGGGTTGTTTGTTTTCACCAATCTTATATAGAGTCGAGTGTTTTGATGTGTGATCACTGAACATAAATGTGATGAGTCTTTTCATTATCGGGCCTTGGGAATTTCTATTTGAGCTTTCCCCTCCTCGTGAGAAAAGTGCTTCAGGTTTGTTGTTGAACGGTCTCGGTATGAATGAAATTGAATTGCGTAATTATTAATGTGATCACTAAATCCATTTCCATTAGGCATCTCTATATGGAACTATACTCAAGGTCTCCCCCAAATGGGAAGTGCGGAGATAGTTAATAAATCTGAGGCTTTCTAAATTCATCTGTAAATGTTTGAATCTTTTCATCCTAGGGTATGAGCTCTGTGTATTTCAACAAAGGGGAAAACTGCATTGCTGCTGGGCGTCTTTTTGTGGAGGAGTCAATTCATGATGAATTCATCGGCCGTGTGGTGAGTTTTATAATGTTGGAAAACAGTTATCTATGCGGTTGAAGCGACGGTGTTACCAGAACGTCTGACCAACGTCTCTACCAATTTTTGAGCCAATCAGCCTGTATTACCCTTTTCAATTTTGGCTTCCCAAACATCCGCCATGTCTTTGATTTTTGATGTTCAATTTCTTTGGCGAAAAATGTAAGAAAACTGACATTTTTAAAAGATCTCAGGGAATTGATGTTCATTTACTTAATCTGTTTGGCTCAGATTGGTAATCAGACTCAGAATCAGAATCATCTTTATCAGCACTAATCTAATGTTTTTCAACTTCATTCATGTGATAACAAGGACTCGGTAAAAACAACAAATACCTTCAATTCATGTGTTAATTGGTAATATACAAATCTTTACACGCATCCCGAGTTTTACTTTTATTCTTCTTGTGGTGCACATGCACTCATGACAAGTGCCTGGTTCCAATGTGCTCTGCATGCGGACGTTAAAGGGGGAAGGGTGCGCGTGAAGGAGGACGCTAAAGGCACGCCCCCAGTAGGTATACTAGCGCCGGTATGTGCATTGTGCAAAACATCGGTTTGGCTAAGGACCCCCGAAAATGACTGCGGTCAAGCCAGCCTCCGCTCGTATAGTAGCAATCAAGCCAGCCGCCCCTAAGTTTGTTCGTACTAGCCATTACGGTAATAAGTCGCCAACCCGTGGCGAAAGCCACCTTCAAAATAAAAGCCACCCAATAATACGGACGTCGATGCTCTTCAATTAAGGAATGCAACTAGCAAAGTTAATTTGAATCTTGAGATGCATTAAATGAAATGCATTAAAATCATCAAAATAATCATTAAAATCAAGGTGATAGTGGTAGTGACAGTGAAATATACCAATTTCAGGGGAGTTTTATTTTGAAATGCCACATCAGATTTGGGTGGGACCTCTTTTGTTGGATACCTGGGGTGATGTAGTGTCCCCCAGAACTGGACCAGTGTTGCGATATCTCGTAGATTTTTCTTAACAGATTTGTTTCAGTCAGCGGGAATGACAGCAAACACTCAGTTTTCGGAGTCTTTAATTTTGCGAAACAATATCAGATCTTCATCAAACCTCTTTTCGTGGAGTCCTTGGTGGTCTGTCACACAGATCTGGACTTGTCTTGCGATGTTGGGGTGGCTTTGGCTCAGTAGGTAGAACAGGTTCGAATCCCTGCTACGACTGTCCGCATGTCGAAGTGTCCTTGACTGCTACTTTACGAGCGGAGGCTGGCTTGACCGCAGTCGAAAACGGCACCAACGAAGAGACACGCTTACGAAGCACAGTTTAAACTGCAAGCTATCAGTTACGCGGAGGAACGTGGGAATCGCGCAGCCGAATTCAAGATCAACGAATCCACGGTTCGCAAGTGGAGGAAGCAGGAAAACGATTTCCGCCGAGTCAAGAAGACAAAGCTGAGTTTACGCGGGGAAAAAAAAGAAAAACAAAACGTGGAAAGAAGGCGAGGTGGCCCGAGTTGGAAGACCAATGGATTAATGAACTCCAACCGCTGAAAGAGTTGCAGACACCTTGTTTTTGACTGTCCAATGTATTTAAAAGATAATTTAAATTAAAGCGCGAATGCACTTTAACTGTTCAACCTTGCCGTGGTTTTTAAAATATATTTTTAATATATTTTTATATTACATTTATACATTTATATATTATTTTTAAGGTCTTGGTCTTGTCGCACCCTCAGCTTGTCTCGGTCTCGTCTCAGTCTCGGCTTGTCTCAGTGTTGGTCTTGACTCGGTCGCGACCCTCAAAAGTCTCAGTGAGCTCTGGTCTCGGGCAAGTCTTGGTCTCAGTGTGGTCTTGAGCACCACACTATTGTTTTCAATGAGGATGGTCGTGCAAATGGTGGGATGAGCTTTTTTATCTGCAAATATTTCTTCTGCTGTAACTGTCATAATAGCACCAGTGTGACTCTTTTGTGTTCGTAACCTATTTGACTCATATCATTATTACATTATGTTATTGTATTTGATTGTTCAATTAAGTCACACAAAGCCAGGTAGGCTGGGGTCTACATGCCTGCATTGTGTGAGGGGCTTCTTGTTTGGTGAACTACATGCAATATAAAAGGAAAGCAGAGTGAAAATTTAACGTCCTTTCTGGAATTAATATGTTTGGCTCATTTCTAGTTAATAGTTTGGCTCATTTCTACCAACACTACATCGTGCTGTTACTCATCAAGCTATGCCTACAACCTGAACAATTTATCTTCTTGAAGTGTTTTGTGTTATTCGGACGACAGTGTCTGTTGTGGTGACCCGCGCTTGGCTCACGCAGCCAGCCAATGGGGAGTTGGAACATCCATTTGCACACTGATTGAGGAGTATCTGCAACATTTGCACAACCGACATCGTCCCAGATGATCGCACTACTCGTCACTTTAAACCGCATCCACTCCTTGAAGTCTCAGCGCCCTTTGCACAATGGTCATTGCACCGGACTATTGCAATATTAGTCATTCGAACTGCTCTAAGTGCTAGAGGAATCTTTGCGCACAATTGTCAAAAAAAAGAAAAATGTACCGGCATTACCAGATAACTAGCAACCCTTTACTGCTCAGTGACTGTTTTTATTTTTTGTCAATGTCTTTCTGTCTCCAAAGTGTTCTGTAAATTGACTGTCTGTTGTCGTACTAGAGCGGCTCCAACTACCAGAGACAAATTCCTTGTGTGTTTTTTGGACATGCTTGGCAAATAAAGATGATTCTGATTCTGATTCTGAACACAGTGGATGGCTTTACTGCTAAGTGGCCTACTACTATCTGCAGAGCTGTAAGATGTGACAGAACATCCGTATTTTGTTGCAGAAATTACTGAACGCTGACTCGTTATGGCGACAACACTGATCGTTATGGGGAATCCAGCATCTGACATTACCAGCCAGTACGGCACTGTGTCCGCCCACCGTGACGAAAATTTCATAAATTAGAAGCAATAAACGGGTACTGACTGTTGTTTGTGCCTATGGACCAAACAGCAGTTCAGAGTACCCACCATTTTTGGAGTCCATGGAGGGGGTGCTGGAGAGCGCCCCCGCTGGGGACTCCATTGTTCTGCTGGGGGACTTCAATGCTCACGTGGGCAATGACAGTGAGACCTGGAAGGGCGTGATTGGGAGGAACGGCCCCCCCGATCAGAACCCGAGCGGTGTTCTGTCCTTGGATTTCTGTGCTCGTCACGGATTGTCCATAACAAACACCATGTTCAAGCATAAGGGCGGCCACACGTGCACTTGGCACCAGGACACCCTAGGTCGTAGTTCGTTGATCGACTTTGCGGTCGTGTCATCGGACTTGCGGCCGCATGTCTTGGACACTCGGGTGAAGAGAGGGGCGGAGCTGTCAACTGATCACCACCTGGTGGTGAGTTCGGCTCCGATGGGGGGGTAAGATGCCGATCCGACTTGGCAGGCCCAAGCGTATTGTGAGGGTCTGCTGGGAATGTCTTGCAGAATCCCCTGTCAGAAGGAGTTTCGACTCCCACCTCTGACAGAACTTTGCTCACGTTCCGGCGGAGGCGAGTGGAGCATGTTCCGCGTGTCCATTGCTGAGGCGGCCGACCGTAGCTGTGGCCGTAAAAAAATTCTGGTCCACCATCCGGCGTCTCAGGAGGGGAAAGCAGTGCACCAGCAACACTGTGTATAGTGGGGATGGAGCGCTGCTGACCTCGACTCGGGACATTGTGAGCCGGTGGGGATAATACTTCGAAGACCTCCTCAATTCCCCCGACACGCCTTCCCATGAGGGAGCAGTGTCTGGGTTCTCTGAGGCGGGCTCGCCTATCTCTAGGGTTGAGGTCACCGAGGTGGTAAAAAAGCTCCTCGGTGGCAAGCGCCCGGGGGTGGATGAGATTCGAGTTGTTGAAGGGCTGTCCTGGTTAACACGACTCTGCCTGGTTAACACGCCATCGCGTGGACATCGGGGACAGTGCCACTGGATTGGCAGACTCGGGTGGTGGTCCCCCTTTTTAAGAAGGACCGGAGGGTGTGTTCCAACTACAGGGGTATCACACTCCTCAGCCTCCCTGGTAAGGTCTATTCTGGGGTGCTGGAGAGGAGGGTCCATCGGGAAGTTCAATCTCAGATTCAGGAGGAGCAGTGTGTTTTTTTTCGTCCTAGCCTTGGAACGGTGGACCAGCTCTACACCCTTAGCAGGGTCCTCGAGGGTGCATGGGAGTTCGCCCAACCAGTCTACATGTGTTTTGTGGACTTGGAGAAGGCGTTCAACCGTGTCCCTCAGGGGGTCCTGTGGGGGGTGCTTCGGGAGTACGGGGTACCGAACCCCCTGATACGGGCTGTTCGGTACCTGTACGACCAGAGTCGCAGTAAGTCGGACTCGTTTCCGGTGAGGGTTGGACTCCGCCAAGGCTGCCCTTTGTCACCGATTCTGTTCATAACTTTTATGGACAGAATTTCTAGGCGCAGCCGAGGCGTAGAGGGGGTCCGGTTTGGTGGCCTCAGTATTGCATCTCTGCTTTTTGCTGATGATGTGGTTCTGTTGGCTTCATCAATCAGAATCAGAATCAGAATCATCTTTATTTTCCAAGTATGTCCAAAAACACACAAGGAATTTGTCTCCGGTAGTTGGGAGCCGCTCTCGTACGACAACAGACAGTCAATTTACATAACACTATAGAGACAGAAAGACATTGACAAAAAAAAAAAACAGTCACTGAGCAGTGAAGGGGTGCAGAGTCCTCAAAAAGATGCAGAGTCCTCTCGCACTTAGAGCAGTTCGAATGACTAATATTACAATAGTCCGGTGCAATGACCATTGTGCAAAGGGCGCCGAGACTTCAAGGAGTGGATGATAGTCTGGGACAATGTTGGTTGTGCAAATGTTACAGATACTCCTCAATCAGTGTGCAAATGGAGCAGATGCTACTCTGGCATGAGTGGCCAGTATTGGTCAACAACAGATAAGCAAATAGTGCAGCGTGGCGAGACAACTACAGCGAGTGCACGAGTCATACATAATTGGCCCCACAGAAATGTGACAACGAACTCAAGTCAAACAATTGCCAGCTTGTTGTAATGGAATTATAGGTTAGGTGTTTAAGAAGTTGATCGCAAGGGGGAAGAAGCTGTTGGAATGTCTACTAGTTCTAGTTTGCATTGATCGGTAGCACCTACCTGAGGGAAGGAGCCGGAAGAGGATGGGATGCGGAGGGTCCGAGAGGATTTTGCACGCCCTTGTCTTAGTTCTGGCAGCGTGCAAGTCCTCAATGGTGGGTAGGGGGGTACAGACAATCCTTTCAGCAGTTTTGATTGTCCGTTGCAGTCGGAGTTTGTCCTTTTTTGTAGCAGCATCAAACCAGACTGTGATGGAAGAACACAGGACTGATTCGATGACCGCTGTGTAGAACTGTCTCAGCAGCTCTGTCTCAGCAGTTTGTAGTTAGCTACGAGCTAACCATAGCTCGTAGCTAACTACAAACACTTGAGCACACAGTGTACGAGTGAACGTACATGATTGTCAGGTGAAGGCCTGTCTCGAGCGCCTTCGGTGGGCACGCTCAGACAGACTAAAGGGCAGCCCTTATTTTCATGATTTTAGAGCCCTATTTTACATGGTGAATTGTTTTTTATTCATTCTAATTTGGAAGTTTTTTTTAAAAACACTCTTTACACTCAGTGGTGTGTAAACATTTTTTGGGTCACTTTAGTGGATCTTTAAAGTTTCTATTCCTTCCTAAGGTAAAAGAGTTAAAGAAGATGAAGATTGGAGACCCGCTGGATCGATCCACAGACCATGGTCCACAGAACCATAAAACACATTTGGACAAGCTGCTGGAGTACTGTGATGTTGGAATAAAGGAAGGGGCCACATTGGTGTACGGCGGCAAACAAGTGGACCGGCCAGGTAAAACATAAACAAATACCCACGATACCCTCAACCGTCACGAAAGCAAGAGAACAGTGTCATATGATTTTTTTGTTGAATTCATATATCTCCGTTAGGGTCAATCCATGTATCTATTGAATATATTATAAACAGAAATCTTACGTTTTACGCAAAACATCTGAAGGCAGTACCTTTAATCCCTGGGTAGTGGTTTTATTCGGCCTATTTAGATTCCCTTAAGTAACACAATAATTAAGTTGTTAGTAATTAACCAATCCTGTCTCTCTGCTGGGCTGCATTGTTATCCTGACTGACTGACTCAGTTTTCTTGTAGAGAAAGTGACTGTTAATAGGTCTGCAATTCTAATATGAATAGTTTTGTATTATGCAGGTAAAGAATATTAGAACTCTTATTGTGACTACTTTAAGGGACTGTAGTACGTAATCGGCCTTTAAAAGATTTGCTTGCTCGTTGCGGAACATCTTTAAGCAACCCAATATTGACTGGATCTCAGACAGAAGTAGCAGATTTTGAGAACGAAACTGCTGAAGTTATAAACAACCCCTGAAGCTGAACGTACACAGTCCAAATTAAGTGTGTGGTGGACCAGGAAGTGGCAATGATTAATAAGGGGGAAGTTAGAAAGGCATTAAAGAGGATGAAAAATGGAAAGGCAGTTGGTCCTGATGACATTCCTGTGGCGGTATGGAAGCATCTAGGAGAGGTGGCTGTGGAGTTTTTGACCAGCTTGTTCAATAGAATTCTAGCGCGTGAAAAGATGCCTGAGGAATGGAGGAAAAGTGTGCCGGTGCCCATTTGTAAGAACAAGGGTGATGTGCAGAGCTGTGGGAACTGTAGAGGAATAAAGTTGATGAGCCACACAATGAAATTATGGGAAAGAGTAGTGGAGGCTAGACTCAGGACAGAAGTGAGTATTTGCGAGCAACAGTATGGTTTCATGCCTAGAAAGAGTAACACAGATGCATTATTTGCCTTGAGGATGTTGATGGACAAGTACAGAGAAGGTCAGAAGGAGCTACATTGTGTCTTTGTGGATCTCGAGAAAGCGTGTGACAGAGTACCCAGAGAGGAACTGTGGTACTGCATGCGGAAGTCTGGAGTGGCAGAGAAGTATGTTAGAATAATTACAGGACATGTACGAGTGCAGCAGAACAGCGGTGAGGTGTGCTGTATGTGTGACAGACGAATTTAAGGTGGAGGTGGGACTGCATCAGGGATCAGCCCTGAGCCCCTTCCTTTTTGCAGTGGTGATGGATAGGCTGAAAGATGAGGTTAGACTGGAATCCCCGTGGACCATGATGTTTGCAGATGACATTGTGATCTGCAGAGAAAGCAAGGAGCAGCTGGAAAGAAGAGGAATGAAGATTAGCCGAAGTAAGACAGAATATATGTGCATGAATGAGAGGGGTGGTGGGGGAAGAGTGAGACTACAGGGAGAAGAGATAGCAAGGGTGGAGGACTTCAACCGTCCAGAGCAATGGTGAGCGTGGTCAGGAAGTAAAGAAGCGGGTGGAGGAAGGTGTCAGGTGTGTTATGTGACAGAAGAGTCTCTGCTAGGATGAAGGGTAAAGTTTATAAAACAGTGGTGAAGCGAGCCATGATATACGGATTAGAGGCAGCGGCACTGAAGAGACAACAGGAAGCAGAGCTGGAGGTGGCGGAAATGAAGATGTTGAGGTTCGCTCTCGGAGTGACCAGGTTGGATCAAATTAGAAACAAGCTCATCAGAGGGACGGCCAAGGTTCGATGTTTTGGAGACAAAGTTAGAGAGAGCAGACTTGGATGGTTTGGACACGTCCAGAGGAGAAATAGTGAGTACATTGGTAGAAGGATGATGAGGATGGAGCTGCCAGGCAAGAGAGCTCGAGGAAGACCAAAGAGAAGGTTGATGGATGTCGTGAGGGAAGACATGAGGGCAGTTGGTGTTCGAGAGGAGGATGCAGGAGATAGGCTGACAGGGAAAAGGATGACGCGCTGTGGCGACCCCTAACGGGACAAGCCCAAAGGAAAAGAAGAAGAAGTACACTGAAGCGGTTATCGAAACCTTGACTTTTCAAGTCAAGGTATAGCTTCAACACGGTAATCGGCCCATGCCTACTTGTGGCTTGACCTATTGGATGAAGGATGGATTGACAAGCCTGTTTGAAAGACCAATGGGCGTTGAAACAAGCCGCAGCCATATAAAAAAATTCCAAATCTCCTCAGTGAATTTTTGCGACTGTGCATGCTATTTTGACTTTTGGCTTTGACAAAAGCATCACAGCAGACGACCTGGTCGGGCCAGGCTCACTGGCGCAGAACTTATGGAACGTTCAGCAAATACAAGTCAGAATGAGCAAAAAGAAAAAGACAAGGACCATCTGGGAAAGCGGTGGAAGAGCTACAGATGTCATTTGTCATTTGAACTCTCCTACTGAGTTTCAGAACTGCCATATCACTTTCTTCAAGATTCAAAGAAAACAAAAAGATTCTGATCGGAGACCATTGATTCACCCATCCCCTATACTGCTTATCCTCACTTGGGTCGTGAGTGTGCTGGAGCCAACGCCTGATAACTTTGGCCAAGAATACATCATGGACTGGTCACCGGCCAATTGCAGGGCACATATAGACAAAGAAGCAATCACACTCACATTCACAGCTCAGGACAATTTAGAGTCTTCAATTAACCCAACATGTTTTCAGGAAATGCGGGAGAAAACCAGAGTACCAGGAGCAAACCTGCACAAGCACAAGGGACGACATGCAAAGTCCACACAGAAGGGCCGAAGCCTGGATTCGAAACCACTACCTCAGAATTGTGCTTAACCAGTCGTTCACCACACCGCCCTCGTGAGAGTCAGGTGGCAAAACAGAAAGAAGCTTGGGCTTTGATTGAGCTGACAAGCTTCATAGAGCGCACGCCTCGCTATACCTTGAATTCGGAAGGAAACAAGAACAAAGTGTGCGCTTCAAAGAACAAACTCTCCACTCGGACAGCACAAGGCAGTCGTACAAACGTGTCATGGGCCAATCAAAGTGACTCATTTGGGGGGGGGGGGGGGAACAGCTGCCCGAGTGTTTACAAACATGGAAAAACAACAGCTTTGTCATGCCACATTGTCTTCAATTGTGACTGTCCAAACTTGAAAATTTCAGCCCACTTCTAACTTGAGAAAGCACCTTGTGGTAAATTGCGATTGGACGGGGCATACAGCAACATTGGCCCTATTTTATGGTCATAAATCACTAAAACACGTGCTGTCATCTCTCCCTTTCTCTCTCTCTCTCTCTCTAACCCGCGCTCACATACACACACACTCAAACACACCATCAATAGGTCTTGTCAGCAAACAGCTTCTTCATTCAGTCAACTAAGTGAATAAAGCAAATAATGTGTGTGACGTGCCCAGTGCACGTGTCGTCGTTTTTTGGGGCAGTTAAAAATTGAAATGCTCGCAGGTGTGTGTGGACTCCCACATATTATTACTTTTATTTTATTTGACGTTCATGCTGATTTTTATTTATTTATTTATGTTAAATCAGAAGTTAGGAGTTACTCGTGTAGTTTTTTTTCACTGAGTACTTTCTTACGCTTATGTAAATATTTGGAGGACTACTTTTGACTTTTACTTGAGTCATATTATTCTCAAGTAACAGTACTCTTACTTGGGTCCAATATTTGGCTACTTTACCCACCTCTGGTGATTATCATCCATCCGTCCGTCTACCTCCATTTATCGGAGGTTAGTTTGTGTGCTTAAGCAGGGAATCATTCAGGTGTTTTATTTTTTTTCCAAATGTAAGACAGGGTTTTACAGTATGTTCTTTTTGGTCAGCAGTGGCTTTCGTCTTGAAACATTTGACTCAGTCGCTTCCTTATTGTTGAGCCGTGGACACTGAACGGAATTAAGGCGAGGGAGGCCTGCAGCTCTTTAGATGTTGTCCTGGGTTCCTTTGTGACCTCCTGGATGAGTCATCGCCGTGCTCTCCGTGTAATTTTTGTAGGCCGGCCACTCCTGGGAAGGTTAATCACTGTTCTATGTTTTCTCCATTTCTGAATAATGGCTTACACTGGAGTCCTAAAGATTTATAAATGACTTGCCCCGTTTTGTTTTTATTTTTCTTCTTTTTTTGGGGGGGCAAACAAGTCAAATAAGAATTTGAGAAGGGGGTAAATACTTTTTCACGCCACTATATTGTACTGTATTGACTGTATTCTTTCAAATGTGAAGCACTCGCATTGCAACAATCATTACTCAACGTTGCAACAACCATCCTATGGGTGCAATGGAACTGTTCTGTTATAAAATATAGCTTTGTTTTAAATATTTTTTTCTGACAGGTTTTTTCATGGAGCCCACTGTGTTCACTGATGTGGAGGACCACATGTTCCTTGCCAAAGAGGAGTCCTTTGGGCCTGTCATGGTTGTGTCCAAATTTAAAGATGGGTTAGTCATCAAAACAGTGTTTTGTATATGTATTTTTTATTTTTTATTTTGCACATTTCGGGGTGAAAAAAAACATGATTGTATATTCTCACAAATTACAGGGATGTGGAAGGAGTGCTGCAGCGAGCCAATGACACTGAGTATGGCTTGGCTTCAGGTGTGTTTACCCGTGACATAAACAAAGCCATGTATGTGAGTGAACACTTGGAGGCTGGAACAGTATTCATTAACACCTACAACAAGACTGATGTGGCGTCACCTTTTGGAGGATTCAAGCAGTCTGGCTTTGGCAAAGACCTGGGTAAGTTGGGGCGGGGAATTGACTAATTAGTAGTTTCAGCTTTGTCTGTCCCATCGTTTTATTGTCATACTGATTTGCATATTCAAATGTGGGCGTGGACAGGGAGGAGTCGGCTACTCCAACACGTGTGCTCATTTCCACGTTGATTGGAATGTACGAAGGAAATGTGCTTGGATTCATAAGTACGCAGAGTTTCATACATCGGAATATTTTTGTGCGTACGACGTTTTCTGGATTTGAGCGTATGCCATGTTTTGGGAGGAAATCTTTTTACATGAGGCCCCTGGGGAGGTGTAGTGTCCCCCAGAACTGGACCGGTGTTGCGATATCTCATAGATTTTTTTTGAACAGATTTTTTTCAGTCAGTGGTAATGACAGCACGGTATGCAGTTTTCATAGACTTTCGTTTTGAAATACAATATCAGATCTTCATCAAACCTCTTTTAGTGGAGTCCTTGGTGGTCTGTCAGACAGATCTAGACTTGTCTTGCGATACCAATGGAATTATGTTGGGGTGGCTTTGGCTCAGTAGGTAGAACAAGTTTGAATCCCTGCTACGGCTGTCCGCGTGTCGAAGTGTCCTTGGGCAAGACGCTGAACCCTAATTTTCTCTCAGTGGGCCTGGCAGCGCCTCGCATGGCAGCAGTCACCCATTGGTTTATGTGTGAATGTGAGGCTTTGTAAAGCGCTTTGGGCACTGTGTACATCCCGCCTCAAGTTAACCGAACGCCGCACTGCTAACGCTCGCCGAACAAGTCAACGACATTGGAAAAAAACACCCGGACTCATTATTCTCGGGGACTTTAACAAAGCTGAACTCAACCACGAACTCCCTAAATACAAGCAGCACATCGACTGTCCTACCAGGGAAAATAATACTTTAGACCACTGCTACACTACGCTAAAAAACGCATACCGTGCTATACCTCGTGCAGCCCTGGGCTCGTCTGATCACTGCTTAATTCACTTAATACCGACAGTACAGGCAAGTACTTAAATGCGCGAAGCCTACGGTGAAAACAGTGAAAAAGTGGACCAATGAAGCCAAGATGGAACTTCAAAGCTGTTTAGACTGCACAGACTGGAGTGTCTTTGAAAATTCAGCTGGCAGCCTGGATGAATATACGGACACTGTCACATCCTATATCAGTTTCTGTGAAGAGGTTTGTGTACCAACAAAATAATTTCGTACATTCAACAACAACAACCCGTGGTTCACTACTAAACTTAAGCAGCTTCGCCAAGCTAAAGAGGACGCATAGCAGAGCGGGTACAGGGCCCTGTATAATCAAGCTAGAAACCAGCTGACGAAAGAAATGAACATTGCAGAGAGGAACTATGCAGCAAAGTTGGAAAAACAGTTTAGCGCGAACGACTCTAAATCAGTCTGGCATGCATTCCAATCGCTGACTAATTACAAGCGACGATCCCCCCAAGCTGAGAACAATAGCATACTAGCCAACGACTTGAATACCTTCTCCTGCAGATTTGAAAAGGACACTTTCACACCACACACCCACCCGGCCGCACCCGCGACCACAATCACACCTCTGACTTCTGCGTTAACCATCCATGAACAGGATGTGAGACGCATCTTCAAACAACAAAAGATTAACAAAGCGGCAGGCCCGGACCATGTGTCCCCATCCTGCCTCAAAGTCTGCGCGGACCAGATCGCGTCAGACTTCACTCAGATCTTCAATAAATCTCTGGAACTGTGCGAAGTACCATCCTGTTTCAAACGCTCCACCATCATTCCAGTCCCCAAGAAACCTGCAATCTCGGGTGTGAATGACTACGGGCCTGTCGCTTTGACATCTGTGGTCATGAAGTCCTTTGAACGTCTCGTGCTGGACCACCTCAAGAGCGTCACAGGTCCCCCGCTTGACCCCCTGCAGTTTGCCTACCGAGCGAACAGGTCTGCGGATGATGCGGTCAACATGGGACTGCACTTCATCATAGAACACCTCGACAGTGCAGGGACCTACGCGAGGATTCTGTTCGTGGACTTCACCTCAGCGTTCAACACCATCATCCCTGAACTCCTTTCATCCAAGCTTCTCCAGCTCAGCGTCTCACCTGCCATCTGCCAGTGGATTTACAGCTTCCTGACGGGCGGGACACAGCAGGTCAGGCTGGGGGAGCCCACCTCATCCACACGCAGCATCAGCACTGGGGCGCCCCAAGGTTGTGTCCTCTCTCCGCTGCTCTTCTCTCTCTACACGAACGACTACACCTCAGCGCACCCGACTGTCAAACTCCTCAAGTTTGCAGATGGCACCACTGTCATCGGCGTCATCAAGGACGGTGACGAGTCTGCATATCGACAGGAAGCGGAGCGGCCGGAGCTGCGGTGCAGCCGACACAACCTGGAGCTGAACACGCTCAAGACTATAGAGATGATCGTGGACTTCAGGAGGCATCGTTCGCCACAGCTGCCCCTCACGTTGTCCAGCTGCCTTGTGTCAACCGTCGAGACCTTCGAGTTCCTGGGAATCACAGTCTCTCAGGACCTGAAGTGGGCGACCAACATCAACTCCGTCCTCAAAAAGGCCCAGCAGAGGATGTGCTTCCTGCGGCTTCTGAGAAAGCACGGCCTGCCACCGGAGCTGCTGAGACAGTTCTACACAGCGGTCATCGAATCGGTCCTGTGTTCTTCCGTCACAGTCTGGTTTGGCGCCGCTACAAAAAAGGACAAACTCCGACTGCAACGGACAATCAAAACTGCTGAAAGGATTGTCGGTGCCCCCCTACCCACCATTGAGGACTTGCACTCTGCCAGAACTAAGACAAGGGCGTGCAAAATCCTCTCGGACCGTCTGCACCCCGGTCACCGGCTCTTCCAGCTCCTTCCCTCAGGTAGGCGCTACTGTTCAATGCAAACTAGAACTAGCAGTCATTCCAACAGCTTCTTCCCTCTTGCGATCAACTTCTTAAACACCTAACCTATAATTCCATTACAACAAGCTGGCAATTTTTTGACTTGAGTTTGTTGTCACATTTCTGTGGGGCCAATTATGTATTACTCGTGCACTCACTGTAGTAGTCTCGCCACGCTGCACTATTTGCATATACTGGCCACTCATGCCAGAGTAGCATCTGCTCCATTTGCACACTGATTGAGGAGTATCTGCAACATTTGCACAATCGACATTGTCCCAGATGATCGCACGACTCGTCACTTTAAACCGCATCCACTCCTTGAAGTCTCAGCGCCCTTTGCACAATGGTCATTGCACCGGAATATTGCAATATTAGTCATTCGAACTGCTCTAAGTGCTAGAGGAGAATTGCTTTTTGCAGAATTGTCAAAAAAAACAACAAAAGAAAGTCTACTGGCATTCCCAGATTACCAGATAACTAGCAACCCTTTACTGCTCAGTGACTATTTTTTTGTCAATGTCTTTCTGTCTCCAAAGTGTTCTCTGTCAATTGTCTGTTGTACTAGAGCGGCTCCAACTACCGAAGACAAATTCCTTGTGTGTTTTTTGGACATACTTGGCAAATAAAGATGATTCTGATTCTGATGATGGAGATAAAGTGCTATATAAGTGCAGTCCAGTTACCATTGATTTTTCCTAAGATATCAAATAAATTACATTTTTTAATGTATCTCAAGATTCAAATTAACCTTGCTGGTTGCATTCCTTAACCGAAGAGCATTGACATCCGTATTTTTGGGAGGCTTTTATTTTGAAGGTGGCTTTCGTCGCGAGTTGGCGACCTATTACCGTCATGCCCAGTATGAACAAAATTAGGGGCGGCTGGCTTGACTGCTACTTTACGAGCGGAGGCTGGCTTGACCGCAGTCGAAAACGTGTGGACAGAATGGAAGCTGCACTTCCAGAGGAGTGGTCTGCATTTGATATTGAAGCATTGGGCTCAGAGATCAGTTTTGAGTATGGAACCGCAGATGTAGCCACACTGGCAAAGAAGTGTGAGGCCATTCTTCATCGCCCACATTCTGTAGAGGCCATTAACAGGGAAAATGGTGAATTCAACTCCATAATGAGGCAAGAACTTAAACAAGGGTCAATCACCACATTCTCAGATATGGTGGCTGCAACACTAGCTACAACATCTCTCAGCTGGTGGATATGTGTGCTACATTTCAAGCATCCAGTGCAGATTGAGAAAGAAGCTTTAGTTTAAGGAATTCGCATCGAAACAGCGTCCAGAAATCGTCTTGCAGCAGATCATTTGGATCAGCTGATGCGCATAAAGTCAAAACTGCAAGCAGACGAGGGCATCAACCTGGACAACGTGTACAAACACTGGGGAGACAAGAGAAACAGACGGAAATCTCATTGTGAATTTAAAAAAATGGAAATACATTTGGAAGCGGGCTTTCAAATTTATAGTTCATAGTTTATAGTTGGTTTGGTTTGGTTAGCATCCAACCATCCATTTTCTGAGCCGCTTCTCAGCCTATCCCAGCTATCATCGGGCAGGAGGCGGGGTACACCCTGAACCGGTTATCCAGCCAATCGCAGGGCACATAACAAACAAACAACCATTCGCACTCACATGCACACCTACGGGCAATTTAGAGTTGTCAATTAACCTCGCACGCATGTTTTTGGGACGTGGGAGGAAACCGGAGTGCCCGGAGAAAAGCCACGCAGGCACGGGGAGAACGTGCCAAGTCCACACAGGCGGGGCCGGGGATCGAACCCCGCTCCTCAGAACTGTGAGGCAGACGCTCTCGGTTTGGTTAGCGATGTATTTTTCTTTTTTTTGTAGTTAAAAGAAAACAACTTTGCACTCAGATAAAAAGTGTTCTGATGGATGGGAATGTAAATGCTCTTTTAATACACCGTCGTGTAACTTCAATGGATGTGACACTGACCTGACCACAGTGCACACGTCTGATGTTGCTCACCGTGGTCTAAGGGACCGTTCAGGGGCTTAGTGTGTGCTCGGTTGTCAATGTGTGCCAAATGCAAATGCAGCAGGGATGTGGATGCAGCAGCTATGCAAATCCAAGAGTCCTGAATTGCACACGATATTTACTTGCTTCTATTTACTTGGAAAAACTATTTTTTTAAGTAAGTCATTGTGCAGGGATGAATAGGCATGGGGTGGGGTGCTGATTTTGTGCTACAGAGCACTGTTTCAGTTTAACAGCCTTAACAGCTTCCGAAAAGAAGCTGTTCCTCAGCCTGGTGTTCCTGCACCTGATACTCCGTAGACTCCTTCCTGAGGAGAGAGAGGATAGAAGAAAGGGTGCGCAGGGTAGGTTTGGTTCTTGCTGATGCAGAGAGCACTCTTTCTGCATTTATTGGTGAAGATGTCTGTGGTGGTCGGAACGCTGTTCCCCACAGTCTTCTGAGCAGCCTTTACCGCCCTTTACCGTACAGTGCCTCCGTCTCTTCAGCCGAGCAGCTGCCGTGATACTGGTGCTCAGGACATCCTTTACGAGCTATAACACCACAGTATAGAATGCAGTGTTTTTACACAGATGTAATTTCTGAATATTACTCCGCGGCGGATGATTATGGGAGCGCATTGGTTCCGGTTGCGCCTGTGCACTCGGAACCTGCTTGGATACGTCACAGGAGTTGACGAGACCAGAAGAAACACTTACGCCGCTTCTGCTGCGAAGAAGTCACGGTACTTTTACTCGGTTACAATGCTCTAAATGTCGCTTGCCACTTTTATTTACCAATTATTGCTTATTTACCAACTATTTCGTGCGCGAGACGCCGTTTGCGCCAATCCAATTTAAGCGTGAGTGACGTTTGTCTAGTTTTAGTCACATTTTATTTTATTTTATTTATTTTTAATTTTTGTATTAATGTTCATGCTGTGGTTATGATTTACTCAGTACTTGAGTCATACTTTCACTGTGTACTTATGACTCTTACTCAAGTAATTTTTTGGAGGACTACCTTTGACTTTGAGTCACATTATTGTCAAGTAACAGTACCCTTACTCGAGTACAATATTTGGCTACTCTAAACCCCTCTGGAGCGGACATCCTCAATTGCTACTCTTACGTTTAGGCAACATTTTTGCTCGTCAAATAAGCCAGCGTCGTATTTGTTGCACTGGTCTTTTGTATTTTGGCGTTGAGGTGCTCCTGGTCGTGGCTCTGGTTGCGGTCCCAGCGGAACCGCGAAGCACACGTAACATCAGCGACAATAGTTGATCCTCTTGTACGTCTTGCATTCATTAGGAGGACAGACAATGATTTGAGTCAATTCTTTTCCAGAACGAGGGGGCTTAGAGGATGAGGAGGATGCTGTTCATGTGGCACAGCTTGTGAAGCAGGCATCGGGTGCCGGCGGGGATGGGCCTGGCTTCAGTTGGAGGCCGAAACAAAAAAGCAAAGAAATGAGGCAAATTTCATTTGAGTCTCAAATTTGTAGATCAACATGTACTTAGTGAAGAAGTCAAGAAGAACACCAAAGAACACCTGTTGACTACATGGAGCACATTCTTCTGCTGGTTGGTTACCTTAAGTTCGATCCTGCGGCGGCTGGCGCCAATCCTAACCGCTTCGCCTTGGTTGTCTTGAGTCAGTCACCCTTTCATGACTGTGGAGACACTGTGTCCTACTGTGTTTCGTTTTCAGTTAGCAAGGTTAGATTCTGCGGAGGTTTTTTTGACGTGCGCATATTTTTTTGTTTTGTTTTGTCCAACCTTACGTTGAAGTCACCTGAGCTGAGCTGTTGTAGTAGAACAACCTAAAGTCGACGAGAAACTAAATGGAGTTACAAAAGGAACGTTTAAAAGCCAGCTCGAAAAATATGAATGTTGAATCTCAGTTCACGAAGGCCCCTGTTCCCAAAACGATGGCTTCGGTTCACAACATGCGAACAGTCAACCCTAACCCTCTGAATTGTGCTTTCTCTTACACGATGTGTCACATATTCACATATGGGTTCATATCTTTTTGGTTTTTGCTCTAAATTAGCATTCAATATGGCTACCAAGAAGGTGATACGTGTGAGTGAGTGAGGAAGCCCTCGAAAGTATTGCGGTTCCGGCAGCATTCGGCGAGATCTGGCGGTCGGGCTGTCTGGTTCTTTATTTTACACTAAATGCAACAGGTGTTTTGTTATTATTAAAATGATTGTTTCAAGTGGATGAAATTCCAACGCAAAGAATTTCCATGATCACTTCAGAATAAAGTTTTGTACTGTGTCACATTCATTTTTAATATAATAGGGTCTCTTTATCATTCACAGGAGAAGATGCGCTCATGGAATACCTCAAGACCAAAGCAGTGACTGTGGAATATTGAGACACTTTTCAACAAAATGTCAACCATAACTTGATAGGAAGGAACTTAAAGCGCCAATGAGACAGCGACCGCAATTCAGAATCATTTTTTTTATGAGGCTACATGTTTTTTTTTAGACTCACGACCCTGATGTGATTTTTTTTTTTCATCTCCAATTTGGATTATTTGTCTTGAATTTATTAGGTTTGAACAACAAAAATATAAACTCAGATTTGGATATATGCCTACATACAAACAGTATAACACAGACTTGACAATGCACGCTGGCTAACATTGATATGGAAGAAGCAAACCAACGGCACTCTTTGCATCGAGTTGCTACTTTGTGGATGTCGCCAAACCTCTTACTCCATTCTTGACAGCTTTGAATACTGCACAAAACAGCATTTTTTATTTTATTTTTTTGATCAGTCACGCTTCCGCAAAACTCCACGCGCGCGCACTGATGGAAGGTAACAACTCCGTAACAAAAGCACACATGTGCAATAGACGGGAATGTAGAGGAGTTGAACTGGGTGGCGCATCCAGATGAGGAAAGACGGTGCTCGGCGCCATGCAGAAGCAGTACACATGTGCATGAGGGTTAGCAAACTGACAGGTGAACTTGAGGTGTACGCTGCCACGTTAGCGTTCCAATAAACAGTTATGACCAAATAAGGCTTCATTGTGATCTTTTCCACGGCCGACTCGTCAGCACGTCCGCCTCGCAGTTCTGAGGTCCTGGGTTCAAATCTGGTCTTCCTCTGTGGAGTCTGCATGTTCTCTCCGTGCCTCCGTGGCTTTTTTTTCCCCAGGTACTTCTGTTTCCTCCCGCATTCCAAAGACAAGCAGGGTAGGTTCATTGACGACTCTAAATTGCCCGGAGGTGTGAATGTGAGTGCGAATGGTTGTTTGTTTCTATATGCCCTGCTGATTGGTTAGACCAGTTCAGGGTGGACCCCGCCTCTCGCCCGAAGATTGCTGGGATAGGCCCCGGCCCGCCTGCGGCCCTCGTGAGGACTAGCGGTTCAGAGGATGGAGGGATGTCACCTTTTCACAGTTATGTTCTGTATTTTTTTACAATATGCGAAAAATATATTTGTGTCTCGCATCCACGGGTGAGGCACCCCTGTCCCATTTCCTGCACCACACAGATTGTAGTTTGCTTTAGTGTTTCAGGCTGGGCTGGGCAGCTTCAGGAAAGACACTCATTCTTGCGCACCTGCAACCCATCTGCAATCAACTGGGTTTTAAGAGCCTGCCGGCTCGACGAGCAGGTGCCAGATGATTTTCGCTTCCACATGTGGTACTTCGGCCGCCCCGCCTGTTTCCTGTATAGCCTTTTTGCCCGAGAATTCCTGGTTTTCATTCTCTGTTTTTATTCTCCACCAGTGCTTTTCAAACTTCTCATCGCCGTGTTCCTCACCCAGCCTGGGTCCACATTGCCCCGAAAGTCATACAAACTGTGGATGGGAGCACAATGTTTCGCCATGGGTGACCCCTGGTAGGGTCACCCATGGCAAACAGGTCCTAGGTGAGGGACCAGACAAAGCACGGCTCAAAAAACCCTATGACGAACAAAATAAATGGATCTAGGTCACCGGGGGCCCCCTCTGGAGCCAGGCCTGGAGGTGGGGCTCAAAGGCGAGCGCCTGGTGGCCGGGCCTGCACCGGCGTGATTGGGAGGAACAACCCCCCCGATCAGAACCCGAGTAGTGTTTTGTTATTGTACTTCTGTGCTCATCACGGATTGTCCATAACGAACACCATGTTCAAGCATAAGGGTGTCCACACGTGCACTTGGCACCAGGACACATTAGGTCGCCGTAAGGTGGTCGGTGCCTGTCGTGGCGGCAATCCCCAAACCCGTTGGTGGACACCAGCGGTGAAGGATGCCGTCGAGCTGAAGGAGGAGTCCTATTAGGCCTTTTTGGACTGTGGGATTCCTGAGGCAGCTGATGGGCACCGGCTGGACAAGCGGAATGCGGCCTTGGAGGTCGCTGAGGCAAAAACCCGGCATGGGAGGAGTTCGGTGAGGCCATGGAGAAAGACTTCCGGACGGCTTCTAGGAAATTCTGGTCCACCATCCGGCATCTCAGGAGGGGGAAACAGTGCACCATCAACACTGTGTATAGTGGGGATGGGGTGCTGCTGACCTCCACTGAATCGGTGGGGAGAATACTTAGAAGATCTCCTCAATTCCACCGACACGCCTTCCCATGAGGAAGCAGAGTCTGGGGTATCTGAGTCGGGCTCTCCTATCCCTGGGGTTGAGGTCACCAGGGGTGGATGAGATTCACCCGGAGTTCCTAAAGGCTCTGGATGTTGTAGGGCTGTCCTGGTTGACACGCCTCTGCAACATCGCGTGGACATCGGGGACAGTGCCACTGGACTGGCAGACTGGGGTGGTGGTCCCCCTTTTTAAGAAGGGAGACAGGAGGGTGTGTTCCAACGACAGGGGGATCACACTCCTCAGCCTCCCTGGTAAGATCTATTCAAGGGTGCTGGAGAGGAGGGTCCGTCGGAAAGTTTAATCTCAGATTCAGGAGGAGCAGTGTGGTTTTCGACCCTCGCCAGGGTCCTCGAGGGTGCATGGAAGTTCGCCCAACCAGTCTACATGTGTTTTGTGGACTCAACCGTGTCCCTCGTGGAGTCCTGTGGGGGGGTGCTTTGAGAGTACGGGGTACTGAACCACCTGATACGGGCTGTCCGGTCCCTGTACGACCGGAGTCTAGAGTTTGGTCCGCATTGCCGGCAGTAAGTTGGACTCGTTTCCAGTGAGGGTCGGACTCCGCCAAGGCTGCCCTTTGTCACCGATTCTGTTCATAACTTTTATGGACAGAGTTTCTGGGCGCAGCTGAGGCGTAGAGGGGTCCGGTTTGGTGGCCTCAGTATTGCATCTCTGCTTTTTCCAGATGATGTGGTTCTGTTCGCTTCACCAAGCCGTGACCTCCAACTCTCACTGAAGCAGTTCGCAGCCGAGTGTGAAGCGGCTGGGATGAGAATCAGCACCTCCAAATCTGAGACCATGGTCCTCAGTCGGAAAAGGGTGGTGTGCCCTCTCCAGGTCGGGGATGAGATCCTGCCCCAAGTGGAGGAGTTCAAGTATCTTGGGGTCTTGTTCACGAGTGAGCGAAGAATGGAACGGGAGATCGACAGGCGGATCGGTGCGGCGTCTGCAGTGATGCGGAATTTGTATCGGTCCGTTGTGGTAAAGAAGGCGCTATGGTCACGAGCTGTGGGTCGTGACCGAAAGAAGAAGATCCCGGATACAAGCGGTCAAAATGAGTTTCTTCCGCAGAGTATCCGGGCTCTCCCTAAGAGATAGGGTGACAAGCTCGGTTACCCAAGAGGGGCTCAGAGTAGAGCCACTGCTCCTCTGCATTGAGAGGAGCCAGATGAGGTGGCTCGGGCATCTGTTCAGGATGTTTCCTGGTGAGGTGTTCTGGGCACGTCCCACCGGGAGGTAACCCCGGGGACAACCCAGGACACGCTGGAGAGACTGTGTCTCTCGGCTTGCCTGGGAACGCCTTGGAACAGCTAGAGGAAGTGGCTGAGGAGAGGGAAGTCTGGGCTTCCCTGCTGAGGCTGCTACCCCGCGACCCGACCTCGGATAAGCGGAAGACAATGGATGGAAGTCACTCACTAACCCAGAACCTCTCTAAAGTGCCCTCAATGTATCACAATTTAGCCACGGTTTTCAGTAAAGAACTGGCTCACGCCTTGCTCCCCCTCCCCCCATCGCACTTACGTCTCTGCCATAAAGCTCCTCCCGGGGGTCCCCCTTACCCACCAGCAAATTGTACAATCTGTCTCGACCTGAAAGCGAGGCCATGGAAACCTACATTTCAGAGTCTTTGGCTTCTGGCCTCATCCGCCCCTCCTCCTTGCCCGTAGGAGCGGGATTCTTCTTTGTAGAGAAGGACACCACACTCCGCCCCTTAACAAGATAACTGTTCAAGACAAGTACCCACTGCCTCTCGTAGATCCCTTATTTGAGCCCTTAAGTCATGCTCCAGTTTTCACCAAATTAGACCTCAGAAATGCTTATCACCTCATCCGAAGGTGACGAGTGGAAAACAGCTTTCAACACTCCCCTCGGTCATTTCGAATATTTGGTCATGCCCTTTGGTCTCACCAACGCCCCTGAAATTTTTCAGCGCCTCTTGAAAGCTCTTTTCAGAGATGTGCTCAACCGCTTTGTTTTCATCTACCTTGATGACATTCTTGTTTTTTCATGTTCTTTTGAGGAGCACCATCAGCATGTGAGATTGGTTCTGCAGAGGCTCCTGGAGAACAAGCTATATGTCAAGCTGGAAAAATGTGAGTTCCATGTCCCCTCTGTGAGCTTCCTGGGCTACATCCTTGCCGAAGGTCAACTCAAGCCTGACCCAATCAAGATTGAGGCAGTAGTCAATTGGCCAACCCCTAGCAACCATATGGAGCTCCAACGGTTCCTAGGTTTAGCCAGTTTTTACCATCGTTTCATCCGAGATTAAATGAAGGTTGCGATCCCTTTGATTCGACTTACCTCAACCAAATCCCCTTTCTGCTGGACTCAGGATGCCGACAGTGCTTTCACCACTCTTAAGTCTCTTTTCACGAGTGCTCCAATCCTGAAGCACCCTGATTCTTCCCTCCAATTTGTGGTGGAGGCAGATGCCTCGGACCCCGTCGTAGGAGCCATTTTGTCCCAGTGTAACCCCAGAACGCAGAATTTGCATCCCAGTCCTTTTTTCTCCCACCGACTCAGTCCAGCACAAATAAATTACGATGTGGCAAATCGTGAATTGGTAGCAGTGGTGCTGGAACTTCAGGAATGGAGGCAGTGGTTGGAGGGCTCAGAAATCCCCTCCCTCATCTGGACCGATTGCAAGAACCTCTCGTATCTCCACGCCGCACAATGTGTCAACCCCCGTCAAGCTCGTTGGTCTCGGTTTGTCAGCAGGTTTAACTTCTCCCTGTCTTACCGCCCAGGTTCCCGTAACGTGAAGCCCAATGCTCTCGCCCGGATCTCCTCTTCACCCTCGAGTATGGAGGAACCGGAACTGATTCTCCCCCCTGCCTGTGTTGTGGGAGCTACGACCTGGGACATTGACACTCTGGTCAGAGAAGCCATGAAAGAGGACCCAGGTCCAGGAAATGGCCCCCCAAACTGATTGTTTGTTCCTCCTGCAGCTCGTTCTGAAGTCCTGCAATGAGGGCATTCCTCCAAATTAGCTTGCGATCCCGGCGTTTCTGGTGGCCCAGCATAGCCGAGGACGCCAGAGCATTTGTGGTGGCTTGCTCCATCTGTGCCCGAGGAAAGGAAGAGGAAGCAGATAGTGTTTTTTTTCCGAAATACATTAGATATGTTTGAAGATAAAGACTAAATTCTGAACAAATTAAATTCTGTTAGCGTCACTCATCATTTTACGACGGATAGTTTTGTAAACTTTCACCGGAGACGACATGACTTCGTGGGTAACTTGATACTAGTAAATGGGGCCCACGGTCTAACTACCCGGGCTTCGTCTTCCTCCCGTCCCGCTGTCCAGGTGCCGTGTTCGGCTGTGACATCGTGTCACCGCCAACCAACCGTAACCATTCTAACCATAACCATTCCCTTTTTTAAGTTGAGCCACGTGATTTTATATCGTATAAGCTTCTCACCCCCTCAGTACGTTTGAATCCTTTTGGCGCATCCGCTCGACACGCCCACAGCATCTGAGAGCTGTGAGGTGGCCCTTATCATTCAAAGTTTGAAACCTGATTTCATATACTAAGCGATTTGTTTTATTCATTCAGATTTGGCAGGCTTGTTAACATTCTTCTTCTCTGTGGTGTGTCGAATTCACATGCCATTTTTTGGGCCTGCTTCGTGCCGCTGTAAACATTGAGTTACTCTCACTGTTTGAAGAAGCGTATTTTATTATGGATCACATATACACTTTACAGTTTACCACAAAAAGTCAATGCTGCTTGCTTTAATGCCACAGTGTTGTTCAATCATTCATTTATTGGATAGGGTCATCACTAAATTATTGGAAAACAAGGCATGCGTTACTTGGTGGATTTTGGCATCACTGAAGACAAACGTGGTAAATAAATTACACGAATATAGATTTTTGTCGAACTGCTCCCCGGGCGCCTCAGCTGCCCCCTGAGCCAGTGTGTTACACTAACAAGTGTGTGTGTGTTCACTGTGATGGGTAAAATGCAGACAACAAATTTCATGTGCATGCATCCATGTTCATGACAACAAAGGTGATTCTTCTTCTTCTTCTTCTTCTTCTTGATCGCTGCTATTCTCACCGGCACACTTGTGTGTCTTAGCCTGATACTTATAAGAGAATCTCTGGCCACAAACGGAGCAGGAAAAAGGTTTCTCACCAGTGTGGGTTCTTGTGTGTATTTTTAAGTACCCCTTCCGAGTGAATCTTCGACCACAATCTGAGCAGGAAAAAGGTTTCTCACCAGTGTGAGTTCTTGTGTGTTTTATTAAACTTCCCTTTTCAGAGAATCTTTGACCACACACTGTGCAGGAAAAAGGTTTCTCACCCGTGTGGGTCCTTGTGTGTTTTATTAAACTTCCCTTTTCAGAGAATCTTTGGCCACAAACTGAGCAAGAAAAAGGTTTCTCACCAGTGTGGGTTCTTGTGTGTACTTTTAACTTTCCCTTCTCAGAGAATCTTTGACCACAAACTGAGCAGGAATAAGGTTTCTCACCAGTGTGGGTTCTTGTGTGTATTTTTAAGTGTTCCTTCACTGAGAATCTTTGACCACAAACTGAGCAGGAATAAGGTTTCTCACCCGTGTGGGTTCTTGTGTGTTTTATTAAACTTCCCTTTTCAGAGAATCGTTGACCACAAACGGAGCAGGAAAAAGGTTTCTCACCAGTGTGGGTTCTTGTGTGTTTTTTTAAGTTTCCCTTTTCAGAGAATCTTTGACCACAGACTGAACAGCAAAAAGGTTTCTCACCAGTGTGGGTTCTTGTGTGACTTTTTAAGTTTCCCTTCACAGAGAATCTTTGACCACAAACTGAGCAGGAAAAAGGTTTCTCACTCGTGTGGGTTCTTGTGTGTTTTATTAGACTTCCCTTTTCAGAGAATTTTCGACCACAAACTGTGCAGGAAAAAGGTTTCTCACCAGTGTGTGTTCTTGTGTGTATTTTTAATTTTCCCTTCACAGAGAATCTTTGACCACAAACAGAACAGGGAAAAGGTTTCTCACCCGTGTGTGTTCTTGTGTGTAATTTTAAGCTCTCTTTCACAGAGAATCTTTGACCACAAACTGAGCAGGAAAAGGGTTTCTCACCAGTGTGGGTTCTTGTGTGTATTTTTAATTTTCCCTTCACAGAGAATCTTTGACCACAAACTGAGCAGGAAAAAGGTTTCTCACCAATGTGGGTCCTCACATGGCATTTCAAAATGGTCTTACTTCCAAATGCGTTCCCACACTGAGAACATTTCCATTGTTTGTTGTCAGTGTGACATGTCATGTCACCTTCAGACTGTCCATCATCATCATCATCATCATCAGTGTGAGGAGAGTCTGACGTCATCTCGTCCCTGCCTGATAGTGGAGCTACGAGACGGGCTGCTGGTGATCCTCCACAGTGGTCTCCATCACCTTCTGTTGTCATGTGTTGACTTGAGCTGCAGCTCCGAGGGTCCGCCCCTCCGCTCTCCTCACTTTGACCTTCATCTTCACTCTTCAAAGGGACACCAGTCGATAGAAACTTGGTGATGTCCTCCTCCACTTCCTGTTTAATGTGGGGGCGTGCTTCCTCCCCCTCTTTTTTAATTGAAATGGGCTCCTCTTCCTCTTTGATGTGGTGGACCTCTTCGTCCTCCACTTTCGCTTTAATGTGAGGGGGCTCTGGCTCCTGCCGCTCAGTACGAAGATCTTCAGTAATGTCTGCAAGACAAGACAAACACACATGCTTTGGTATATCTTTTCTCATGTTGTGACACAGTATTATGGGTTAGATTTATATTTAAGGTTAATGTGAAAGCCAGATGAGTTTGATAGATTGGAAATCATCGGTGAAATTAAATGTGAAAAAGTGGGATAAAGTTAATGAAAACAAGTATCAATAAAGGTAATGCAGTGGAGACCTGCATACTCCCGGTTTGGCATTTGCAAATTTTTCTCGGTCGGTTGATTTTTATGTAACAGTGGCCTCTTGTAAACATAATTTCAGCAGCAGTGATTTTACAAAGCCTCACCGCCTTGGAGTGGGTTGCTGCAGCAGCCTCAACATAAAAAGTATTGTATCCCTATTCTGCCCGATGGGGGATTGTTCACCTGACGGTGCAAATAAATATGCGCAGTGCAGTAACATTACTCGATCGATTTACTGTCGTAGTGGTAGTCGTCGTAGCAATGGTATTAGTAGCCATGATAGTTGCAATTGAAGTAGTAGTAGTTGTAATCATAGTGATGGTGGTGATAGAAGTGTAGCGGACACGCCCACAAAAGATGCCACCCGGCACCCCAGCCTCGCATTAGCGCCGAGGTAGACTGTAACTCCAGATTCACACAATAAACTATCTTCAACAAGACACAGACATTTGCTTTGCCATGCCGACGCCAAGTGAATCACGTCTGCCCAGGACTTCAAAGGGGAGACACGCGGATGCTGGGTTCGCCCCCAAACACTAAGGTAATTAACTCCCCGCCAGTCGAAGGATTGGACCCACAGCGACACCTCCACCCTGCTGAGAGCTGCTACTTGGGAGTTGGAACAGGCAACAGCGACACCCACGGGCGACGGAACGACACTACAGACGGGGTTTCATAAGACAGTCTGTGACTCGACTGGGAGTCAATATTTTAAGAACTTTACATGAACGCCACTAGTGACTGTATTGCTGCAAACTTGAATGTCTTAACGTCAAATCTGTTGTTAACTGAACCAGACGGGATGTCTCACCCCACGCCAAAAACGCCACGTGAAAATGGTAATGTTCTCCACACCACATAATGTTTGAAACATTCATTACAGGTATGAAAGAGAATGAGCGTGGAACAATGGTCTCGTTATCTTAAATCCAATAATTCATATTTTATTCCACTGGTCTTAAACCACAAAATAATGCTAGAATGGAAAAAAATAACACCAAAAGGCCGTCCGGCCCCTCGGTGTTCGCGAAGGTGGGGACACCCCTTTTTGACCCGCTCCGGCCATAAAAGGGGCCGGAGCTGGGAGAAGTAGAGAGGTTTTTGGAGTCTTGGTGCAGAAGCCTTTTCGGTCACCTCGACCAACTCGCCGACGAGACCAGGAGTCCTCAGCTGTATGCATTCACTACACGCCCATTCTGCTCATCGCACGTCACAAATCCCTTCGTTTGCCAATGTTCGTAGATACCTTGTTTGTTTTGTGTTTGTCTGTATATTATCCTGTAGAAACCCCTTTTCGTTATTACATTTTCTATAAAATGCATCCCTTGCATTGATTGTGTGCGTGTTTGGGTTCGGAATGAAACCTCTAGACTAAAAGTATCAAAGTATCTACATTCATTCATTTTCCACAACGCTTCTCCTCACTAGGGTCGCAGGCGCGCTGGAGCCTATCCCAGCTGACTTCGGGCGAAAGCCGGACTACACCCCGAACTGGTCGCCAGTCAGTCGCAGGGCACACGTAGACACGGACAACCGTTCGCACTCACATTGTCACCGAGTGGGAAGTGAACCCACGCTGCCCGCACCAAAGTCAGGCGAGTGCACGACTGCACCATCAGTGACATTATCAAAGTAGCACCTTCCAATAAGAGACTGATTACAAAGGTTTGTCGTCATTTCGCCTCGTTAAAACTTGTAAAAATATGACGCGAGCAAATTTGTCTTGTAGTCATTATGTGCTGCCTGTCTCCGACATGTTGCCTGTTCCACACCGCCAAGGTTTTTTTTTTTTTTTTTTTTTTTTTAAATAACTTCTTCGGCCGTCAGATATTTACAGTACTATGTCAAAAAATAAACTAGCCTTTGGATTCAAATATACTGTGCACGCGGCGACGCAAAGTAAATGTCTTTTGCAGATCAATGACGTCATCGATCGGATCGGCGAATAAAGCCGATCAGCATAAAATGCTAAATATCGGCCGATACCGATGAGCCCGATCAAATCGGTGTAAAGTCTACTTCTTACTCCTTAAAGAACCTTAACTGGCCGCCCACATTTTGGACACGTCAGCCTATCACAGCCTGACGGAAGGCGGAACACGAGAACATTTCCTAGTTGAACAGCTACGTATTCTGCGGTGTAATTGTTGCCTATATTGAACGTCTGCATGGGTATTTTTATACAATAGTGAGTGAAAATTGCGATTGTGAAACATGTTGAAAAGGGTTGTTGTTTTTAAAAATAACATTTAAAAAATTGACCAATGAAATGCTTCCTTGCGGCAAGATATAGCCACTTCCTACCACATACAAAGCGGCTCAAGTAAGTATTTAACGTCAACAATTTTCTCACTAAATACTTCCAAAGTTTCTATTGACCTGAAAATTTCACCAGATGTTGGGAACAAACCAGATGATTCACGCATACAAAGAAAGTAGAACAAATAAGCTCAGAAATGAAGTTGTGTGTACAAAGTGAAATGACAGGGAAAAAGTATTGAACTCAAAGAAAGGAAGGTGCAAAAAGGCATGGAAAGCCGAGACAACACCGAAAATCGATCGATATTTAAAACAGAAATCCAGCTCCTTGTCAGTGCACATGAATATCAGCTGATTTAGTCCTAATTGATGGCCTACAAAAAGGTCTCATTGCCAAGGTGTTCGCCAAGACATCTCACGATGGGTAAGAGCAGAGTGCTGTCTCAAGACCATTGCAAACCATAACGATGGCATTGGTTGCAGGCGAATATCGAAGCTTCTGAACATTCCCGTGACCATGGTTGGGGCCATAATACGGAAGGGGAAAGCCAATCGTACCACCAGAAATTTGTCTTGAACAGGTGTACCTCGCAAAAGAATTCTGACAGAGGAGTGCAAAGAATAATCGGACGGTCAGGTCACGGGAGCAGTAGCTTGAGCAGGGACGCCCAGATTTCCTTCTCCCCAGCCACTTCCTCCAGCTCCCCCGGGGGGGGATCCCGAGGCACTGGTCCCGGATCAGATGCCCCAGCCACCTCATCTGGCTCATCTCGACGTGGAGAAGCAGTGGCTCTACTCTGCGATCCTCCCGGACGACCGAGCTTTTCACCCTGTCTCTAGTGCACGGACACCGTGCGGAGGAAACTCATTTCGGCCGCTTGTATCCGGGATCTTGTTCTTTCGGTCACGACCCACAGCTCGTGACCATAGGTGAGGGTAGGAACGTAGATCGACCGCTAAATCGAGAGCTTCGCCTTTCTGCTTAGCTTGACAGGCACCAGCCACCTTACGGCCACCACTCCGGTCGGCCGCCTCAGCAATGGAGGCGCGGAACATGGTCCACTCGGACTCTTCTTTTCCTTTGGGCTTGTCCCGTTAGGGGTCGCCGCAGCGCGTCACCCCTTTTCCCTGTAAGCCTATCTCCTGCATCCTCTCAAACACCAACTGCCATCAGGTCTTCTCTCACGACATCCATCAACCTTCTCTTTGGTCTTCCTCGAGCTCTCTTCCCTGGCAGCTCCATCCTCATCATCCTTCTACCAATATACTCACTCTCTCTCTCTCTCCTCTGAATGTGTCCAAACCATCCAAGTCTGCTCTCTCTAACTTTGTCTCAAAAACATCGAACCTCGGCTGTCCCTCTGATGAGCTCCTTTCTAATTTGATCCAACCTGGTCACTCCGAGAGCGAACCTCAACACCTTCATTTCCGCCACCTCCAACTCTGATTCCTGTTGTCTCTTCAGTGCCACAGTCTCTAATCCGTACATCATGGCTGGCCTCACCACTGCTGTATAAAGTTTGCCCTTCATCCTAGCAGAGACTCTTCTGTCACATAACACACCTGACACCTTCCTCCACCCGTTTCTTTACTTCCTGACCACGCTCACCATTGCTCTGGACGGTTGACCAAGTATCTAAAGTCCTCCGCCCTTGCTATCTCTTCCCCCACCACCCCCCTCATTCATGCACATATATTCTGTCTTACTTCGGCTATTCTTCATTCCTCTCCTTTCCGGTGCATGCCTCCATCTTTCTAACTGTTCCTCCAGCTGCTCCCTGCTTTCACTGCAGGTCACAATGTCATCTGCAAACATCATGGTCCACGGGGATTCCAGTCTAACCTCATCTGTCAGCCTATCCATCACCACTGCAAAAAGGAAGGGGCTCAGGGCTGATCCCTGATGCAGTCCCACCTCCACCTTAAATTCGTCTGTCACACCTACAGAACACCTCACCGCTGTTCTGCTGCCCTCGTACATGTCCTGTATTATTCTAAGATACTTCTCTGCCACTCCAGACTTCCGCATGCAGTACCACAGTTCCTCTCTGGGTACGCTGTCACACGCTTTCTCGAGATCCACAAAGACACAATGTAGCTCCTTCTGACCTTCTCTGTACTTTTCCATCAACATCCTCAAGGCAAATAATGCATCTGTGGTCCTCTTTCTAGGCATGAAACCATACTGTTGCTCGCAAATACTCACTTCTGTCCTGAGTCTAGCCTCCACGACTCTTTCCCATAACTTCATTGTGTGGCTCATCCACTTCATTCCTCGATAGTTGCCACAGTTCTGCACATCACCTTTGTTCTTAAAAATGGGCACCAACACACTTTTCCTCCATTCCTCAGGCATCTTCTCACGCACTAGAATTCTATTGAACAAGCTGGTCAAAAACTCCACAGCCACCTCTCCTAGATGCTTCCATACCTCCACAGGAATGTCATCAGGACCAACTGCCTTTCTATTTTTCATCCTCTTTAATGCCTTTCTAACTTCCCCCTTACTAATCATTGCCACTTCCTGGTCCACCACACTTGCCTCTTCTGCTCTCCCTTCTCTCTCATTTTCCTCATTCATCAACTCCTCGAAGTATTCTTTCCATCTAGCTAGCACACTGCTGGCACCAGTCAACATATTTCCATCTCTATCCTTCATCACCCTAACTTGCTGCACATCCTTCCCATCTCTATCCCTCTGTCTGGCCAGCCTGGATAGATCCTTTTCTCCTTCTTTAGTGTCCAACCTGCCATACATGTCATCCTATGCCTCTTGTTTGGCCTTTGCCACCTCTACCTTTGCCCTGTGTCGCATCTCAATGTATTCCTTTCGCCTCTCCTCGGTCCTCTCAGTGTCCCACTTCTTCTTAGCTAACATTTTTTCCTTGTAGGATTTCCTGTACTATGAGATTCCACCACCAAGTCTCCTTCTCTCCTTTCCTGCCAGAAGATCCACCAAGTACTCTCCTGCCTGCCTCTCTGATCACCTTGGCTGCAGCGGTCCAGTCTTCTGGAAGCTCCTCCCGTCCACCGAGAGCCCGTCTCACCTCTTCCCAAAAAGCCGCACGACACTCTTCCTGTCTCAGCTTCCAGCACATGGTTCTCTGCTCTGCCTTTGTCTTCCTAATCTTCCGCCCCACCACCAGAGTCATCTTCCACACCCCCATCCTATGCTGTCTAGCCACACTCTCCCCTACCACGACCTTACAGTCGGTAACCTCCTTCAGATGACATCGTCTGCGCAAGATGTAATCCACTCAAGTGCTTCTACCTCCGCTCTTGTAGGTCACCCTATGTTCGTGCCTCTTCTGAAAAAAGTGTTCACCACAGCCATTTCCATCCTTTTTGCAAAGTCTACCACCATCTGTCCCTCCAAGTTCCTTTCCTGGATGCCGTACTTACCCATCACTTCTTCATCGCCCCTATGACCTTCACCAACATGTCCATTACAATCTGCACCAATCACGACTCTCTCTCTGTCTGGGATGCTCAGAACTACTTCGTCTAGATCCTTCCAAAATTTCTCTTTCACCTCTAGGTCGCATCGTACCTGCGGGGCATAGCCACTAATCACATTATACATAACAGCCTCAATTTCAAATTTCAGCCTCATCACTCGATCTGATACTCTTTTCACCTCTGAGACATTCTTAGCCAACTCTTCTTTTCAAATAACCCCCATTTCTCTTCCCATCTACACCATGGTAAAATAATTTAAACCCTGCCCCGAAACTTCTAGCCTTACTGCCTTTCCACCTGGTCTCCTGGACACACAATATATCAACCTTTCTCCTAATCATCATGTCATGTTCTTCGACCCACAGTAGCTGAATTTCCACCGGCGCCCTGCAGGTTGACGGCGCCGGTGGCGGACGTTGTAATCCCGGGCCACGACCGATCCGGTATGGAATTCTTTGAGTGAACGCTCATATTTGTTTGGCAAAGTTTGAAGCCGGATGCCCTTCCTGACGCAACCCTCTGCATTTATCCGGGCTTGGGACCGGCCTACAGTTTGCACTGACTTGTGTCCCCCATAGGGCTGCATGAGGGTCCACTCTGACTCGATGACAGGTAATTTTTACCATTACATGTGACCAAGGGCATGTAAAAACATGTACTATAAAGGTGGACGGCGACCACGCTGGGGTCACTGCCGCTATCTGGCGCATAGTTTGCCTTTATACTCGAGCGCAACCCAGACGCGCTGCTTTGAAAGTGTGCTGCAGTTCTCCCCAAATTGGGGGTGTCGCTACAGCTGGTATTGGATAGGACACCACAGGGTGGAGTATCCTCTGCATTTTGCGGGCCTTTCCGGGACCAGCTTTTACTGTACTTTCCGTAACAATGGACAAAGGAACAATGGCGACAACTACAGTGAGTGCACGAGTAATGTATATTTGGCCCGAGAGAGAATTATTATTTTTTTTATGTGAAATCAAACGGGGCCCGTAAATAAAAATTGAAATATCATTCAAATTAGAATGTATCCAACAAGTGAGCCAACCTGCGCCGCGTGGCACAGTCGGAGGCCGCAGATCGAACGCGGCGTCCGGCCGTTGACCTCGTGGCTCCTTCTCCTCTTTCGGGGCCCGAAGTTCCTCGTCGTGCTCCGCTGTCCTCCTCGCACGCATTTTCGCACGACGATCGCGACACTTTTCGCTCTACGTTGGAGGGATGACAAAAAGCAAGTGCAAATCGGACATGTGAAACAATGACATCAAGATTAACATTTGGACGTTGGGGGTTCAACAGTGCGTTAGATAAAACGGGAAAAGAACAAAAAAAAGGCCCCAAAGTCAACATCAAGAAAACAGTAGCACGTGTTAATTATGCATTGTAAGAAGCTACAAGATATGATTAGAGTATCTCAGACAAACAAATGTGATGGAATGTAGTTGTTTTCGTTTTTAGTGTTAGTATAGGATCTCGTGGTCCCCACGCCTTCCTAGTCGGCGGCGGAAAGAAGAACACTTTACCTCCCGCTTGATCTCTGCTTAGCGAAGTGTCGATCACCAACGCGGCTCTTTGTTAGCATGCTAGGCTAAGCTAGGCTAAGCTAGGCTAGGCCGAGAAGCTTCAAGGTGCACGAGACGACTCCAACCGGACGCGAAGATGGCCCGACTGACGTTTTCGTCCACTGAAGTCGTGATCGGGGGCGTCAAGCGTCGAGGATTCCCAACATTCGCTCCCGAATTCGGCAAGATTTGCTGAAGCGCGATCGTCCCTCCGCCAGCACGGCGAGATGTGAAAGGAGCCGTATTACCCGTGATCCTTTGGGGCAGAACTATTTAAAGCGACAGGACAGAACAGCGCCACGTGACGGCAGAAAGGACAACGAGGAGGCTGCAGGAGGCTTGATGACGGCCGGCTCCATCTTCAATAAGTCAAACCTCGTACATTTCTTCAACATCCCTGTTCCTTTTTTCAGCTATCATGCGAAATAAATGAATATGTATCGGGGGGATACATGTGAACGAGCCCAAAATTATTTGGCATTTGAAAATATGCCATCGTGCAAGTGGTTTTACGTTTCAGCCGTGAGTTGCACTTTGAAGTCAAAAACACATCATACTTTTTTGATTGACTTGCTCTTATTTTGAAATTCACAGGCCTACTTTGATTTGGTCAATGAGAAAACACACAGTTGTGCTCATATGTTCGATTACCCGGGCAGAATTTGTAAGATGGGTACAATTTTAAGAAACCGTGAAGGACGAAACACATTTAATTTGATTTTAATAGGATTCCAATTAAACTGTCAACCATTTCATTAAAGCATTACCATTCAACAAAACATAACCATAAAGAAATTAATGATGGTTGTTGTTCAGCCATATTTAAAAAAATAATAATAATATTTCACAAATTCTGCCTGGGTATGTAAATGTATTAGCACAACTGTACATATATGCAGTCGTATGTACCGCTATCATATTGGAATGAAAGTGTCGGCGACACCTTTTTCATAACCTCTCGGTGGCATACGAGAGTGAAAGTGTACAGCTTTTTCATGACCTCTAGGGGGCGGTGGAATCGTGGAATGAAAGTGTACAGCTTTTTCATGACCTCTAGATGGCGGCATACATCTATAAAATGCGAAAGCCCTTTTCATTTTCTCCTATACCTATGTATAATGCGCACCATTGACGTTTGACCATTTTTTTGGGTGGGTGGGGGTGGGGAATGCGCATTATACATGAGAAATGACGGTACTTAGAATGTATTCATATATTGTAATATTTTTCTCAATTTGTTTGTGTACGAGCTGCCAGCCAGAAGTCCTGACTTAACACGCTGCGACTTTTTTCTGTGGGGTTTGGTTATAGGAGTAAGTCTATGCTACCAAACCAACGACTTTAGACGAACTTGAAGGGCGGTTCCCGGGCGGCTTGAGAAACCGGTGGCTCATGCTGGCGCCCGTATCGAATTTTAAATAAAACTCCATGCAGTACACTTTCTTGTCATGGTCATTTCTTGTAAGAATTATAGTTCCGAAATAAATTCCCAGTACTTAAAAATTGGGAGTGACTTTTCAACCGCCCGGTATATTCCTACGATCCAATTGGATCGATGTGTCCTCAGCTCGTTAGCATTCCAGAAGAAAACACACTGATTTGAATAGTTTTAAAAGGTAATCGATGCATTGTTTCAATACGAGGAAATAACGCAATTGGATTTACATACGACAGACTTGCGTGTGTTTTTTTCATTCATTTAATGATCGTTAAATGAATGAGGATGAGGCCAAGAACCGATCCTTTCATCAACCGATTCGGTTCAGTTCGTTCACTCAAAAGATTCGTTCTTCCGAAAGAAACAACATTAGTACACAAGATCAAAACGGTCGGGAACCGCCGGGTTAAACGGTGCGTTAGTTAAAACGGCAAAGCACCAAAATCAACAAGAGGAACCAGTCGAACATGTTATTATTCATAATTATATATAATTATTGTTATTCTGCATCGTAAGAGATATGAGACAGAAAGAAGACAGCTCATTCGTGACCTCTGGGGAGAAAAGGAGTTTTTCAACATTGCTACAAAAGGATTCTGGAATTCAGCGTGACAGGATATTATTTCAGTATCTCAGACAAACTAAGCCGCTAGCGAGAATTTAGTTGTTGTTTTTTACGTTTAAGAGGTAATATGCGATATTCTGGTCCGCACGGCTAACTGGCTTGTATTACTGGACTATTACTGGAGTTGCTAAAGAATGTCACAAATTTGGGTTGCGACTTAATGGCTAAGTTCAATTTTGGGTCCTGAGGCAAAACCAGTTGGGAACCACTGAGTAGCTGAAAGTTGGAATTCGGAACCTTTCATCTCCAGTGGACCCCCTGAAATAGCCTCGGCCACCCCAAGGATAGAAGTCTAGCTCCGCCACCGGTTGGAGTGTGCCGTTCGATCCGAGCGGAACGGACACATCCGGCGTGGCGGACGTACCGACGTATCCCTGCCAATAGCCAACACGTTCGTTCGTACAGTTAGAGAAGATGAAGCGCGCTCTGTCTCTGTGAGTACCGCAATCTCGGGGCGCCGTGGGAGTTTGTTTTCTTCGTCCTCAAACACCGGATAAACTTGTCTCGGTGGTGTACGTTGAAGCTTCTCGGCCTCGTTCGTGTAGCTTATCTTCGCTAGCCGCTAACAAAGAGTTTGTCAGCAACACATCGCAAGTCGAGCGATCGCCCGTGAAAGTTTGTTTTTTTTCTCTGTTTGTCGCACATAAACGTTTCCCATCATCAAACAAATGTAAATATGAGTCAAAGAGAACACGAAATGCTGTTTTTAAATGGCTTTTCATACTAAGGGAGAAACAATCCAAACAATACACGCGCGATCCATTGTTGTTGTTGTGGCCGTGGTAACGAGTGTACCCGGTCGCGTTGGATTTGAGAAAGCCCAGTGATCGTAAATGACGTCAAAAGCCACGCGACGCGACAAGGCTAAAAATAAACTAGCTTTTGGATTCAAATATACTGTATGTGACAGCGACGCGGGGTAAATGTTTTTTCTGGAGCCGATCGATGACATCATTGATTGGATCGGCGAATTATGACGTTAAAGCTGATCAGCGTGAAATGGCCTATCAGATCGGTGTAAGGTCTAAAAGGCCTGCAGTTCTTTGGATGATGTCGTGGGGTCTCTGTGACCGCTTGGATGAGTCGTCTCTGCGCTCTTGGGGAAGATTTGGGTTGGAGAGGTTCACCACTGTTCTGTGTTGTTGCCATTTGTGGATAATGGTTCTCACTGTGCTTTGCTGGAGTCCCAAAGCTTTAGAAATGGCTTTATAACCCTTTTCCACACTGATAGATCTCAATTACTTTCTCTCTCATTTGTTCCTGAATTTCTTTGGATCGCCGCATGATCATTTGGACTACTTAACTTTGTCAGGTAGTTTCTATTCAAGTGGTCTCTTGATCGAGAACAGGGGTGGCAATATCAGGGCTGGGTGTAGGGCGTGCCGATTTCAAATCAACTTGATTTTTTTCCATACATCGCAAGATTCGAATGACCGCTTGCAATCCTGGCATCGGTAACTTTCTCCCAGAAGTGGACTGGTTGCGTCATCACTGAGAGCTTATTTCATAGAACGATTTGAAATCCGAAGCATTGACGTCCCTGTTGGCCTAGTATTGGTAGGCTTTTATTTGGAAGGTGCTTGCTAGTTAAATTGCCTCGTGTGAACCCAATTAGGGGCGCCCGCTTTGACTTCTCTACGGGCGGAGGCTGGCTTGACCGCAGTCGACAAGCCCTCACGAGGCTCGAGTCGGTGGCCTGTCGCTTTAAATAGTTCTGCCCCCAAAGGATCATGGGTAATACGGCGCCTTTCGCGTCTCGCCATGCAGCAGGACGGACGATCGCGCTTCAGCAAATCTTGCCGAATTTGGGAGCGAATGTTGGGAATCCTCGACGCTTGACGCCCCCGACCACGACTTCAGTGGACGAAAACGTCACTCGTGCCATCTTCGCGTCCGGTTGGAGTCGTCTGGTGCACGTGGAAGCTTCTCGGCCTAGCCTAGCCTAGCCTAGCCTAGCTTGCTAACAAAGAGACGCGTTGGCGGTCGACACTTCGCTAAGCCGAGATCAAGCGGGAGGTAAAGTGTTCTTCTTTTCCGCCACCGACTAGTTAGCAGTGGGGACCACAAGATCTCATACTAAAAACGAAAACAACTACATTCCAACACATTTGTTTGCCTGAGACACTGAAATCATATCCTGTAACGATTATTTTCGGAATCGTTATCATTGTCTTCATCTGGATTCCTTCTGTAGAATGCCTCTAATGTTTCGACACGTTTTCTCTCCTGAAGTCACAAATGAGCTGTCTTCATATTTCTTCCAATGCATAATTTCATATTCCACTGTTTCCTCTTGTTGACACGAATCCCATCCGCCACTTTGGTGCGTTCCCATTTGAACTAAAGTACCGTTTAAGCCACATTGCCCGCTGACGTCATAGGCTGTTCCGTACTCCTTGAACGCTGGCAGCGAGATCCATTGCACGCATCCGCCATCCGCACACAGATGTAATTGGGAATATTAGTACGCGCGGACTAATATGCGAGCGCGTTGGCCTGAGGTTCCGCCTGTGCGCTCGGCACCTGCTTTGGACAAGTCACAGGAGCTGACGAGACCGGAAAAAAACTTCTGCTGCGGAGGAGTAACTGTACTTTTACTCCGTTACGATAATCTAAATGTCGCTCGCTACTTTTATTGATCAATTATTGCTTATTGGTCAACAATTTCGTGCGCGAGACTACGACTTCCGCATTGGGCGCCGTTCGCACCAATCCAATTGAAGCGCTAGTGACGTTGAAGTCCAGTTCACCAATCGAACGACACAAGAAAGTCACATGACCTCACACAGCCGCTTCCGTGGGGCTTCCCGGGGCATAGATAAGCCAGCTCGACCCGATCGTCGCGCCTAAGTGGCGGCCATGTTGGGAAGGTCGTCGATACCGCGAAGGCAACGGCGCGCTACTCGCGTGTACATTTAGACGAACAAAAACAAGAGCTTTCATGTATTGTAGTATTACTGCACGGCAGACGGCGCCAGACAAAATTGCAAATGTTTTTGGTGTTTATTTGTTTTATTGTTTGTGCTATTTACTCAGCACTTGAATCATTATGTCACTGTGTGCTTTTTACTCTGAAGTACTATTTTTGAGGACTACTTTTTACAAGAGTCACATTATTGTCAAGTCACAGTACTCTTACTCGAGGACAATATTTGGCCACCTGTGGAGTGGACATCCTCGATCGCTACTCTTACGTTTAAGCAACATTTTTGCTCATCAGGTCAGCCATTGTCACATTTGTTGCACTGGTCTTTTATTTCCGCGTTGAGGTGCTGCGGGGTCGTGGCCCTGGTTGCGGTCCCGGCGGAACCGCAGAGGACACATCGGCGACGAGAGCTGATCCGCTAGTACAGCTTCTATTAATTAGCACGCGCGCTGACGGGTATCTAATTCATTTACGGATGTTAATGTTAAATGTATTAAGCGACGGAGCAATACTAGGGATTATGAATGAATGAACCAACTTCAAATTCAAATATGGCCAATAAAAACAGAAAAATACTGTACTTCATATTTTCCTGGTGGCTGCATTTGGGATGAGCCTTTGAAGTTGGGAATAGTGAAAAATGAATAGAAACGCAACGATTTGAGTCCATTCTTTTCCAGAACGAGAGCGCTTAGAGGATGAGGAGGATGCTATTCATGCGGCACAGCTTGAAGCAGGCATCTGGTGCAGGCGGGGATGGGCCTGGCTCCAGTTGGAGGCCAAAACAACAACAAAAAAGCAAAGAAATGAGGCAAATTTCATTTGAGTCTTAAATTTGTACATCGACGTGTACAAATTTCGGCGTGAAGAAAATGTATTTTGCCTTATTGGAGTCTTCAGAGTCTTCCAGATTGCTTAGTTTATGTTAAAATTCCCCAAAAATCTGCCAGGCCACCCCAACACACACCTTTCATGCCTTTGGTGCTTGCATGTCTGGATTTTCACTTGTTTTTCCTCTTCCCTCCAACCTTAGAGCGGAAAGCGTTGCGATCGTCGTGCGAAAATGCGTGCGAGGAGGACAGCGCAGCACGACGAGGAACTTCGGGGCCCGAAAGAGGAGAAGGAGCCACGAGGTCAACGGCCGGACGCCGCGTTCGATCTGCGGCCTCCGACTGTGCCACGCGGCGCAGGTTGGCTCACTTGTTGCATGCATCCTAACTTGAATAATATTCCTGTTTTTGTTTACGGGCCCCGTTTGATGATAAATTGAATACAACATTATTAAAATCCTACGTGTACCACGTGCGGGTATGTGGCAGCTTTGCAATTTAAATATAACAAAACTGTTCACAAACCAGATGAACAAAAGTTGCACAATTTGAATAAGAGGAAGATTTAAGACCTGTTTGCTTTGCAGGAGTTCATAAAGCAGCCCTGTTTTTCGGGGATTTCTAGCCGAACCGATGTTGTTTTGCACAATGCGCACCCCGCAAATTCTCCCAGTCAGTCAAGCGGTTAAAAAACAACAACAAAACAAACACCTGGGCGCTATATACCTACTGGGGGCGTGGCTTTAGCGTCCTCCTTCACGCACCCTCCCCTGCCCTCAGCCGCGTCCGCTTTTCCTCTGTGCAAGCAGCGTGTCGGCAAGAAATGCTCAAACAAACAAACAAGTCAAGCGGAGCGCTCATCACACAACATTTCTAGACGTTGGAACTCGGCGCGCCGCAGTATAAGGCGCCCCCGTCCATTTCTGAGAAAAGGTAACCGCGCCCTTTTGAGTGCGCCTTATGGTCGTGAAAATACGGTACATTTATTTGCATGGCTTCCAAAGTCATGATTAACTCTCACGGTTTAATGAGCCAATAGGCTGAATCTGCTGTTGTTTATTTGGGTGCACGTGCGCACTGCAAATATTCAACGCGCACCCAATTCGACTGCATCAGTGCACTTCTACGCGCCACGTGAAAGTTGCCCGTTACCGGCGCCGCATTGGCGGGAGCCAACAGCTGCGTCTGCGCTCGGGAACCACCGACGAGGCGGTGGCGCGGTGGGCTTCGTGGGGCGTGCGGGCGTCTGTGTTTTGCTGGACAGCAGCTGTGACGGTCCGTCGAAATGTCTTTACGTGAAACCGGACCGTGGTGCAAAAAAAGATTCTGGGGTCGCAGTCCTAGAACAGAGTGCCAAAATCAGCTGACCCCCGGCGGGGTCCCATACTGCGGGTCGGGGGCGGTGCTAGTTTTTTTGTCTTTGTTTTTTTTTGTCCTGTTCGGCTGTTAGAATCAGACTCGATCAGTCGAACAGAACAAAGTTTCTAGAAGGGAGAGAGAAACAAAGACAAAATACAAAGCACAAATTGTAAACAGGATGAGAGAAGTAAATCATTACATGACCTCCAACAATGGAACATTAAATAGAAGTCGATTGGGTTAGTTCCACACAGATTGCCCTTTAGTCTATGCTGCGGGCTGCTAAGAAAATGGATGTTCATAATTTGGTTCGCCTTTAGTTAAACCATGCAAGCTTTTTTTTTTTTAAAACCCAGCCCCCTAAAAGAATCGTGATCGAAATAAGGAACCGGAATGGGAATCGCTCAACTAAAACTAACATCAACAAAACTTTTCCAGATCATGTTTATTTTTTTATTGGATCTACTTTTAGGTGGCTTTTTGGATGACTACTTTTTACTTGGACTTGAGTCCTATTATTCTCAACAATACTCCGACTTGAGTCCAATATTTGGCTACCCGAGCCACCTCTGGTGAACATTGATTAACTGGAGACAATGGTTTGTTTGGGTTGACATTTTATACTCACTAAGATTGTTGCTTCTTTAAGCAACTTTCTGTTCCTTGTAATTCAAGGGAGTAAACCAAAAAAAAAAAAATAATAATCTTGATCGCCGCTGCTACAGTAAACCCCCCTCCATTGCCGGGGTTACGTTCCAGACCCCACCCCCTTGCGATAAGTGAAAATAGAGATACCGATTTAGGATCTTCAAACACATTTATGAAACCATGCACACAGAGTATATTGAGAGAGAATGCAAAAATATCAATTAATAACATACAGCGCAAAAGAAATGTTGCATCCCGGAGAGACGCCCTCTACTATCAATTGCAGTAAAATGTTCCAGAATGAATCTATGCGAGAAACGAAGAGTCGTGTTTTCTTTGACTTGGAAAACGACTCAAGTAACGCACTTAAAATTTCACTCAACCTGATATTTCTTCTCATCTGTGATTCTGTCACTAAAACTGTCCTTATATTATTGTGTGTTTGAATAGCGATTATAGTACCATGGTATTGAATAAATTAAACATCCATCCATTTTCTGAGCCTCACTAGGGTCGCGGGCGTGCCGGAGCCTATCCCAGCTATCATCGGGCAGGAGGCGGGGTACGCCCTGAACCGGTTGCCGGCCGATCGCAGGGCACATACAAGCAAACAACCATTCGCACTCACATTCACACCGACGGGCAATTTAGAGTCTCCGATTAATGCATGTTTTTGGGATGTGGGAGGAAACCGGAGTCCACTTTATTACCTTTATTGATACTTGTTTTTATGAACTTTATTATTTTACACTTTTTATGATTGTTGTTATATTTTATTATTGTTGTTGACCCGCCCAATTTTATTTCCAATAAATACAAATCATCTGGATTTCACATTAAGCATAATGCACAACATTAAAGTCACAACATGAGAAAAGATTGGCCAAACCATGTGGGTTTGTCTTCTTGTCTTGCAGACATCACCGAAGGTCTTCGTACTGAGCTGCAGGAGCCAGAGCCCCCTCACATTAAAGAGGAAGTGGAGGCCAAAGAGGTCCACCACATCAAAGAGGAAGAGGAGCCCATTTTGATTACAAAAGAGGAGGAAGAAGCGTGTCCCCACTTGGAAGAGGAAGAGAAGATCACCAAGTTGCCATTGACTGGTGTCCCTTTGAAGAGTGACAATGAGGGTCAAAGTGAGGAGAACATCGGGGCGGAACCTCCAAGCAGCAGCTCAAGTCAAAACGTGACAAGAGAAGTTGATGGGGACCACTGCGGAGAATCAAAAGCAGACTGCTTCTTAGCTCCACCATCAGATAGTGACGACATGACGTCACACTCTTCTGACTATGATGATGATAACCAGTCTGAAGGTGACATGACATGTCACACTGACAACAAACAATGGAAATGTTCTCAGTGTGGGAAAACATTTGCTAATAAGAGCATTTTGAAACAACATGTGAGAACCCACACTGGAGAAAAACCTTTTGCTTGCTCAGTTTGCGGTCAAAGATTCACTCAGAAGGGCCACTTAAAAATGCACACAAGAACGCACACTGGTGAGAAACCTTTTTCCTGCTCAGTTTGTGGTCAAAGATTCTCTGTGAAGGAAAGGTTAAAATTACACACAAGAACACATACTGGAGAGAAACCTTTTTCCTGCTCAGTTTGTGGTCAAAGATTCACTCAGAAGAGAAATTTAAAAAAACACACAAGAACCCACACTGGAGAGAAACCTTTTTCCTGCTCAGTTTGCGGTCAAAGATTCACTCAGAAGGGCCACTTAAAAATGCACACAAGAACCCACACTGGAGAGAAACCGTTTTTCTGCTCAGTTTGCGGTCAAAGATTCACTCAGAAGGGCCACTTAAAAATGCACACAAGAACGCACACTGGTGAGAAACCTTTTTCCTGCTCAGTCTGTGGTCAAAGATTCTCTGAAAAGGGAAACTTAAAAAAACACACAAGAACCCACACTGGTGAGAAACCGTTTTCCTGCACAGTTTGTGGTAAAAGATTCACTCAGAAGACAGATTTAAAAAAACACACAAGAACCCACACTGGTGAGAAACCTTTTTCCTGCTCAGTTTGTGGTCACAGATTCTCCCATAAGGATCGGGTTAAGACACACAAGTGTGCTGGTGAGAATAGCAGTGATCAAGACGCGTTGAATGTAAGTGTTTAAAAGAAACAAACAAACAAAAAAGAAAGCAATTACTATGTTGTTGACTTAGAAAAATCTACATTATTGTATTTTGTGAACCAGGTATTTATGCATCTTCTTGTCCATATATTTTCGAAAAGCCTCCCGCGGGCAAAATGTTAAGGATCAGCACTGGTGCCAAAATACTTTAGAGGGACGAGTTAACGGTATGAACATAGGCACTTATTCCATAGTCCTGGACTCATAAATGATGTCTGGAGAGAAAAAAAAACGTCCTCCAAAATAGACTCGGTTGTAATTTTAGAATTTTTTTTTATCGGGAAATATTTGATTTTCAGACAGATTTTGCCCCGCCCACATTTTAGACATGTCAGCCTGTCACAGCCTGACACGTCATGAGCAGTAGCCATTTCCTCATTGCGCTTCAACGTTTTCCGTGGCGTAATTTTGGCCCATTTTGAAAGTCTGGATGAATTTTTTTTTTGAGACAATGTGTGAAAATAGTGAGAGTGAAATAGGTTGGAAGGCTTGTTGTTTAAAAACTCAACTGTGAAACGCCTCCTTGAGAAAAGAAGACCGCCACATCATCCCACATGAAGCTATTCTTGCCGATTCATTTCCTCAAATGTTACATCGCTTATGTCCCGAAACCGCAACTGATCTGATTTGATCTTATCTGATCAATAAGATCTAAAATATTGGGCTGATCGTTGTAATAGATTCAGAGGTTGACGCTGCCGTGAGTAAAGTTGTCCATATACGTTTTGTAAAATAAAGTTTTCGGACAATAAGCCGCGTTTCTTGGGTTCGTGCACGAGGCTTTCAAGGATGTGGCACTCGCCCGCCGTGTTTGTATCGTTTTAATGCTGTGACACTCTCATAAATGAGCAATTTTTCAGCACATCCAATTAGTGATTGAAAATAATTTTGCGGTCCGAGCTGTTGTTCATGTGATCCGATGATATATGACAGCAATTGAAACTATAATACCAGTTTTTGTAAACTCAAGCAAGCTGTATTTATTTTTATTTTTTTCCCCTGAAAGGATATCATTTTCAAGGTCAAGGGATTCCACCTGACAGCTAGGATATATAAAATAGGACTAATTATTGCCACTTCATAGTAGAGTCCATTCCTTTTACCACGCCAGCTATGCCAGCGCTTTTCCATTTCCGATTTTAGCGATGAAAAAGGGGCGTTCGAAAGGGATTTAGTGATTTACCGAAACGTATTGATGATATTGGAAATGACTGCCAGTTTAATTTTCTCGAGCTAAGATCTCAACATTCCTCAATTAAATGCAGAAGTTAAAGACGGGCTTGATGCTCCTTTAAACATCACAGAATTACATAATGCAAAAAAAAAAAAAAAATAAATAAAAAATGCAATTGGGAAGAGCGCCTGGCCCGGACGTATCTCTGTCGAATTCATTAAACATTTCTGGCCAATACTTGCGCCTCTATTTTTCAGAACAGTCGAGATAAACGATAAAGGTCAAATAAGTAGCTGTATGAGCACAGATTCAATTAAATGACTACTAAAGCCTGGAAAAGACCCCAGTCTCCCAGCTAATTATCGGCCCTTATCACTGGTTAATGTACAACCCCAATTCTAATGAAGTTGTGTTAAACATAAATAAAAACAGGATACAATGATTTGCATGTTCAACCTATATTTAATCGAATACACTACAAAGACAAGATACTTAATGTTGAAACTGATCAACTTTTAACTGAGAATTTTATGGCTGCAACACGTCCCAAAAAACCTGGGACAGGGTCATGTTCACCACTGCGTGACATCACCTTTTCTCTGAACAACATTCAATAAACGTTTGGGAACTGAGGACACTAATTGTTGAAGCTTTGTAGGTGGAATTCTTTCCCATACTTGCTTGATCTACAGCTTCAGCTGTTCAACAGTCCGGGGTCTCCGTCGGTGTATTTTACGCTTCATAATACGCCACATATTTTCAATGGGCGACTGCAGGCAGGCCAGTGTAGTTCCCGCACTCTTTTACGACGAAGCCACGCTGTTGTAACACGTGCAGAATGTGATTTGGCATTGTCTTGCTAAAATAAGCAGGGGCGTCCATGAAAATGACGTTGCTTGGATGGCAGCATATGTTTCTCTAAAACCTGTATGCATAAATGGTGCCTTCACAGACGTGTAAGTTGCCCATGCCATTGGCACTAATACAGCCCCAAACCATCACAGATGCTGGCTTTTGAACTTTGCGTCCATAACAGTCCGGATGGTTCTTTTCCTCTTTGGCCCGGAGGACACGACGTCCACAATTTCCAAAAACAATTTGTAATGTGGGCTCGCCGGACCACAAAACACTTTTCATCAGTCCGTCCCAGCTTTTTTGGAACATGCTGCAGCCATAAAATGCTAAGTTCATGATTATTTGCTAAAAACAATCGAGTGTATCCGTTTGAACATGAAATATTTTGTCTTTGTAGTGTGTTCAATGAAATATAGATTGAACATGATTTGCAAATGATTGTATTCTCCTTTCATTTATTTTTACACAACGTCTCAACTTCATTGGAATGGCGGTTGCAGATATCAAAATTATGTCGAAAGCCCTTGCAGCGAGACTTGAAAAGGTACTCCCGTTGATAATCCACTAATACCAGACAGGTTTCATTAAAGGTCATATGACAAAGATGGGCGGCACGGTGCACTACCCCGGCCCCGGTTGTGTGGGGTTTGCATGTTCTCCCCGTGCCTGCGTGGGTTTTCTCCGGGCACTCCGGTTTCCTCCCACGTCCCAAAAACATGCATGAATCGCAGGCTCTAAATTGCCCGTAGGTGTGACTGTGAGTGCGAATGGTTGTTTGTTTCTGTGTGCCCTGCGATTGGCTGGCAACCGGTTCAGGGTGTACCCCGCCTGCTGCCCGATGATTGCTGGGATGGGCTCCGGCATTCCCGCGACCCTTGTGAGCATAGGTGGCTCAGAAAATGGATGGATGGATGGATGACAAAGATGTTATGGGGTCAGTTCATATTCATATTTGCATTGTTTATATGTTATGTAATACATGCACGTAACTTCCAGTTTTCAACTATTGTTTAGCTAAAACTTAGGTTTTTATTCCGCATATTGAGCCCACCCCGAACATCCTTGAAGCTCGAGACACCGGGGCGTGGTTACTCTGTCCCCCGCAATACATATTCATATATGTCTCAGTGACACGGCACAAGCTTTTACAAAGTATGCAGTGTTCCTATGTATTGTGTGCCCCTCGCTCGAGTTGCGTGATAACACGTCGCACAAGTCTTTGCCGTGTCTGTTGGTGTGTCATATAAGCAAAAGTACAGACAACCGTACTGAAAAGTACTGCATTTCTTTTCCCCCCTACTGCCCAGTGCATAGTAACCATAATAGAGTCATAGGTATAGACAAGGAAATCCTCACCACGTCTGCGCCGCTTTGTCACAGCACCGTGGCGGCTGCGAGGTTTCATTCTGTTGCCGGCGGTTGAGCTCCTGATGGCCGTAGGAAAAATAGTTGGCACCGCAGCAAGGTTTCAGCTTCTACCTCTGTATCCGATGCTTTCTGCTAAGTCTTTCTCAAAACACGCCGGCGCGAAGTGATCAGCACAGAGTTTGGAATGCTCGCTAAGCACCCATAGCTCCGCGCGTTTCTTCCCCTGTCGATTGACTTTCCCTATCCGCTGGTCACGTATTCCTTTTTCACTTGGAAAGCCCCCAAAAAACCGTCTTGCCGCTGCCTGTACCAAATCCCACACAATAAGCCATCATGACATCGCTAAATCATACGACAACAAATATACAAGGGCGGCAACAACGGCATGGAGCAATAGTGCGCAACGCCGAATGAACAGGCTATCAGGCTCGTGTGACGTCACAGTGCCGGAAAGAGCCGAAGACCGGAAGGTGCTAGATTAAAGGCTTTCCTGTTCGCAGTGCTTTGAAAATTTGGCTTTGGAGACTCGTGCATACATTGGATACTTGATACAATTTGCCAAAAGCGGCAGTCGCCACAAATAGGATCTCGTCACCAAGTTGTCACCAGACCAGGGTTTTTCACTTTTCACCAATGCTATTTGCAATATTCATCCAACCACGTCAGAATGCTCATATGAAAGGTATCTGACAGAACACAAAATCAATTTGCATGTTGATGAGATTCTTTATTTACAGGAACCCAAGTCATCGATCTTCAGGCAGTCTTCAATCTCATTTCAAACCTTTTCACAAATATCAGATGACTCTATCAACTGGACAAAATCAACCATGCTTCCATTAACAGCAAATCAAATCCCAGATCCCAGTTTTAGAGGAAACATGAAATATTTAGGTATTCCTATTTCACCAAAATTCACAAGAGCTAACTCATCTAAATTGCACACCACTTCCTGAACGTATCCCAGCTCATTTAATATGATGGAATCATTTGCCTATATCACTACTGGGACGAATAGCCACGATAAAAATGAAAACCGTACCTCAAATAAATGATTGATTCTCAATGGTTCCATTGAAGCCCACATTTAAATGCTTCCAAACAACACAACCAATCGCAATACCTCATCAAATGGATGCACCACAATGAGGAGCATCGTTCTTGGCGAGAATTTGGAACAGATAGACTGCAACAACAGCAAACTCTCAAAACTCCCATTTATTTCGACATCTTAAACGCCACGAACGTTTCAAAAACCCAATCATCGCAGCCACCTTAGCGGCTGGTTGGAAAAGTCGAGAAGCTACAGGATTTCAATTAGCTCCCAGCCTGCTCTCCACAATCCAGATTTCGAAATTAACAATATGCAGTGGGTACAGACCCCCTTAAAATGTGCACTCTTTTTTTTATATTGCAGCCATTTGCTACAATCATTTAAGTTCATTTTTTTCCACATTAACGTACACACAGCACACCGTATTGACAGAAAAAAAATGGAATTGTTGAAATGTTTGCAGATGTCTTAAAGAAAAATGTAAATATCACACCGCCGTAAGTACTCTGACGCTTTGCTCCGTATTTAGTAGAAGCACCCTTTTCTAAACTAATACAGCCACGAGTCCTTTTGGGAATGATGCAACCAGTTTTTCATACCTGGATTTGGGGATCCTCTGCCATTCCTCCTTGCAGATCCTTTCCAGTTCTGTCAGGTTGGATGGTGAACGTTGGTGCACAGCCATTTTCAGGTCTCTCCAGAGATGCTCAATTGGGTTTAAGTCTGGGCTCTGGCTGGGCCATTCAAGAACAGTCACGGAGTAGTTCTGAAGCCACTCCTTTGGTATTTTAGCTGCCAAGGTGCAGTCGTTCGCGTCGAGAGAGAAGAGCAGCGGAGAGAGGACACAACCTTGGGGCGCCCCAGTGCTGACGCTGCGTGTGGATGAGGTGGTCTCTCCCAGCCTCACCTGCTGGGTCCTGCCCGTCAGGAAGCTGTAAATCCACTGGCAGATGGCAGGTGAGACGCTGAGCTGGAGAAGCTTGGATGAAAGGAGTTCAGGGATGATGGTGTCGAACGCTGAGCTGAAGTCCACGAACAGGATCCTCGTGTAGGTCCCTGCAATGTGGAGGTGTTCTAGGATGAAGTGCAGTCCCTACCTGTCATGTCTGTTCGCTCGGTAGGCAAACTGCAGGGGGTCCAGCGGGGGACCTGTGACGCTCTTGAGGTGGTCCAGCACGAGACGTTCAAAGGACTTCATGACTACAGATGTCAAGGCGACAGGCCTGTAGTCATTTCCCCCTGAGACTATGCATACTTGGCGACTTAAGCATAATCAACCTCCCAAATAAATATTCGTAATCATTACTCGTTGTGTTAGCTTACCGCTAAGAAAGCAATTTTACACGTGCGGTCTAGCGGGGACGGTGACTAGGAGGCCGGCCCGGGGATGGAGCAGCTGCGGATGATTGATTGGCCATGGGACCGAGCGTCAACTGCGACATGCATATATATATATATATATATATATATATACACACACACACACACACACACACACACACATACATTATAGTTGCACATTAGTTGCTGTTGGGAGGGGACCGTTGCTTGATTTGATATTTATTGTACTGTTTATGTTCGATGATTGGAACAGTTCCAAGGGGGGTCGGTAGTTATCGGAGTTGTAAAAGATTGGCTTTTAATAAGTGGTACATTGAGAGTTAATGTAAGATTTGATTTTGTGTACCAAATTACATTGGGATTTGATGGACCTCGGCCCCACCCCAACAGCAATGATTGGGGACGCTGGGAGCAATTCGACCATAATAGGATAAATGACTTTCTTCGTTAAAAGTTAAGTGCCATTGTTCTGTTGGGGGACTTCAATGCTCACGTGGGTAATGACAGTGAGACCTGGAAGGGCGTGATTGGGAGGAACGGCCCCCCCCGATCAGAACCCGAGCGGTGTTCTGTTATTGGACTTCTGTGCTCGTCACGGATTGTCCATAACGAACACCATGTTCAAGCATAAGGGTGTCCACACGTGCACTTGGCACCAGGACACACTAGGTTGCAGTTCGATGATCGACTTTGCGGTCGTGTCATCGGACTTGCGGCCGCATGTCTTGGACACTCGGGTGAAGAGAGGGGCGGAGCTGTCAACTGATCACCACCTGGTGGTGAGTTGGCTCCGATGGTGGGGGAAGATGCCGGTCCGACGTGGCGGGCCCAAACGTATTGTGAGGGTCTGCTGGGAACGTCTGGCAGAATCCCCTGTCAGAAGGAGTTTCAACTCCCACCTCCGACAGAACTTTGCTCATGTTCCGGGGGAGGCTGGGGACATCGAGTCCGAGTGGACCATGTTCCACGCCTCCATTGCCGAGGCGGCCGACCGGAGCTGTGGCCATAAGGTGGTCGGTGCCTGTCGTGGCGGCAATCCCCGAACCCGTCAAGCTGAAGAAGGAGTCCTATTGGGCCTTTTTGGCCTGTGGGACTCCTGAGGCAGCAGATGGGTACCGGCTGGCCAAGCGGAATGCAGCTCTTGTGGTCGCTGAAGCAAAAACTCGGGTATGGGAGGAGTTCGGTGAGGCCATGGAGAAAGACTTCCGGACGGCTTCGAGGAAATTCTGATCCACCATCCGACGTCTCAGGAGAGGAAAGCAGTGCACCACCAACACTGTGTATAGTGGGGATGGGGCGCTGCTGACCTCGACTCGGGATGTTGTGAGTCGGTGGGGAGAATACTTCGAAGACCTCCTCAATTCCACCGACACGCCTTCCGATGAGGAAGCAGAGTGTGGGTTCTCTGAGGCGGGCTCTCCTATCTCTGGGTTTGAGGTCACCGAGGTAGTTAAAAAGCTCCTCGGTGGCAGGGCCCCGGGGGTGGATGAGATTCGCCCGGAGTTCCTAAAGGCTCTGGATGTTGTAGGGCTGTCCTGGTTGACACGCCTCTGCAACATCGCGTGGACATCGGGGACAGTGCCTCTGGATTGGCAGACTGGGGTGGTGGTCCCCCTTTTTAAGAAGGGGGACCGGAGGGTGTGTTCCATCTACAGGGGGATCACACTCCTCAGCCTCCCTGGTAAGGTCTATTCAGGGGTGCTGGAGAGGAGGGTCCGTTAGGAAGTCGAATCTCAGATTCAGGAGGAGCAGTGTGGTTTTCGTCCTGGCCGTGGAACAGTGGACCAGCTCTACACCCTCGGCAGGGTCCTCGAGGGTGCGTAGGAGTTCGCCCAACCAGTTTTGTGGACTTGGAGAAGGCATTCGACCGTGTCCCTCGGGGAGTCCTGTAGAGGGTGCTTCAGGAGTATGGGGTACCGAACCCCCTGATACGGGCTGTTCGGTCCCTGTACGACCGGAGTCCAAGTTTGGTCCGCATATCTGGCAGTAAGTCGGACTCGTTCCCGGTGAGGGTCGGACTCCGCCAAGGCTGCCCTTTGTCGCCGATTTTGTTCATAACTTTTATGGACAGAATTTCTAGGCGCAGCCAAGGCGTAGAGGGGGTCCGGAGGGTGTGTTCCAACTACAGGGGGATCACACTGCTCAGCCTCCCTGGCTCAGCCTCCAGCACCCCTGAATAGACATTCACCCCTGAATAGACATTCAGGGGTGCTGGAGAGGAGGGTCCGTCGGGAAGTCGAATCTCAGATTCAGGAGGAGCAGTGTGGTTTTCGTCCTGGCCGTGTAACAGTGGACCAGCTCTACACCCTCGGCAGGGTCCTCGAGGGTGCGTGGGAGTTTGCCCAACCGGTCTACATGTGTTTTGTGGACTTGGAGAAGGCGTTCGACCGTGTCCCTCGGGGAGTCCTGCGGAGGGTGCTTCAGGAGTATGGGGTATCGAACCCCCTGATACGGGCTGTTCGGTCCCTGTACGACCGGAGTCAGAGTTTGGTCCGCATATCCGGCAGTAAGTCGGACTCGTTCCCGGTGAGGGTTGGACTCCGCCAAGGCTGCCCTTTGTCACCGAATCTGTTCATAACTTTTATGGACAGAATTTCGAGGCGCAGGTTTGGTGGCCTCAGTATTGCATCTCTGCTTTTTGCAGATGATGTGGTTCTGGTGGCTTCATCAAGCCGTGAGCTCCAACTCTCACTGGAGCAGTTCGCAGCCGAGTGTGAAGCGGCCGGGGTGAGAATCAGCACCTCCAAATCTGAGACCGTGGTCCTCAGTCGGAAAAGGGTGGCATGCCCTCTCCAGGTCGGGGATGAGATCCTGCCCCAAGTGGAGGAGTTCAAGTATCTTGGGGTCTTGTTCACGAGTGAGGGAAGAATGGAACGGGAGATCGACAGGCGGATCGGTGCGGCGTCTGCAGTGATGCGGACTTTGTATCGGTCCGTTGTGGTAAAGAAGGAGCTAAGCCGAAAGGCGAAGCTCTCAATTTACCGGTCGATCTTCGTTCCTACCCTCACCTATGGTCACGAGCTGTGGGTCGTGAGCGAAAGAACGAGATCCCGGATACGAGCGGCCGAAATGAGTTTCCTCCGCAGGGTGTCCGGGCTCTCCCTTAGAGAGAGGGCGAGAAGCTCGGTCATCCGGGAGGATCTCAGAGTAGAGCCGCTGCTCCTCCGCATCGAGAGGAGCCAGATGAGGTGGCCGGGGCATCTGATTCGGATGCAGTGAGGTGTTCCGGGCACATCCCACCGGGAGGAGACCCCGGGGACGACCCGGGACACGCCGGAGAGACTACGTCGGCTGGCCTGGGAACGCCTCGGGATCCCCCCCGGAAGAGCTGGATGAAGTGGCTGGGGAGAGTGAAGTCTGGGCGTCCCTGCTAAAGCTACTGCCCCCGGGACCCGATCCGAATAAGCGGTAGAAAATGGATGGATGGAAGTTAACCTTAAGTTGATGCCTTGGAGCATTGTAGGGTTTCTTTGACCAATTAGCCATTTTCCAAAGTTTACCACTCAAAAAACGCGCTGCACTATCTGCTGTGGTCTGAAAAGGTTTTTCTTTCTCAATGTCAAGAATGAATTCTTGCATATTGTATTCTTGCAGTTTGAAAGCAGTCAGCTCACTGATGATCAGATGCATGTACACGCTACTTTGACAGGAACTGATGTGACTATTGTTCTATTAGTCATACCAAACTGCTCTAAATTGCTCGAGAAGCCTAACCTTGAACACATGAACGTTCCTCTTTAGCAGGCTGAGCCGCAGACAGGGTCTGTAAAACTGGAACATGCCTCACCATGAGTACGTATGTGTCCTCATATTAGGAATGACTAAAAGGCCAGAGCGAGACGACCTGAGAGCCTGTCAGGGTTCATAGCATAAAAGCAAATCGGAACTATAACAAAGTCCAAGACCCTGAAGACACTTTTAAAAAAATAAAAAAAAAAAAACAAGAGGGAAACTGTAAAATGGATCCTGAAACTTAAGGAAAGCCAAGGCAGTTGTTTTAAAACTGTGCTCCTGCCTAAGTCATGGTGTAGTGGTACACTCACCGGACTTTGGTGCGGGCGACGTGGGTTCAGGTTCCACTCAGTGACGGTGTGAATGTGTGTGCAAATGCGACTGACTGGCGACCAGTTCAGACCAGTTCAGGGTGTAGTCCGCCTGAAGTCAGCTTGGATAGGCTCCAGCGCGTGTTCTCCCCGTGCCTGGGTGGCTTTTCTCCGGGCACTCCGGTTTCCTCCCACATCCCAAAAACATGCATGCTCGGTTAATGGACAACTCTAAATTGCCCGTAGTTGTGAATGTTTGGGGTCGGTTCGGAAATTCAGTCCGATGTTCCCATCGCGCCCGAGACCGCGGCACCCAGAGACAGCGCGTGCTCCACTTTCTAGAACTGAATATGTATATACTTTCTATAACCAATATGGAGTCGAGTGCCAGCCTGTTCTGATAGGTTACTAATAGGTGACTGTTAAATATATTGTCGAAGTTATCATTTATTTGCTTAGCTTGCATTAGTATTATGGACGATTTTGATAAAGGAAGATGTCTCGCCTTCAAGAAGATGACTCGGCAGGAATCATCAGAGAGAAGGACGTGGCCGGGACGTGGCAGGTGTTGGTGCCATGTCTTCACCTTGAAACCCTACCCCTTAGTGTGTTGTGTCTTGTAGATTAGTACGTTATGTCTTGTAAACTTAGAAACCTCCCTATTTTCCAATAAATGCAGGAGCGACGGGAGAGATTGTTTCGAGCGTGTTGAGAGGCTGTCACCTGAACAATCTCCCACGCGCCCTCCTCATGAGAAAAAGAAACCAGCGTCTTCATTCCTTTTGTGTCTATTTTTTCGATAATGTTGGGTAAGATAAATCCAACATTAAATTGGTCCTTCGAGACACCCGAGGGTTCCAGTTGTGGAGCCGACATCCAGTTAAGAGACCGTGGCCACGGCAATTGAGACCCTTTCCGGGACTGGTCTTCGTTCTCCTCAACTGGGATCTGAAGGTTGACGACAATCCACAGGTTTGAAGACGACTGGTGAGTTAGATTAAAAAAAATAATAATAATATGTTTTTTTTTTTTTAAGAAAAAGGATTAAAGAGTGAGCGAATTGCGCGACGAAGAAATCTGCGACAGAATAAACCTTGTGTAATACTAGTCACCGGCAAGTGGTAGAGGGACGGCGGAGTCCGACAAATTCCGCGAGGACGGCGGAGTCCTGTACGTACTTAAATTCCGTTAAAGAAACTAGGAAAGTTTCGTGGCGTCGTAGTTAAATTCCGTAGAGGACGGCGGAGTCCTCTGACGAGCCAGTGTGACTGAAAACTGTTTGAATGAGAGTGGAAATGTGTGGAAATATTGTCGAGCATGGATTCCAAACTATGCAGAAAGTATTGCACCGTTGTCAAAATTAATGTATGAAGCCAACCTTAAAATGACGTCACCTGTCTAATGGAGTACAGAGGCAGAAAAGACCTGCGACATGAAACAACATTTGGTGTCCAGCGCTGCGCTCGGCCTTCCAAATTTAATGATAAAACATTCATTCAAATGGTAGATTGTAAAAGCTGTTACATGACCTCCCTACTAACACAACAATACGGCGATAAGCTAAGACCATGGGTTTATTTTTCGACGAAATTGGACAGCGTGACGTGTGCGTTACCGCATCGTGTCGGAGCAGTTGTGGCAGCCTCGATGGCAGTAGAAGAGCAGTTCCACAATTGTGTTATTTCATCCATGAACTCTTAAGGTGCCACATACAGTGTCTGCTCTCCTATTGCAAACCAATATGGCGTTTTTATCCCCTGCAGGACATTTACCTTGCACGGCCATCTTGCCGTCACAACCACGTTTGACTGTTGAGCGATGCACAACCTTAAATCCAGCCACGCTAACACCCTTACCTGATGAGGGCGCGCGAGCATGATTGTCAGGAATTGGCCGAACAAACCGCTGAATGAGTAGCATTAACCGAGGCAGGCAAACTAATGATAAATAAAGACGGTCCAATCTATACTGCTGGCCAATATGCGTATTCCACAACAAGAACGCGATTGTTGGGAAAAACAAAGTGCAAAACGACAAAATGAAATTTACATTAGCACAGAGAGGGAAAAAAAAAAACAAAAACAAATGGGCTGCTATATTGAGCCAGGCTGTGTCACATGTCTCAACCGGAGGGATGGTGGCACAGATACATCGACACTTTACAACCTATGGTTTCAATTTATATGCAAAGAATTATTGGAGAGCATGCATGATCTGTGCACGACATCGTCCGCAAGGGCAATCGCGGCCTGCTAGAGGTCAATTCCCAGTGCCTACATACCCTTTCCAACGCATTCACGTGGATTACATAGAATGAAGTCAAAGTGAAGGAAAGGAGGACTGTTTGGCTATCATAGATGCATTTTCTAAATGCATCGAATTATTCCCAACAAAATCACCTGATGCTCTGACGGTGGCAAAAGAAAAATGAGGAAGACATCATTCCAAAATATGGAATGGGGACGTCCCACCCTCAATGATACAACGCATTTTTTAGATAGGAAATCACCTACCAACTGGACCGATATGACCAACCCAATAATAAAAAAATTTGAATCATTAACTCGTATCAAAAGGGTACAACTGATGATCAGAACTGTGGGCATGGTTTAATATTTTGTGCCCCCCAAAATCAAGATGCTTTAATCATAATTCCATATGCGGCTCTCACCAATGATGCTCAAGAGAATGGGCGGAATAGGGGATGTGGATATGACCGGTATGCATCTATAGGCTTTGGATGGGAACACCTCATTGGTGAAACAGGTTAGGATTGGTCCAGTTGGTCAAAAAAACAACAACAAAAGAACATAGAAAGAAGTTTAACCGCAGCAAAACGGCCCATAGTTCAATATTGAAATACAAATCAAGTCACCCAGTGTGTTTGATGGTGAGGTTGTGGGCATATTCTGGCGGAAAAGATCCCCAATTCCGAGTAGCATTGTGCTATGGGAACCGTGTTAAACCAGAGATACCATTAAAAACTGCAAAGAAAGGTGGACACATGTTAATGGTTAACAACAGAACCACTGATGGTTGGTTCCTTGTTGTCACAGGAGTTTCAGGACAAAATAACAATTGGTTACTATTGGTGGAACAAGCAGCAAATGTAGCGAGAAAAGATTGTGTGGTTTGCATGGGTCCCAGGCCTTTGTTGCGCATCGTTCCGGCACAATTAGCACAAGATTGTATTATTCCATTCATGAACGCTACTGTACCAACTGAGAGATGTAAATCGTGGGATCCTATATATCCCGTAACAGAAGCAGATAAACACAAACCGATGTTTTCTACTTTAGTAGCACCGAATAATTTTACTTGTATAAACATGATTAGTAAAGGCAAAAAAGGAGGACCACTGAACGACACACAGTGGAAAGTAACCTTAAAAGTCGGACCTAATTTTATGCCAGAATCACGGAGCGACATCTGGTGGTGGTGCGGAGATGATAGACTGTTTGATAGATGACCTAAAGATAAATCTGGATTGTGCGCTATTGTCACTTTGATATTGCCTGTGTCAGTATACCCTTTGCCTGTTCGAGATTTAATGGAAAGGGCACCAATGTTTTTGTCTAATCTAGAACATAGACAAAAAAGAGATTTTTGTCCTGGCAGGGGCAAAATAATCCGACGTACATCGACGCCATCGGTGTTCCTCGTGGGGTTCCTAATCAATACAAATTAGCTGACCGAGTGGCAGGAGGATTTGAGTACTTCATATGCTGGTGGTGTACGATGAATACAAATGTTGATGGGATAAACTACATCCGCTTCAATGTACGGAGATTAGGAAATTGGACTCCGAGCGGGTCGGAAGCTGTGCGCGAGCAGCTCGAGGACGTTCCAAAACCGCATAGCCGTCGACACGCTCCTCGCAAGAGAGGGAGGTGTTTTGCGGTATGTTTGGAGAACAACCGATACCGCTTCAGATGGCAGCTGGACCAGAGCCATCGATGGTCTACGGACCCTCAATCAACACTCCTTGTGGGACAGCTGGATGGACGTTTTTGGGAAATACAAAACCCTAATTTCACCAATATTGATATCAATTGCTGTTTTTCTGCAGTTAAAAAATCGCAATGAAGTGACTGTTAAAATGCATGTGCTAGCCACCGTTTCACCGTGCCGCCAAGTTAACATAAACTTAAGCTTTCCCCCCAAAATCCTTGCAACGCTCGCTCATGTGCAATTTGGTGAACAAACAAAGCACCTCCCCGACGTACAAAACGAATCGCTACTCTGCGACTTCGCAAGGCACGTCGCAGCCCTTAATTCATATGAAACGACCAAACTAATGACCGAACAACTAAAATCGTAAAACAAATATACTCGTGATCAAAACCTCTCTCTTAGGGTCTGTAATAGTATTGAAGACTATTTAACGAATGAAATTAAACTTACGAAAATCTCAAGTGTGCTGTCGAACAGCCAATGGTTGAATGTTTACATTTGATGTAAATCTTTTAACTTGAATTTTATTCATGGACACCAACACGGTTATCTGATTCAGCTCGTAATGATGATTCTTCTTCTTCTTATTATTATTATTTTTTTAGAAACCAAGCTAATTTACATTACAACTATTTAAATAGGAGGAAAAATATTCCCATCTGGTCACGAGCTGCAAGTCGTGACCGAAAGAACGAGATCCCGGATACAAGCGGCCAAAATGAGTTCCGGTCATCCAGGAGGAGCTCCGAGTCGAGCCGCCGCTCCTCCACACTGAGGGGAGGCAGACGAGGTGGCTGGGGCATCTGATGGGGATGCCTCGCAGACGTCTTCCCGGTGAGGTGTTCCGGGCACGTCCCGCCGCGAGGGGACCCCCGGGACACACCGGAGAGACTACGTCTCTCGGCCGGCCCGGGAACGCCTCGGGATCCCCCCGGAAGAGCTGGACGAAGTGGCTGGGGAGAGGGAAGTCTGGGCGTCCCTGCTAAAGCCACTGCCGCCGATCAACACACAACTTGAAATCATAGAATTTCAGTGTGACTCGGATTTGAAGGGCAAATTTGCCGCAGCTGGCTTGGACACATTTGATCAGAATCTCTTGCCAGGTGAGCCCGACTTGACAGTCCTTGCTGCAAAAAACAAATATATCGGGCATGCAATTATCGCCGAACAAGCGATATTTAGTAAATAGAAGTCGTGTGCGGCATGCAGATCCTTGTGACAGAGTAAAAGTACATAACTTACTCGAGTAAAAATGAAAAGTAGGATGCATTAAAACGACAAGCACAATTTATCCAAAATGTTGCTGGAGTGAATGCAGCTAATTCCTACCCACCTCTGGAACTAAATATCCACAGTACATGTAACAAGAAAAATAAGTTCATAAAACCACAATAAAAAGTCAGAGGTCCAATCTGAACATAAAAGATTCATATTTATATATGCTTGTTCGGTTTTAACCAGTTTCAGTGTTTTCCTAAAATTCTCAACTTCATTGCTATAAACTTAACAGTGACGAATCGATTTTCACCGGACCCAGAAGCACGCGGAGGCTGAGAGGTTTGCGGTGAAAGGGTTCTTGAAGAGGATCCGGAAATTCGGCTACTTTGGGTCGAAGTCGAAGAAGAAGAGGTGGAAAACGGGTTCTTCGGCAGAAAGAGAAGAGGGAAGCACAGAGCCCAGAACTTCGAATGTGGGGACTACGACAGGAAAATCTCGGGAGGTGGTTGACACGATGATGAGGCGAAAGGTCGACATGTCGTGCGTCCGGGAGAGACCGTGCGGAAAGGCGGTCAGGCTCCACGTTTAGGGGCAGGGTTGGAAGGATTTGACCGCGGTGTAGATGGGGAAGAGAAATGGAGTCGGGGTTATTTTCAAAGAAGCGTCTCGGAGGCGAAGAGAGTATCAGATCGAGCGACGAGGCTGAAACTTGAAATTGAGGGCGTTAGGTGCAATGCGGTGAGCGGCTGTGCCCCGCAGGTGGGATGTGACCGAGAGGCTCTTTAGAGTTGTCAATGAAGTGGCCACGCGTGTTTTTGGGATGCGGGAGGAAACCGGAGTGCCCGGAGAAAAGCCACGCAGGCACGGGGGAGAACACGCAAACTCCACACAGGCGAGGCCGGGGATTGAACCCCCGGTCCTCGGAACTGCGAGGAAGGCGACCTAACCGGTCGTCCGACGTGCCGCCCAACCCAAATGTCGTCAGCATAGAACAAACCAAAACAAAAAATGTGCCTTGCCGTTCCAATACTTTTGGAGCGGACTGTCCAAGACATCGGCGGCGCAAATAACTCCAAATTGAGCGGACGTATGAGGAAATGAAAGAATTCATGTGGGGTGACGTGGCTGTCTTCGTTCCTCAAGGAGGCATCTCAACGGTTACATTTTTGAAACAACCGGGCGTCCGCCGTTTTACACTAGCACCACTTTCACTCGTTGTTATCTCAGACATATATCCAGACTTTCAACATGGCCAAAAAGGACACCATAGCGAACATAGAAGTTCAACGGGGAAATGTTCGTTATTCATCAGGCTGTGACAGGCTGACATGAAGAAAATGTGGGCGGGCCAAAATCTGGCTGAAAATCTAATATTTCGTCAGAAAACTATTCTAAAATTACGACAGAGTCTGTTTTGGAGGGCTTTTTTGTTTGGTTTTTTTTTTTCTTGCAGAGATCATTTATGAGTCCAGAACTATGGAAAAAGCGCCTATAGGGTTAGGTTACTAGTGCCTATAAGTAGTTTGGCACCAGTGCTAATTCTCAACATTCGCCCGCGAGAGGGTTTGAGAGAATATCTGGACAAGAAGAAGAAAAAGAAAAGATGGTAAACTGACGACAATAATGTGGATTTTCTAAGTCAGTAACAAAGTAATTCCTTTTTATGTTAAACAATGACATTTTTAGTAAAAGCTTCTTGATCGCTGCTATTCTCACCGGCACACTTGTGTGTCTTAGCCTGATACTTATAAGAGAATCTTTGGCCACAAACGGAGCAGGAGAAAGGTTTCTCACCAGTGTGGGCTCTTGTGTGGAATTTTAAGCTTGCCTTCACAGAGAATCTTAGACCACAAACGGAGCAGGCAAAAGGTTTCTCACCAGTGTGGGTTCTTGTGTGAATTTTTAAGCTTGCCTTTTCAGAGAATCCTTGACTACAAACTGAGCAGGGGAAAGGTCTCTCACCAGTGTGTGTTTTTGTGTGTATTTTTAAGTTTCCCTTTTCAGAGAATCTTTGACCGCAGACTGAGCAGGAATAAGGTTTCTCACCAGTGTGCGTTCTTGCATGTCTTGTCAAGTGTCCCTTTTCAGAGAATCTTTTACCACAATCTGAGCAGGAAAAAGGTTTCTCACCAGTGTGGATTCTTCTGTGTATTTTTAAATCTCCCTTCCTCGTGAATCTGTGACCACAAATTGAGCAGGAAAAAGGTTTCTCACCAGTGTGCGTTCTTGTGTGTCTTTTTAAACTTCCCTTTTCAGAGAATCTTTGACCACAATATGAGCAGGCAAAAGGTTTCTCACCAGTGTGTGTTCTTGTGTGTATTTTTAAGCTTCCCTTTTCCGAGAATCCTTGACCACAAACTGAGCAGGCGAAAGGTTTCTCACCAGTGTGTGTTTTTGTGTGTATTTTTAAGTTTCCCTTCTCAAAGAATCTTTGACCACAAACTGAGCAGACAAAAGGTTTCTCACCAGTGTGGGTTCTTGTATGTCTTGTCAAGTGTCCCTTTTCAAAGAATCTTTTACCACAATCTGAGCAGGAAAAAGGTTTCTCACCAATGTGGGTTCTTGTATGTTTTTTTAAATTTCCCTTTTCAGAGAATCTTTGACCACAAACTGAGCATGAAAAAGGTTTCTCCCCAGTGTGGGTTCTCGTGTGTCTCGTCAAGTGTCCCTTTTCAGAGAATCGTTTACCACAATCAGAGCAAGAAAAGGGTTTCTCACCAGTGTGGGTTCTCGTGTGTATTTTTAAAGCTCCCTTCCGAGTGAATCTTTGACCACAATCTGAGCAGGTAAAATGTTTCTCTTCAGTGTGAATTCTCATGTGTTGTTTCAAATACTTCATACAAGCGAAGGTTTTGCCACACTGAGAACATTTCCATCGTTTGTTGTCAGTGTGAAATGTCATATCAGCTTCAGACTGTGCATTATCATCATCATCATCATCATCATCATCATCAGCGTGAGTAGACCGCAGCGTCATGTCGTCCCTATCTGATAGTGGAGCGACGAGCCCGTCTGCTTGTGACCCTCCACAGAGTTCGCCATCACCTTCTGTTGTCATGTGTTGACTTGAGCTGCAGCTCCGAGGGTCCGCCCCTCCGCTCTCCTCACTTTGACCTTCATCTTCACTCTTCGAAGGGACACCACCAGTCGATGGAAACTTGGTGATATTATCCTCCTCCTCCTCCTCCTCCTCCTCCTCCTCCTCTTCCTTTTTAATGTGGGGGGGCTCTGGCTCCTCCTTCTTTTTAACAGAAATGGGCTCCGATTCCTCTTCCTGTCTTATGTGGGGGCGAACTTCTTTCTCCTCTTCTTTAATTGGAATGGGCTCCTCTTCCTCTTTGACGTGGTGGACCTCTTCGTCCTCCACTTCCTCTTTAATGTCAGGGCGCTCTGGCTCATGCCGCTCAGTACAAAGATCTTCAGGGATGTCTGCAAGACACAAGAAGACAAACAGACACGTTTCGGTAAATCTTTTCTCATGTTGTGACTAATGTTGTGTATTATGCGGGGATCTCGTTTGATGAGCAGGGGTGCTTAAAGTACGATCAATCTCCATCTTTGGACAGTCCTGTTTTTTGTCATTCTCAAAGTATTGTTACAAATCTGTATCCAGTAGCTACGGTCAGCGGACATGGAAAGGTCTTCTTCCCATTTGGTGATTGATAAGTGCATTGATTTAGTACATGAAGTTAATTTATAAACTTTTAAAAGAAACTCCGGCAGTTCGAGGGTGTTCTGCAGTGTTGGTATTCTTTTTTTTTTTTTTTTTATTGCTGCTTTTAATTTATTGTATTGAAGAAAGTTTCCACCTGTTATTTGGAATTCTTGGAACAGTTCATCATGTGTCCTAAAAAACATTATTGTTAAATAGTTGTAGGTGGTCAATTCCATGTTGTTCCCATGTACTAAAATGAAGGGGTGTATATATATATATATAATTATTATTTGTCACTGATGGTGTAGTGGTACACTCGCCTGACTTTGGTGCGGGCAGCGTGGGTTCAGTTCCCACTCAGTGACGGCGTGAGTGTGGGTGCGAACGGTTGTCCGCCTCTATATGTGCCCTGCGACTGACTGGCGACCAGTTCAGGGTGTAGTCTGCCTTTCGCCCTAAGTCTGCTGGGATAGGCTCCAGGGGGACCACCAACCCAGTCTGCCAATCCAGAGGCACTGTCCCTGATGTCCAAGCGATGTTGCAGAGGCGTGTCAACCAGGACAGCCCTACAACATCCAGAGTCTTAAGGAACTCTGGGCGAATCTCATCCACCCCTGGGGCCTTGCCACCGAGGAGCTCTCCCGTGATCTCCCACTGCAAACAGAATCCTGCAAATTCACTCCACGCTTTATTGGTCCGTTTCCCATCACTAAAATAATCAATCCCACGTCTGTTCAACTCCAACTCCCGCAGTCTCTTAAAATTCATCTGACCTTCCACGTATCATTGCATAAGCCTGTACCCCCTGCGCCAACCCGTGTCACTGACAACCATCCGGCCTTCACGGTGTCGCGCATCCTCGACGTGAGGCCTAAGGGAGGGCATACCAGTACCTGGTGGACTGGGAAGGGTATGGTCTGGAGGATCGTTCCTGGATTTCCCGGAATCTTATCCTCGACGACTCGCTGTCGGACTTTTATGCAGCTCACCCGGGGAAGCCTGGCGGGATCCCGGAAGGCGTCCGTTGAAAGGGACTGTCATGAGCCATGCTGCAGTTCTACTATTGGAGCTTGGGTGGCGCTTTGTGCCCTCTCTCTCTCTCTCTCTCCCGTCCCCTCTCTCGTTCCAGCACCTTCCTCGGCCAGTCAGCCCTCATTACCACCTGCATTTAAGCATACCTGACTCCGGAAAACCTTACCAGAGTATTGCAGCTTGCACAGCGGTACCACGGCTCCTCAGTCTCTAGGTAAGTCCACTCCATTCCTTTGTCATTCTGACCTTCGTGTTCTTCCTTGTCCTCAGTGTTCCTTCCATGTCCCTCGTCAAGTGGAACTCTGCCACCTCTCCGTCAAGCCAGCCGCCCGTCCTCGTCACTGCCTGCCACGCATTCTCTGCCTCAACAACCCGCCAGCGCATCACAAGGATCACCTACATTTCACTTTTCAATCAACTGTTCGCCACAACCTCTCAGCCTCCACCTGCTCTTGTGTCCAGTCTCCATCCGTTCATGACATTAGTACTACATTGAAGCAAAGCAAATTGATGTATATAGCCCATTTCATATACAAGGTAACACAATGTGCTTTACATGATTAAAAGCATTTAAAAAACAAAGACAAAAACAACTAAATGCTGCACACAAATAGCTAATAATAGCCTTCAGCTATAATAGCTGAAGGCTATTATTAGCTATTTGGACCAAAACCATTTTGTGTTTTATAGACCAGTAGCAAAACTTTGAAAATCTATTCTAAAGCTGACTGGGAGCTAGTGTCAAGACTTTAGAATTGAAGTCATATGCTTTCCTCCGGTCACAACCTGAGCTGCAGCATTCTGAATAAGATGCAGCTGTTTAGGTCGCAGTTCGATGATCGACTTTGCGGTCGTGTCATCGGACTTGCGGCCGCATGTCTTGGACACTCGGGTGAAGAGAGGGGCGGAGCTGTCAACTGATCACCACCTGGTGGTGAGTTGGCTCCGATGGTGGGGGAAGATGCCGGTCCGACGTGGCGGGCCCAAACGTATTGTGAGGGTCTGCTGGGAACGTCTGGCGGAATCCCCTGTCAGAAGGAGTTTCAACTTCACCCTCCGACAGAACTTTGCTCATGTTCCGGGGGAGGCGGGGGACATCGAGTCCGAGTGGGCCATGTTCCACGCCTCCATTGCCGAGGCGGCCGACCGGAGCTGTGGCCGTAAGGTGGTCGGTGCCTGTCGTGGCGGCAATCCCCGAACCCGTTGGTGCACACCAACGGTGAGGGATGCCGTCAAGCTGAAGAAGGAGTCCTATTGGGCCTTTTTGGCAAGTGGGACTCCTGAGGCAGCTGATGGGTACCGGCTGGCCAAGCGGAATGCAGCTCTGGTGGTCGCTGAAGCAAAAACTCGGGTATGGGAGGAGTTCGGTGAGGCCATGGAGAAAGACTTCCGGACGGCTTCGAGGAAATTCTGGTCCACCATCCGACGTCTCAGGAGAGGAAAGCAGTGCACCACCAACACTGTGTATAGTGGGGATGGGGCGCTGCTGACCTCGACTCGGGACGTTGTGAGTCGGTGGGGAGAATACTTCGAAGACCTCCTCAATTCCACCGACACGCCTTCCCATGAGGAAGCAGAGTGTGGGTTCTCTGAGGCGGGCTCTCCTATCTCTGGGTTTGAGGTCACCGAGGTAGGCAGGGCCCCGGGGGTGGATGAGATTCGCCCGTAGTTCCTCAAGGCTCTGGATGTTGTGGGGCTGTCCTGGTTGACACGCCTCTGCAACATCGCGTGGACATCGGGGACAGTGCCTCTGGATTGGCAGACTGGGGTGGTGGTCCCCCTTTTTAAGAAGGGGGACCGCAGGGTGTGTTCCAACTACAGGGGGATCACACTCCTCAGCCTCCCTGGTAAGGTCTATTCAGGGGTGCTGGAGAGGAGGGTCCGTCGGGAAGTCGAATCTCAGATTCAGGAGGAGCAGTGTGGTTTTCGTCCTGGCCGTGGAACAGTGGACCAGCTCTACACCCTCGGCAGGGTCCTCGAGGGTGCGTGGGAGTTCGCCCAACCAGTCTACATGTGTTTTGTGGACTTGGAGAAGGCATTCGACCGTGTCCCTCGGGGAGTCCTGTGGAGGGTGCTTCAGGAGTATGGGGTACCGAACCCCCTGATACGGGCTGTTCGGTCCCTGTACGACCGGAGTCAGAGTTTGGTCCGCATATCCGGCAGTAAGTCGGACTCGTTCCCGGTGAGGGTCGGACTCCGCCAAGGCTGCCCTTTGTCGCCGATTTTGTTCATAACTTTTATGGACAGAATTTCTAGGCGCAGCCAAGGCGAAGAGGGGGTCCGGTTTGGTGCCCTCAGTATTGCATCTCTGCTTTTTGCTGATGATGTGGTTCTGTTGGCTTCATCAAGCCGTGAGCTCCAACTCTCACTGGAGCAGTTCGCAGCCGAGTGTGAAGCGGCCGGGATGAGAATCAGCACCTCCAAATCTGAGACCTTGGTCCTCAGTCGGAAAAGGGAGGCGTGCCCTCTCCGGGTCGGGGATGAGATCCTGGCCCAAGTGGAGGAGTTCAAGTATCTTGGGGTCTTGTTCACGAGTGAGGGAAGAATGGAACGGGAGATCGACAGACGGATCGGTGCGGCGTCTGCAGTGATGCGGACTTCGTACCGGTCCGTTGTGGTAAAGAAGGAGCTAAGCCGAAAGGCGAAGCTCTCAATTTACCGGTCGATCTTCGTTCCTACCCTCACCTATGGTCACGAGCTGCGGGTCGTGACCGAAAGAACGAGATCCCGGATACAAGCGGCCGAAATGAGTTTCCTCCGCAGGGTGTCCGGGCTCTCCCTTAGAGATCGGGCGAGAAGCTCGGTCATCCGGGAGGATCTCAGAGTAGAGCCGCTGCTCCTCCGCATTGAGAGTAGCCAGATGAGGTGGCCGGGGCATCTGATTCGGATGCCTCCCGGACGCCTCTCCGGTGAAGTGTTCCGGGCACGTCCCACCGGGAGGAGACCCCGGGGACGACCCGGGACACGCCGGAGAGACTACGTCCTTCGGCTGGCCCGGGAACGCCTCGGGATCCCCCCGGAAGAGCTGGATGAAGTGGCTGGGGAGACGGAAGTCTGGGCGTCCCTGTTAAAGCTACTGCCCCCGCGACCCGACCCGGATAAGCGGTAGAAAATGGATGGATGGATGGATGGATGTTTAATTCTCTTTTGGGGGAATAAAAGCATGGATGAGCTTCTCCTGGTCTGCTTGACACATGCAAGCCTTCCCTCTGGATATGTTCTTCAGATGGTAGGAGGCCGTTTTAGTTATTGATTTGATATGACCGCTGAAAGTCAGGTCGGAATCTACCAGTACACAAAGGTTTCTGACTTGGTCTTTGGTTTTTAAAGAGAGCGACTCCAGGTATTTAGTAACAGGACTAACTCAGTTTTGTTGTGATTTAATTGAAGAACATTTTGGCTCATCCAGATATGTATCCGTTTTAGACGCTGACACAACACCTCAATTGGACTATAGTCATCTGAAGACATTGCTAGATATATCTGTGTCATCTGCATAGCTATGACATTTGACCCAAGGGTAGCATATACAGGCTGAACATTCGGGGTCCAAGAACCGACCCTTGAGGGACCCAAAAGGTCATTGCCATTTGCTGACAGTGAACACTTCCGATGGTTACAAAATAACTGCTTTCCTCCAGGTGGGACCTGAACCATTTGAGGACTGTTCTATTTAGTCCTACCCACGTTTCCAACCCGTTCGGCAGTATATTATGATCTACCGTATCGAAAGCCCCTCTGAGATCCAACAAGACCAGAACTGACACCTTTCCCGAGTCAGTATTCAACCTAAGATCATTTAGCACTTTGGTAAGAGCAGATTCTGTCTGTGTGGCCGCTGCCACCGCGTAGCTCCCCACGTGGTAGGATGTTCATCATGCCACATGAAATGCATCATCGGACGGCGCCCGTGAGGGTCATTCAAATGAGAACACACGGAACACGGGAACCAACCTGCGCTGCGCAGCGCAGTTCGATACCACGTCTTGAACGCGGCGTCCGGTCCTTGGCCTCGTGGCTCCTTCTCCTCTTTCGGGCCCCAAAGTTCCTCGTCGTGCTCCGCTGTCCTCCTCGCACGCATTTTCACACTTTCCGCTCTACGTCGGAGGGATGAGAAAAACGAGTGCTAATCGGACATGTCGAACAACACGATATGGCTCACAATCGATTGAATATTGTTCCCGATTTGTGTCAACTTCGGTGGGAAAACAACCAATCAGCATTCGCCTCTCTGAGCGAACGTGCCCAAAAATACCTGACGGCGGTTGCAAGATCAGTGGCAGCCGAGAGGATGTTTTCAAAAAAGTTGTTGCCTTCATGGACGTCCGTCTGTCTGTCTGTCTGTCTGTCAGTCAGTCGGCTAAGAGTCTTGAGAGAAGCGTCCTGAGAACGGTGCGCTTGTTTACATGCTCGTGTACTTGCGGTATTGGCGCATGTTGATGACATCATTCTGTAGCTTGTGCGGCGTTTATCACCAAGTGACGGGTTCGGTTAAGCTCATGTTTTTGTTTTTTGTTTTGTACTGTGGATAAGTGATATTCGTACCACGTGGCAGCAGCTGAAAGTAACTCACTTGGTTACTTTTGAAATCAAGTAATCAGGGAAGCAACTCAGTTACTTTTCGGGTTAAGTCACCAGTGCAGTAGCTAAGTTACTTTTTTCAAGGTAACCGTGCGCAACACTGCTCGTAGGTGGCGGAAAGAAAGAAGAGTACTTTACCTCACACTTGATCGCTGCTGAGCGTCTCTTTGTTAGCAAGCGACGCTAAGCTAAGCTAGGCTAGGCTAGGCTAGGCGGAGAAGTTTCAACGTAGGCGAGACGAGTTCGAGCGGGACACGAAGATGACGTCACAAAGTGACGTTTTAGTCCACTCGAGTAGTCCCCGGGTCGAGGATTCAGAACGTGGAGTTCAAATTGAGGAAGCGTTGCTGCAGCTCGGTCGTCCCTCCTCCTCCTCCTCCTCCTCCCCCTCCCGCATCGCGAGAACGGGAAGGAGAGGTATTACCCACAATCCTTTAGGGCATGCATTGCGTCATCACGGAGTCTGAACTCGTCGGTGCGCTGCTGCTTGAAATTCTTTCTGCCGTAAAGGATTGTGGGTACAGGTATATCTTCTCTCCTCGCGTGAAGATTGCTCAGGAGTAACCGAGAGCTAAAGTTCGCGCCGTGGCACCTTTCCGAAGCCTTTTGTACAATTCCGACGACTTTAAGTTCATTTCGATCGGACAGGAAAGGAAAGTTCCGGAGGAAAACGAGAACCGGCACCGAATCTGCCTCATTCTTGAACCGAACGTCCCTCACGACTTTAGCGGACGTAAACATCATTCGTGCAATCTTCGTTGTCCGCTCGACCTAGCTTAGCTTAGCTTAGCTTAGCTTAGCTTAGTTTAGTTTAGTTTAGTTTACTTTAGCTTAGCTTAGCTTAGCTTAGTTTAGTTTACTTTAGCTTAGCTTAGCTTGCAAGCAAAGAGACGCGTTTGCGATCGACCCCTTCGCTCAGCGGAGATCACGTGTGAACATACAAGTGTCGCGTGGAAATGTTTGCGAGGAGGACAGCAGAGTTCGAGGAGGAAGTTTGCGGAGCAACAGACGAGGAGGAGCCGCAGCGTCAGCGACCGGACGCGGTGTTCAATCTGCACCCTCGAGTTGTGCCACACAGAGCAGGTTTGCTCACTTCTTACAAAACATTGTTTTGTAATGCATAGTCATTCGCAAGCGCCCGAAAAGATGCAGGGAAAAAAAAAAAGCAACACATTTCATGTGTTTAAGATAAAGCCGCCTGCGATGATGCACGTGGCCCGCAGGTGGTCTCGTGTACAATGAAGCATCGCGAAATCAACCATCGGCTTCAGGGTTACGACGCTCAAGGCTTTCCTTGCAGGGCCGCTCCCTCCCTTGATGAACGGATGTTCTGGTCGTCTCCTCCGCGGGCTCTCCGCTCGAAGGCGCTGACGTGCAAACAGGATCGAGGACCGAGGAGGTTGTTCATCTTGTCAACGGATGAGATTCGACCCACGTGTGTGTTTGTCTTCTTTTGTCTTGCAGACGTCCGTGAAAATCTTCATCCAGAGCGGCAGCGGTCGGTGTCCCCTCACGAGAAAGAAGAGGAGGACAACGGAGAGGTTCGACCCATCAAAGAGGAAGAGGAAGCGTTCCGACCCATTAAAGAGGAAGAGCGGGAGCAAATCATCAAGGTTCCATTGACTGGTGTCCCTTTGAAGAGTGAAGATGGAGGCCAAAGTGAGGAGGGACGAGGGGCGGAGCCTCCAAGCAGCAGCTCGAGTCAACACATGGCAACGGAAGGTGACGGAGGATCACCAGCAGACGGCCTCTTGGCGCCATTATCGGACAGCGACGACATGTTGTCGCTCTCGCCTCACACTGACGACGACGACGACGACGTTGATGAACAGTCGGGATGCGGGATAAGATGTCACGCTGCCAACAAACGCTGGAAATGTTCGCAATGTAGGAAAACCTTTGCTTCGAAGAGCAATTTCAAACAACACATAAAAATACACACGGGGGAGAAAGATTTCGTCTGCTCGGTTTGTGGTCAAAGATTCTCTGTGAAGGGAAGCTTAAAAAAACATACAAGAACCCACACCGGCGAGAAACCTTTCGCCTGCTCCGTTTGCGATCAAAGATTCTCCGTAAAGGAAAACTTAAAAAAACATACAAGAACCCACACCGGCGAGAAACCTTTTGCGTGCTCCGTTTGCGGTCAAAGATTCTCCGATAAGAGCAACTTAACGATACACACACGAACACACACTGGAGAGAAACCTTTCTCCTGCTCATTTTGCGGTCAAAGATTCACTCAGAAGGCACACTTAAAAATCCACACACGAACTCACACTGGGGAGAAACCGTTTTCCTGCTCGGTTTGTGGTAAAAAATTCTCTCGGAAGGGACATTTGACAACACATTCAATGACGCACACTGGAGAAAAACCTTTTTCCTGCTCACTTTGTGATCAAAGATTCACTCAGAAGGGAACCTTAAAAATCCACACAAGGACCCACACTGGCGAGAAACCTTTTTCCTGCTCAGCTTGTGGTCTAAAATTCTCTGACAAGGGAACCTTGACAATCCACGCAAGAACACACACTGGAGAGAAACCCTTTCCCTGCCCAGTTTGTGGAAAAAGGTTCTCTCTTAAGTATCTGGCAAAGAATCACAAGTGTGTTGGGGAGAATAGCAGCGATCGGTGAAAGTTTCGCCATCATCCGAGCAGGCCGCATCAGTTCATGCGACGAAGATGGAGTCCACGCGCCTTCTTAAAGATGCCCCGCGGACAAAGTGTTGAGAAAAAGCACTCATGCACTTGCTGTGTCATGTTTTTGTGACGTGCGTCTAAAATCAACAAACAATGAATTGGAACAGACCGGATCCGCCACCCCATGCCAGCCAGCCAACGGTAGAGGAAACGGCAGAGGTCCCGCGCAACGACCAATGGCTTTCAGCCGCTTGCGTCGCGGGTGAGGGAGAGGCGGGTGGAGAAAAATCGCCCAGCTGTGGAATATGTCCGTTATTGTCTTGTCTGTATTTTTCAGTTCTATGAACTATTTTAGTACAGTACGCAGCAATTGCAGCCAATTGACGGGAAAGTGTTAAATCCCGACCGGTGTATTTCCTTTTCCTGCCGAGGTGTTACTGTTAACACAAAGTGTTTCATAAAGTTTACACTGTCTACATCGTGGTTGTCGGACTGTGTTCTCAGTCTCTGACTCCGGACCGGACCGGTCAAAGGTGGCGGAAGCTTGACAACTAACCTGCCCGGTGGGTTCGATGACTTGCGGTCAGGGTAGGCAAGTGAGGCAGAGCCGCGCTGCCCCCTGGTGGTCTTTCCTTTTCCACTGCATGCGATGACTAAAACAAAACAAAACCTATGATAAAATTAAATTGTTCCGTTTTAGTTCTATGATCGGTGTTCCTACGCCCCATGAGCCTTTGGGTGAATTACGGGAGCTACTTCCGGTTTGAACCGCCTAGCGGTAATGTTTACATTGTAACTGGCCACGGCAATCCACTTTCTCTGAGTCTTTTAGACCTAAACCCGACTGTCAAGCTCCTGAAGTTTGCAGATGACACCGCTGTCATCGGCCTCATCGACGACGCTGACGAGTCTGCATATCGACAGGAAGCGGCGCGGCCGGAGCTGCGGTGCGGCCGACCCGACCCTGGAGCCGAACACGCTCGAGATCGTGGACTTCAGGAGGCATCCTTCGCCCCAGCCGCCCCTCGCGTTGTCCGGCTGCCTCGTGTCGACCGTCGAGACCTTCGAGTTCCCGGGAATCACAGTCTCTCAGGACCTGACGCGGGCGACCGACATCAACTCCGTCCTCAAAAAGGCCCAGCAGAGGATGTACTTCCTGCGGCTTCTGAGAAAGCACGGCCTGCCAAAGGAGCCAACAGCTTCTTCCCTCTTGCAATCAACTTCTTAATCACCTGACCTACAATTCCATGACAACATGCTGGCAATTTTTCTGTCTAGAGTTTGTTGTGCCATTTCTGTGGGGCCAATTATACATGACTCGTACACTCACTGTCGGAGTATCTGCACCATTTGCACAATCAACATTGTCTCGGCGCCCTTTGCACAATGGTCATTGCAGCGGACTATTGCAATATTACTCATTCGAAGTGCTCGAGGACTCTGCATCCTTTGCAGAAGTTTTCAAAAAAAGAAATAAAAAATTGTTCCGGCATTACCAGATAACTAGCAACCTTCTATTGCCCAGTGACTGTTTTTCTTAATGTCTTTCTGTCTCCAAAGTCTTCTCTGTCAATTGACCGTCTGTTGTCGTACTAGAGCGGCTCCAACTACCGGAGACAAATTCCTGGTGTGTTTTTTGGGACAAACTGGGCAAATAAAGATGATTCTGATTCTGATTCGGAGTAGCTCGACGGAAGCCTCTTCTCAGTGCAAGACACGTGAAAGCCCGCATGGACTTTGCTAAAAAACACCAGAAGGACTCCAAGATGGTGAGAAATAAGATTCTCTGGTCTAATGAGAGCAAGATAGAAATTGGTGGCCTTAATTCTAAGTGGCATGTGTGGAGAAAAGCAGGCACTGCTCATCGCCTGTCCAATACAGTCCCAACGGTGAAGCATCACGCTTTGGGGTTGCAATCGAAGGAAAGATGAATGCGGCCAAGTACGGGGATAGCCTGGACGAAAACCTTCTCTGAAGCGATCAGGAACTCAGACTGGGCCGAAGGTTCACCATCAAACAAGACAATGACTCTTAGCGCACAGCTAAAATAACGACGAAGTGGCTTCAGAACAACTCCGTGACTGTTCTTGAATGGGCCAGCCAGAGCCCTGACTTCAACCCAATTGAGCATCTCTGGAGAGACCTGAAAATGGCTGCCCACCAACGTTCACCATCCAACCTGACAGAACTGGAGAAGATCTGCAAGGAGGAATGGCAGAGGGTCCCCAAATGCAAGTGTGAAAAACCAGTTGCATCGTTCTCAAAAAGACTCACGGCTGTATTGGCTCAAAGGGGTGCGTCTAATAAATACTGAGTAGGGGGTCTGGATACTTATGGCTGTGTGAGATTTCAATTGTTCTTTTTTTAATAAATCTGCCAAAATGTCAACAATTACATTTTTTTCCCCTGTCAATATGGGGTGCTGTGTCTACATTAATACGGGGGGGGGGGGATGGTCTGAAATGATTTTAGCAAATGGATGCAAAAAAGAGTGGAAAATTGGGGTCTGAATACTTTCCGTACCTAGTGCGTAATGTGATTAGTGGCTATGCCCCGCAGGTACGATGCGACCTCGAGGTGAAAGAGAAATTTTGGAAGGATCTAGACGAAGTAGTTCTGAGCATCCCAGACAGAGAGAGAGTCGTGATTGGTGCAGATTGTAATGGACATGTTGGTGAAGGTCATAGGGGCGATGAAGAAGTGATGGGTAAGTACGGCATCCAGGAAAGGAACTTGGAGGGACAGATGGTGGTAGACTTTGCAACAAGGATGCAAATGGCTGTAGTGAACACTTTTTTCCAGAAGAGGCACGAACATGGGGTGACCTACAAGAGCGGAGGTAGAAGCACGCAGGTGGATTACATCTTGCGCAGACGATGTCATCTGAAGGAGGTTACCAACTGTAAGGTCGTGGTAGGGGAGAGTGTGGCTAGACAGCATAGGATGGGGGTGTGGAAGATGACTCTGGTGGTGGGGCGGAAGATTAGGAAGACAAAGGCAGAGCAGAGAACCATGTGGTGGAAGCTGAGAAAGCAAGAGTATTGTGCGGCTTTTCGGGAAGAGGTGAGACGGGCTCTCGGTGGACGGCAGGAGCTTCCAGAAGACTGGACCACTGCAGCCAAGGTGATCAGAGAGGCAGGCAGGAGAGTACTTGGTGTATCTTCTGGGAGGAAAGGAGAGAAGGCGACTTGGTGGTGGAACCTCACAGTACAGGAAATCATACAAGGAAAGAGGTTAGCTAAGAAGAAGTGGGACACTGAGAGGACCGAGGAGAGGCGAAAGGAATACATTGAGATGCGACACAGGGCAAAGGTAGAGGTGGCAAAGGCAAAACAAGAGGCATAGGATGACATGTATGGCAGGTTGGACACTAAAGAAGGAGAAAAGGATCTATACAGGCTGGCCAGGCGGAGGGATAGAGATGGGGGAACTTAGAAAGGCACTAAATCAGAGGAAAAATGAAAATGCAGTCGGTCCTGATGACATACCTGTGGAGGTATGGAAGCATCTAGGAGAGGTGGCTGGGGAGAAGATGCCTGAGGAATGGAGGAAAAGTGCGCTGGTGCCCATTTTTAAGAACAAGGGTGATGTGGGAACTATAGAGGAATAAAGTGGATGAGCCACACAATGAAGTTATGGGAAAGAGTAGTGGAGGCTACGATCAGGACAGAAGTGAGTATTTGCGAGCAACAGTACGGTTTCATGCCTAGAAAGAGGACCACAGATGCATTATTTGCCTTGAGGATGTTGATGGAAAAGTATAGAGAAGGTCAGAAGGAGCCACATTGTGTCTTTGTGGATCTCGAGAAAGCGTGTGACAGCGTACCCAGAGAGGAACTGTGGAACTGCATGCGGAAGTCTGGAGTGGCAGAGAATAGTACAGGACATGTATGAGGGCAGCGGTTAGGGTGGAGGTGGGGCTGCATCAGCAAGATTGGAAGCAGGTTGGAACGGGTGGAGGAAGGTTAGGTTGTGTGACAGTGGAGCTAACTTGTCATGAGGTTCTTCAATTACAGCGTTGCTTATAATGTTAAATGTTTCGGTCACCGCCTTTGATTAATATTTGTATCCATAGTATGATTTATTTTTAAATAGTAATATTGCAACTGATATTTGGTCCAATCAATGAATAATCCCATCAATCAATACAATGAGCTATATCAATCAGACGCCGAGATGATCAATTGTGCGGTACAATAAAAACAAAGGCTGGGATAAGTACAAGGGAAAATGAAAACAAATCCATCCTGTATTAGTTACAAGCTCAGATGGGACAAATCAGTTGATATTACTGAGATCTGTTCCTTTTATCAATAAAGTAATTGTAATGGATCAATTGGGCTAACAGTGCTGGAAGCACGCCCCAAACAACAACAACAAAAAGAGTAGGTCCTTTTTCATTCCGAAAAGGTAACAGTCATCATAAAAATAAAACACTACAGTGACTTGGCATTTTCTGTAATATATATATCGGGAACAATGTTCGAGGGGAAGTGAAATAACAAACGGAAAAGCGCGGAACCGAGCAACCGAACATCCTGACTCGCGCAATGTTGATTGCCCGAGTGGAAGTGCGATACACTGTGACGTCATCATCAGGCGCGCAGGCCACCGAAGGACCCCGCCTGTTTGGGTCCAGAATCACGGGACTGAATCTTGTCGTTGTAAAGAATAATAACAACAATAAATATGCAATACATGAGAATTATTTCAGTTTTTTTCTATGTGCGAGTGCGATACACCCACTTATGGCAGCGCTGATCCGTCGTTGTTCTTTTTCCACCCAACTTTATTTATCATGTTCGCTCCGCCTTTGCAAAAGAACAAAAAAAAAAGAGACGTGCAGTGGTCACTGTAATCAAACTGGTTAAACTTCGTGTCGCTAACACGCAACTCGACATATACCCTAAAACAGCCACTTGAAAAAAAAAGCATTTTCAAGATTATGTTGGTATAATCGAAAGCTTGTTTTAAAATTGCTCAGTCACGGGAGCTTTGTGGTTTTCTTGGCTGTTATGTTGTTTCGCACGTTAAGGACTAGAAGTTTGTCCAAGTGGGGTTGCCGTACATGTTCCGCTGCAGACGGATTTTTATTTTTTATTTAATCTTCCCCCCCCCCCAAACAACTAAATCCATTACATTTTCCTCAGTTTGTACCAGTTTGTAATCCTCGTCACTGTACGTCCATCACGAATTTACGCAACTAAAACGTTATTCGTTGAATCTTCGTGTCCGGTTGAAGCTTCTCGGCCTAGCTTAGCTTAGTTTAGCTTAGCTTATTTTTAGCTTGCTAACAAAGAGACGCGTTTGGGATCAAAACTAAAAGTCGAGCAGAGATCAAGCGTGAGCATAAATTGTTGGGGGGGGGGGGGGGGGGCACCAGCAACTAGGTCCTATCATCTTTATTTGTCGAAGATACTAATAACCCATGACAAGTATTTTCTGAATCCTTTTGTAGAATGTCTATCATGTTGAAAGAGATTTTCTCTCCTGAGGTCACAAATGAGCTGCCGTCTGTCTGTGTCATATCTCTTACAATGCATAAGTGCACGTTCTACTGTTTCCTCTTGTTGACTTTGGTACCCCCCCAATTTGTTGAACCCCCAACGTCCAAATGTTAATCTTGATGTCATTGTTTCGCAGGTCCGATTGTCACTTGCTCTTCTCATTCCGTCCAACGTAGAGCGGAAAGTGTGAAAATGCGTGCGGGGAGGACAGCGGAGTACGACGAGGAACTTTGGGGCCCGAAGGAGGAGAAGGAGCCACGAGGTCAACGAGGTCAACGAGGTCAACGACCGGACGCCGCGTTCGATCTGCAGCCGCGAATTGTGCTCCGCAGAGCAGGTTGGGTTCATTTCTCTCTCGCTTGTTTCGGAAATACATTTACATTTTAATAATATAATATATTGTTTATTTACAGTCCATGTGTGACGTTACATACAATATACGATTAGTAGGCCTGGAGCTATCGAATATTTTAGTATTTGTATATCCTACAAGAATTTATGAAATTCGATTTTTTTTTAAATTTGTTTTTTTGAAATTACATAATTTTTTAAAATTGTTTTCTAATGCACAAGAAAAAATGAAGCCGTTTCACAATTGGCCACCAATTGTTTTTCTTTTTCTCAAAAATTATTTCTTTATTTTTGTATTCACATCGAGCAGCAAACTGTATTTTCTTGTATCGAAACAGTTTCAGTGAGGCAAATTCAAACCCATAAAGTAAAATATACACAAATAGAAATAAATTCAGCATTTCTTGTAAATCTAAAAATCATAAGGCATTAATTAAAAAAAAAAGGCATAGACAGCCTTCATGTTGTTCAACTTCCCTGGACTAGCTGGCATTTTAGCCGTATAGGTTCACGGCTGGGTCTTTAGGAACTATCGACCTGCTGCATAAACTGAAACAAAAAAAAGACACCTGGAGAGCAAGGGCTAATGTATACAAATTACACAATGGATTTTATGTTATTTTTTTTAGGATTTTTTTTTTTTGGGGGGCCGATCACCGATCAGCAAGTTTAAAAAAACAAACAAAAAAAAACGAAAACCGATCACAAGATAGAGCAAGGTGTCTATTTACATGACTTGTTCAATTATGGTCTATACTTGCGTACTGTGTACTGCATCCATCCAGTTGGGACGTTGTGTTAAACATAAATAAAAACAGAATACAATGATTTCAAATCATGTTCGACCTTTATTTAATGGAATACACTACAAAGACAAGAGATTCAAACTGATAAACTTTATTGTTTATCAGAATTTTATGGCTGCAACACGTTCCAAAAAAGCTGGCACAGGGTCATGTTCACCACGGTGTGACATCACCTTTTCTTTGAACAACATTCAATAAATCAGAATCAGAATCATCTTTATTTGCCAAGTATGTCCAAAAACACACAAGGAATTTGTCTCCGGTAGTTGGAGCCGCTCGAGTACGACAACAGACGCAGAGTCCTCTAGCACTTCGAGCAGTTCGAACGACTAATATTGCAGTAGTCCGGTGCAATGACCATTGTGCAAAGGGCGCCGAGACTTCAAGGAGTGGATGCGGTTTAAAGTGACGAGTCGTGCGATCATCTGGGACAATGTCGATTGTGCAAATGTTGCAGATACTCCTCAATCAGTGTGCAAATGGAGCAGATGCTACTCTGGCATGAGTGGCCAGTATATGCAAATAGTGCAGCGTGGCGAGACAACTACAGTGAGTGCACGAGTAATACATAATTGGCCCCACAGAAATGTGACGACGAACTCAAGTCAAAAAATTGCCAGCATGTTGTCATGGAATTGTAGGTTAGGTGTTTAAGAAGTTGATCGCAAGAGGGAAGAAGCTGTTGGAATGTCTACTAGTTCTAGTTTGCATTGATCGGTAGCACCTACCTGAGGGAAGGAGTTGGAAGAGCCGGTGACCGGGGTGCGGAGGGTCCGAGAGGATTTTGCACGCCCTTGTCTTAGTTCTGGCAGCGTGCAAGTCCTCAATGGTGGGTAGGGGGGTACCGACAATCCTTTCAGCAGTTTTGATTGTCCGTCGCAGTCGGAGTTTGTCCTTTTTTGTAGCGGCGCCAAACCGGACTGTGATGGAAGAACACAGGACCGATTCGATGACCGCTGTGTAGAACCGTCTCAGCGGCTCCGGTGGCAGGCCGTGCTTTCTCAGAAGCCGCAGGAAGCACATCCTCTGCTGGTCCTTTTTGAGGACGGAGTTGATGTCGGTCGCCCGCTTCAGGTCCTGAGAGATTGTAATTCCCAGGAATTTGAAGGTCTCGACGGTTGACACCAGGCAGCTGGACAACGTGAGGGGCAGCTGTGGCAAAGGATGCCTCCTGAAGTCCACGATCATCTCTACAGTCTTGAGCGTGTTCAGCTCCAGGTTGTGTCGGCCGCACCGCAGCTCCGGCCGCTCCGCTTCCTGTCGATATGCAGACTCGTCACCGTCCTCGATGAGGCCGATGACAGTGGTGTCATCTGCAAATTTAGGAGTTTGACAGTCGGGTTCGCTGAGGTGCAGTCGTTCGCGTCGAGAGAGAAGAGCAGCGGAGAGAGGACACAACCTTGGGGCGCCCCGGTGCTGATGCTGCGTGTGGATGAGGTGGCCTCCCCCAGCCTCACCTGCTGTGTCCTGCCCGTTAGGAAGCTGTAAATCCACTGGCAGATGGCAGCTGAGACGCTGAGCTGGAGAAGCTTGGATGAAAGGAGTTCAGGGATGACGGTATTGAACGCTGAGCTGAAGTCCACGAAGAGGATCCTCGCGTAGGTCCCTGCACTGTCGAGGTGTTCTAGGATGAAGTGCAGTCCCATGTTGACCGCATCATCCGCAGACCTGTTCGCTCGGTAGGCAAACTGCAGGGGGTCCAGCGGGGGACCTGTGACGCTCTTGAGGTGGTCCAGCACGAGACGTTCAAAGGACTTCATGACCACAGATGTCAAAGCGACAGGCCTGTAGTCATTTAGACCCGAGATTGCATCATTAATGGTGCCTTCACAGACGTGTAAGTCACCCATGCCATCGGCACTAACACAGCCCCATACCATCACAGATGCTGGCTTTTGAACTTTGTGTCCATAACAGTCCGGATGGTTGTTTTCCTCTTTGGCCCGGAGGACACGACGTCCAAAAGTTCCCAAAACAATTTGAAATGTGGACTCGTCGGACCACAGAACACTTTTCCACTTTGCATCAGTCCATCTGAGATGAGCTCGGGCTCAAAGAAGCCGGCGGCGTTTCTGGGTGTTGTTGATAAAAGGCTTTTGCTTTGCATAGTAGAGTTTTAAGTTGTTGTGGCTGTAGCGCCGAACTGTATTGACTGACATTGGTTTTCTGAAGTGTTCCTGAGCCCATGTGGTGATATCCTATCCACATTGATGTCTGTTTTTGATGCAGCGCCGTCTGAGGGATCGAAGGTCACGGGCATTCAATATTGGTTTTCGGTCTGGCCGCTTCCATGCAGCGATTTCTCCAGATTCTCGGAACCTTTTGACAATATTATGGACCGCAGATGATGAAATCCCTCAATTCCTTGCAACTGTACGTTGAGGAACATTGACCTTAAACTGTTGGACTGTTTTCTCACGCACTAGTTCACAAAGAGGTGAACCTCGCCCCATCTTGGCTTGTGAATGACCGAGCAATTCAGGGAAGCTCCTTTGCTACCCAATCATGGCCCCCACCTGTTCCCAATTAGCTTGTTCACCTGTGGGATGTCCCAAACACGTGTTTGGTGAGCTTTCCTCAACTTTCTCCGTCTTTCTTGCCACCCGTCCCATCTTTTTTGGAACATGTTGCAGCCATCAAATTCCAAGTTCATGATTATTTGCTAAAAACAATCAAGTTGATCAGTTTGAACATGAAATATCTTGTCTTTGTACTGTATTCAATTCAATATGGGTTGAACATGACTTGCAAATCATTGTATTCTGTTTTTATTGATGTTCAACACAACGTCCCAACTTCATTGGAATTGGGGTTGTCAATTACTTTATTGCAATTACTTTAATAAAAACGGTTAATGACATGCTTACTCTAACCGCAAAATAGTCCCACGCCGACGCCGTGCTTTTTTTTTTTTTTCACCGACAAAATTGAAAAAAAACTTTATTGGCCATCAGATAGTTAAAGTACTGCAACAAGACAAAAGGCGAAAAATAAACCAGCTCTTGGATTGACACGCGACGAAGACGACACATCATTTACTCTTACCTATGAACCCTTTTCGAGGATTGTAGAAATAACACGAAGGAACTCACTTTTTGCCAAAATGATATGAGAGAAAACTATCATTGTTCCTCTTTGTTGAACATAAAAGAGCAGTCCCGTTGCCAGGATGCAACCTTTGCAGATTACCCTGACCTGGCTGACTGAGAATCGACGCAGAAAATAAAAAAAGTATACCTGTTTTTTTATTTTTTCCAAGTAGGAAGGGTTCCATGAGTGCATGTATGAAAGCTGCGGGGTTCCATACCTACAAGGTTAAAACCACTGCAGTATGCAGTATTTTGACATGAATATATATATATATATATATTTTTTTTTTCCATGAGTCACCAAGGATAGGTGCATTTGCAATTCCATACCAATAAAGTAAGATGAGAATTGACTTGACCAGACTATGTGCTTGTCATCTTGTGTCTTGCAGACATCAGTGGAAGTCTTTGTACTAAGCAGCTGGAGCCAGAGCCACCTCACATTAAAGAGGAGGTGGAGGAGGAGGACATCACCGAGTTGCCATCCACTGGTGTCCCTTGGAAGAGGGAAGCTGAAAGTCACACTGAGGAGAGCAGAGAGGCGGAGCCTCCAAGCAGCAGCTCAAGTCCACACATGACAAGAGAGGGGGGTGGAGACCACTGTGGAGGATCACCAGCAGACGGCCTCATCGCGCCATTATCAGATAGCGATGACCTGACGTCACACTCTTCTGACTATGATGAGGATGAACAGTCTGAAAGTGATATGACATGTCACACTGACAAGAAACAATGGGTATGTTCCCAGTGTGGGAAAACATTTGCTTATCGTAGCCGTTTGAAACGACACAAAAGAACACACACGGGTGAGAAACCTTTCACCTGCTCAATTTGTAGTAAACGATTTTCTCAGAAAGAACACTTAAGAAGTCACACAAGTACTCACACTGGTGAGAAACCGCTCGCCTGCTCAGTCTGCGGTCAAAGGTTTTCTCATAAGGGAAGCCTGAAAATACACACAAGCACCCATACTGGACAGAAACCTTTTCCCTGCTCAGTTTGTAGTCAAAGATTCACTCAGAAGGGAGACTTAAAAAAACACACAAGAACCCACACTGGAGAGAAACCCTTTTTCTGCTCAGTTTGTGGGCAAAGATTCTCTGTAAAAGGAACCTTAAACACACACACAAGAACGCACACCGGAGAGAAACCTTTTGCCTGCTCAGTTTGTGGCCAAAGATTCTCTCATAAGGGAACCATTAAAATACACACAAGAACCCACACTGGTGAGAAACCTTTTGCCTGCTCAGTTTGTGGTCAAAGATTCTCTCATAGGGGAAGCTTAAGAATACACACAAGAACCCATACCGGAGAGAAACCTTTTGCCTGCGCAGTTTGTGGTCAAAGATTCTCTGTTAAGGAGAGCTTAAAGCGACACACAAGAGCGCACGCTGGAGAGAAACCGTTTGCCTGCTCGGTTTGTGGTCAAAGATTCTCCTTAAAGGCAAACTTGAAAACACACATAAGAATTCACAGGTGAGAAACATTTTTCCTGCTCATTTTGTTGTAAAAGATTCACTCAGAAGGGGAAGGTTAATACACGCACAAGAATCCACACCAATGAGAAACGTTTTTTTCCTGTTTAGATTGTGGTCAAAGCTTCACTAAGAACACGCAAGAACCCACACTGGTTGTTCAACCATTTTCCTGCGTTGTTTGTGAGCAAAGATTCTCTCGTATGTATGTGGCTAAGACACACAAGTGTGCTGGTGAGAATGGGGTGATCATAAAGCTATAAATGTAAAGGTCAGGTTAGGCACGTTGGGGGCCGGTTAGCACATCCGCCTCACAGTTCTGAGGACCGAGGTTCAAATCCCGGCCCCGCCTGTGTGGAGTTTGCATCTTCTCCTCCCACATCCCCAAAACATGCTTGGTGGGTTGATTGAAGACTCTAAATTGCCAGTAGGTGCAAATGGGTGCGATTGGCTGGCGACCAGTTCAGGGTGTACCCCGCTTCTCGCCCAAAGATAGCTGGATTAGGCCAGGGCTGGCCTGCGACACTAGTGAGGCTAAGCGGTAGAGAGAATGGATGGATGGATGGACGGAGGTTTAGTGACGTAGATAAGCTTGAGAAATGCCAATGGCCTGATTTCAAGCCGCTCGGCAGAAAAAAAAAAAGGTCCGGAGCGCGGCCATGCAACAACCGTTTTAATTCATATTTCATGTTTAATGAGGCGCCATAGAGCCAATATCACATCCCAAATACACAACAAAATTGTAAAATATGGCACCTTCCAACAAACAAAAAACAAGCTTTGCACAAATTTGTCCCAAAAGTCAAACTCACAGGAAAGTTACAATATTTATGCAATTTCTTTCATTTATACCTGGGTCATATATTTTGTCAGTACTTTAGTTTTTAAGTGGGGAAATAATGCATTTGTTGCTTCTGGGTATTTCGATTGATTCAGGATTTCTGCAGCTATTTTCTGCAACTTAGACACAGGCTAAGTATTGGATTTGTATGTGTTGACCCCTATCTCAATACTGTGAGTCATGCGTGGAAGCAATAGTGAGCAGAAAAGCGGATATCAGGATTTCACGTTTCGAACATCCTTGGTGTTATAGACGACGGCTATGATTTTGTTGATGTTGTCTTCATGTGACTTCCAATAAAGCTTGCTATCTATAATCACTCCAAAAAAATGTATTCTTATACGATATACTCGGAATCATTTCGGGCGTGGTACAGACCCTTGGGGAAGCCCATAGGTAGACTTTTCTTTTTCTTTTTGCATGCATCCGCTTTGCCTTTTGTAATCCACGGCTTTTTTACACAACGCCGTTTCCGAGTAACTGTTTTTAATGGGCAACGTTTGTCATATACAGTAATAAGATTATAATTACAGCAATGCATCATACGCGTTAGTGGGGTACATAGCGACACCACCTGATTATTATTATTTTTTATTCTTCCTGTGCATTGTCAATAATTCATATCGATCCAGTCCTGTTGTCTTTGTCTTTTCTAAAAGTGTTGAGATTTAGCACCGGTGCCAAAATACTTCAAGCAATGCATGCGGTTTGTCCAATGTTTTAGTGACGTCGATATCAAATAAGCGGATGATTGATCGAACGAGCCTTTTGGCGGTCGACTGCAAAGTGCATATGTGATCCTGAATAAATGACGCCTCTTGAAAAGGTGAAAGCAACTCAATTGTCTCGGATATCGAATCCGTTTCCCCCCATTGAAAAGAATTGAAATAGGTTTTCACATTGGAAGTCCGAAGTGGAAAAGCCGCTAAGCTGGGGCAGTGGTAAGTCAACGTCGCGCTGTACTCGGCTGACTTTGGCTCTTGGGCGGCCTCCACCCGGCTCCACGAGAAGGACCGTCTCGGATCACGTCACCACGGCCGGTCGAGCCGCCGCACCGAGATGCAGCCGGCGAGGTGCAGCGGTAGAAGTTCTCCTGTATCCGAGGAGACAGATGGGCCTCCTTCAGCCTGCTCGGGAAGAAGAAAACTCATGAATGAACTTTGATTGAACAATGTTATTTATAAGTAAGTCTTTATATGCTCAATATCACTTCATCAAGGAAACCCTAAATCATCACGTCTCGACAGTGACGGACCGTATTGCTACCGTCCAGATGAACGAGACGATGGAGCGGAGTAAGGAACTGCGCAAACACGGCGGTCAGACCGAGGGATGGAGAACCGCACCTATTCTTCAGCCATCGCTTGGAATGCGTCCGCCATGAGAATGTTGCGCCAAAATAGATTAGAGACAGACCAGGACCTTCTTTGCAAAACAAATATTCGTCCACTCATATTGGAAGCGTATGTGAAAAGTAGACATTCTGTAACTGCTTTGTCAGACGAAATGTCTGATTGCAGGTTAACCAGCTTGCAGGTCAGCAGCCGCACGCGCGTCATTGTCAGCTGGACCTGGATGAATAATGAACGTCCTCATTTCGGTCTTTCTCTGTTTGGCTGTATTCTCCATCCATCCATCCATCCATCCATCCATTTTCTCCCGCATATCCGAGGTCGGGTCGCGGGGGCAGTAGCTTTAGCAGGGACGCCCAGACTTTCCTCTCCCCAGCCACTTCATCCAGCTCTTCAGGGGGGGTCCCGAGGCGTTCCCGGGCCGGCCGAGAGACGTAGTCTCTCCGGCGTGTCCCGGGCCGTGCCCGGGGTCTCCTCCCGGTGGGACGTGCCCGGATCACCTCACCGGGGAGGCGTCCGAATCAGATGCCCCAGCCACCTCATCTGGCTCCTCTCGATGTGGAGGACCAGCAACTCTACTCTGAGATCCTCCCGGATGACCGAGCTTCTCGCCCTATCTCTAAGGGAGAGCCCGGACACCCTGCGGAGGAAACTCATTTCGGCCGTTTGCATCCGGGATCTCGTTCTTTGGGTCACGACCCGCAGCTCGTGACCAGAGGTGAGGGTGGGAACGTAGATCGACCAGTAAATTGAGAGCTTCGCCTTTCGGCTTAACTCCTTCTTTACCGCAACGGAACGATACAAAGTCCGCATCACTGCAGACCTGGAGAGGACACGTCACCCTTTTCCGACTCAGGACCATGGTCTCAGATTTGGAGGTGCTGATTCTCTTCCCAGCCGCTTCACACTGTGCTGCGAACTGCGCCAGTGAGAGTTGGAGATCACAAAACACATGTAGACTGGTTGTGCGAACTCCCATGCATCCTCGAGGACCCTGCCGAGGGTGTAGAGCTTGTCCACTGTTCCACGGCCAGGACGAAAACCGCACTGCTCCTCCTGAATCTGAGATTCGACTTCCCGACGGACCCTCCACCCCAGTCTGCCAATCCAGAGGCACTGTCCCCGATGTCCACGCGATGCTGCAGAGGCGTGCCAACCAGGACAGTCCAACAACATCCAGAGCCTTGAGGAACTCCGGGCGAATCTCATCCACCCCCGGGGCCTTGCCACCGAGGAGCTTTTTAACCACCTCGGTGACCTCAACCCCAGAGATAGGAGAGCCCGCCTCAGAGAACTCAGACTCTGCTCCCTCATGGGAAGGCGTGTCGGTGGAATTGAGGAGGTCTTCGAAGTAGTCTCCCCAGCGACCTGAGTCGAGATCACTGTTGGTGTCCACCAACGGGTTCGGGGATTGCCGCCACGACAGGCACCGACCACTTTACGGCCACAGCTCCGGTCGGCCGCCTCAGCAATGGAGGCACGGAACACGGTCCACTCGGACTCGATGTCCCCCGCCTCCCCCGGAACATGAACAAAGTTCTGTCGGAGGTGGCAGTTGAAACTCCTTCTGACAGGGGATTCTGCCAGACGTTCCCAGCAGATATATATATATATATATATATATATATATATATATAGGACAAAAAAGCAGGTGAGGCTGAAGAAGAAGGGTATCTGCATCTCCACACAGATCCTCAGCAGAAGGAATCATGAAGTCTTCTAAAACATTCTGGTAGACTGTTGCGGTGACCTTGGAGTTTACCAACACCGGCACTGGACATTGCAGCCCAAATCATGACTGACTGTGGCTATTTCACACTGGACCTCAAACAGCTTGGGTTCTGTTCTTCACCCGTCTTCCTCCAAACCCTTGGACCTTGATTCCCGAATGAAAGACACACTTTACTTTCATCTGAAAAGAGGACCTTGGAGCACTGACCAAAAGTGCAGCCCTTCTTTCGTCTCCTTGGCCCAGTTGAGACGCTTCCTCCGTCGGCTCAGGCTCAGAAGTGGCTTGACCCGAGGAACCCGACAGTTGTAGCCCATCACCCGGATGCGTCTGAATGTGGTGGTTTTTGAAGCTGTGACTGCCGCCTCGTTCCACTCTTTTTGGATCTCTGCTCGATTCTTGAATCTTCTCTGTTTGGTAATCCGCTGAGGCCCACAGTCATCTCTTTTGCTGGTGCATCTTTTCCTGCCATATAGGATGGACAAATCCTTCCACGAGACTTTCCCTTGATATGCTTGGACACAGCACTCTGTGAACAGCCAGCCTCCTTAGCTATCAACTTTTGTGGCTTACCCATCCCATGGAGGTTATCAATGATGGTCTACTGGCCAGTTGTCAAGTCTGCAGTCTTCCCCATGTAGCGCATATGAGGGTTCATTTGGGAAAAGATACGAAAGAAGATAAACGCCTGCGTACACTTCCGGGTTAGTCCGATTTACGCTTTAATCGTTAAAATCTAACTCGTCTGTCTCGTAAAGGGGAACCACGTCACTTTTTATGTGTATAAAATTTTGGGGAATGTGACAAGAAACCTTTTCTTATCAGTCTCGTAGTCTGAAGGTTGCTCCATTTTATGAAATTTTGAGCTCTTCATGACAGAGGCTTAATTCAACTCAGAATACACAAAATACAACCAAGAGTGGAATTGTATATAATATTTAATGGCATCTACAAGGGATCTAGAGGGAAACACACAAAGGGGTCTCACTAAAGAAAGAAAATAGGCGGACGAAAAAAGAAATACAACATAGTGTGTTGGACCAAATTTGAAAACGTCCAGTGCAGACGGGAGGGAGAGAGGACAAAGTTGAGATTTTGTCTGGAGCTTATGGTTCAAATCACATTTCATGCTGCTTGGAGTCAAATCATGACAAACGGTTCTCAAAATCTTGCAGCTGCGCTTGTAAAATTGGCACACTGACACAGACATCAAGGCCTACATTTGGAATATTTCTGCAGAGTTCGTGAAGTATCAAAATAGAGATTTAGCCTTGGTTAAACATCAAACCTATTGGGCTGCTGCCAGTTCAAACCAAGAAAAGGACTCTTTGATGACTGCGAACCAAGATTTCGAGGGGACCTGCTCATTACTTTAGGGTCCACTAGGCGTCTTCTTGGGGGAGTCTCATACCAGGGCAGCCTGGAAGAATGCAGCCCATCACGTGGGTGGGAGGTTCTGGCAAATGGGTCTGAGTCACTACACCCGTATTGAACCCAACTGAACCTGTGCAGGTGCTTTGAGTTTAGCAGATGATTAGTGTGTGAAACTCAGTTTTGTGGCCTGCAAAATTTGGGCTGATTCCTTCACAGTCCTGTAACTTTTTTAAATTCCTGATTTCGTGTGTTTTATGAGGGGCGTGATGGAGCCTATCCCAGCTATCATCGGACGGGAGGCGCGGTACACCCTGAACTCGTTGCCAGCCAATCACAGAGCACATACAAACAAACAACCATTTGCACTGACATGCACACCTCCGGGCAACTTAGAGTCTCCAATTCATGCATGTTTTTGGGGTGTGGGAGGAAACCGGAGTGCCCGGAGAAAAGCCACGCAGGCACGGGGAGAACATGCAAACTCCACACAGGCGGGGCTGGGGATTGAACCCGGTCCTCAGAACTGGGAGGCAGACGCTCCAACCAGTCGTCCACCGTGCCGGGTCATCGTGAATATGAATAAATTATTATTATTATTTTTTTTTTTTAAGACGAATTCATAGGGGAGGCAAAATAGGGCTGGCCTCACCACTGATCGATGTGAAGTTTTGGAATAAACAAACACAATGTGTTCTGTCACTTCTGGACATAAGCCAAAATAATCACACCCTTCACCAGGCTCTGCTTGCATAGTGATGCCTTTTGGAAAAAGTCGGTCAGAAGAAGTGTATCACCTCCTTACTTCCGGTGCTGTGCTCCAAAATAAGAGCGAAAACTTCACCACAGTGTCCATAGTTTCTGACGACGCAGCACGATTTTCTGCCTTCTGAGGAACGGAGAAGTTTGGCCATCGAGTACTTCCGTTGTCCCGAGTCTCGTGTTTTGGCTTGCCACTTTGGCGCTGTCCTGTTCTGTCGCTTGAAATAGTTCTGCCCCAAAGGATCATGGGTAATACACCTCCTTTCACGTCTCGCGATGCAGCAGGACGGGCGATCGCGCTTCAGCAAATCTTGCCGAATTTGGACCGAATGTTGGGAATCCTCGACGCTTGACGCCCCCGATCACGACTTTAGTGGACGAAAACGTCACTCGTGCCATCTTCGTGTCCGGTTGGAGTCGTCTCGTGCACGTGGAAGCTTCTCGGCCTGGCTTAGCTTAGCTTAGCATGCTAACACAGAGACGCGTTTGTGATCGACACTTCGCTAAGCAGAGATCAAGCGGGAGGTAAAGTGTTCTTCTTTTCCGCCACCGACTAGTTCGCAGTGGGGACCACGATATCGAATACACTAACACTAAAAACGAAAATAACTACATTCGTTATCATTGTCTTCATCCGGATTCTGAATCCTTTTGTAGAATGTCTGTCATGTTTCAACACAAGTTTTCTTTCTGTTGACCTCATGGTTCTGTCCTCACGACACGTTGCCTATGTGATGCTAGGCAGAGAAAATAGAGAAAACTATGTACATCATGCATACATGTTCCACGGTTTCCTATTGTTTCTTATTGTTCAAAGTAATCGCACTTTGGTGTTTTTCCATTGTAACTAAATCTGAATCTTGATATATTTGTTTCACATATCCGATTTGCACTTGCTTTTCTCATCCCTCCGACCTAGAGCGGAAAGTGTTGCGATCGCCGTGTGAAAATGTGTGCAAGGAGGACAGCACAGTACGAGGAGGAACTTCGTGGACCAAAGATGGAGGCGGAGCCACAACGTCAACTTCTGGACGCTGTGTTCGATCTGCAGCCTCGAATTGTGCTACGCAGAGCGGGTTGGTTCTCTTGTTGCATGCATTCTAATTTGAAAAATGTTCCTGTGTTCATTTAAGGGCCCCATTTGATGATGCATTTAATATAACATTATTAACATCCATGTGGGTCTGCGGCAGGGGCGGAGCTACGTGGTGGCCGACGGCCAACCCCCGAATCAAGCGACAGTTCACGATTCTGTTAGTCCACCCTAATGGGAGTAAAGACGTCATCGCGCGCATTCAGCAGTGTGGACCAGCTGACGTCCGTGGAATTCTGCTCGAGCAAAGTCCTCTCATATCCATGGTGTTCTAACCTAACCCCGGGGGCGAACGGAGCATACTTCTATTGAGCCAAATCACCTATTCAGTCCGACCCTTGTCTCTCCAAAACCAGCTAACGCATCTAGCAGCTAAGCAATGACCAGACATTTCTCCGCGGTAGGCTGGCGCTATTCCAGTGTGACACGAACGCGTGCGTTAGCAAAACGGAACTATGATAGGAACAAATGTTCATCCAGCGATTCCATTCAGTGCGTTCACGCAAACGATTTGTTCGGTTGAACGAGTCATTCTTGATCGACACAACACTGAGAAGCTCGGGGACGGGAGACAAATTCAAACGTGCAGTAAGTTGAACACAAAAGGAGTTTCTAATGTTTTAACTTTTCATTTTAGCCATTATCTTTTGGCTCATCATTTGGGATTTTGTTGACGCTAGAACATTAAGTTGGTTGCAAATCGAATGAAATGTGCCAACTGGTTGGTAGATTTGGTCTCCAAATCCAAATCTGAGACCATGGTCCTCAGTCGGAAAAATGGTGGCGAGCCCTCTCCGGGTCGGGGATGAGATCCTGTCCCAAGTGGAGGAGTTCAAGTATCTTGGGGTCTTGTTCACGAGTGAGGGAAGAACGGAACGGGAGATCGACAGGCGGATCGGTGCGGCGTCTGCAGTGATGCGGACTTTGTATCGGTCCGTTGTGGTAAAGAAGGAGCTAACCCGAAAGGCGAAGCTCTCGATTTACCGGCCTTTCTACGCTCCTACCCTCACCTATGGTCACGAGCTGTGGGTCGTGAACGAAAGAACGAGATCCCGGATACAAGCGGCCGAAATGAGTTTCCTCCGCAGGGTGTCCGGGCTCTCCCTTAGAGATAGGGCGAGAAGCTCGGTCATCCGGGAGGATCTCAGAGTAGAGCCGCTGCTCCTCCACATCGAGAAGACCCAGATGAGATGGCTGGGGCATCTGATTCAGATGCCTCCCGGACGGCACGTCCCACCGGAAGGAGACCCCGGGGACGACCCAGGACACGCTGGAGAGACCACGTCCTTCGGCTGGCCTGGGAAGTGGCTGGTGAGAGGGAAGTCTGGGCGTCCCTGCTAAAGCTACTTTCCCCGCGACCCGAACTCGGATAAGCGGTAGAAAATGGATGGATGGTTGGTAGAAATCACTGTCAAGGGCATATATGCAAATCATCCGCCTTTCGGCGAAATTTGCCGTTTTGAACTCAAAATAGGCCATTTCTGTGAATCGTACAGATCCGGGGGGTGGGGGGGTTGGCGCTGTCGTCATAGACTGTTTTGTACTCTTTCAGCGCTGCTTTCAGGTTCTGCCTGTGCGCTCGGGACCGGAGTTGACGAGACTAAAAAAAAACTCTTCCGCCGTTCTTCCGCTGTACTTCGGCTGTTAAGAAGTAACGGTACTTTTACTCCATTACAGAAATCTACCGTATTTTCACTACTATAAGGCGCACTTAAAAGTCTTCAATTTTCTCCAAAATGGACGTGGCGCCTTATTATGCGGCACGCCTTATGTGTGCACCGAGTAAATATATCTAAATATCGTTGTGTGATGAGCGCTCCGCTGGACTGACTGGGAGCATTTCCTGCCGACACGCTGCTCATACAGAGGAATAGCGGACAATGGCTGAGGACGGCATGCGGACGTAAAGGGGGAAGGAGGACGCTAAAGGCACGCCCCCCGTATGTATATAGCGCCGGTATGTGCATTGTGCAAAACATCGGTTTGGCTAAGCAACCCCGAAAACGGCACCTACGAAGAGACACGCTTACGCAGCGCAGTTTAAACTCCAAGCTATCAGTTACGCGGAGGTACGTGGGAATCGAGCAGGCGCGAGAGAATTCAAGCTGAGTTTCCGCGGAAACAAGGCGAGGTGGTCCGAGTTGGAAGACCAACTCGAGCCATGGATTAATGAGCAAAGAACAGCCGGGAGAAGCGTCTCTACAGTGACCATTCGACTGAGGGCAATAACGATCGCAGAAGAAATGAAAATCGGACATTTTCAAGGAGGTCCGTCTCGATGCCTTTGTTTTATGAAACGGCGCCGAGGACTACGGTGGCGCAGCAACTTCCGGCGGATTACAAGGAAAAGCTGGCCATCTTCCAAACAGAACCAGCCCAACCACATCACCAACGTGGAAGAGGTGCCGCTCACTTTCGACATCCCGGTGAACCACACTGTAGAGAAGAAGGTAGCGATACGCACAACGGGGCACGAGAAGTCGGCTTTTACTGTTGCGCTTGGTTTTGCTCCCGCTGCCTTTTTAAAAACATTCTTTTAGCGTGCTTGCATGCTACCGTATGGTTTAAGCTAGCGTATGTTTTACCATGCCTGCGCCCAATAATACGGTGCGCCTTATGCATGCGTTAAATACAGAAATAGACCCCGTAAGTGAGACGGCGCCTTTTAACACGGTGCGCCTTATGGTCGTGAAAATACGGTAAATGTCGGTAGTTACTTTTATGTAGTCAAAGGACCTCACACAACGGCTTCCTCTGGGCTTCCCGGGCATGGGTATTAAAACTAGGCGAGCCAGCCGAGCTGATTGTCGTGCCTACGTGGCGGCCATGTTGGGAAGGTCATCGTTACCGCGAAGGCAAGGCGCGTCGCGTTTCCATTCCGACGGAAAAAAAAACAACTTTCATGTATTGTAGTATTTGTCTGGCACTGTCTGCCCAAACGTGGATATTTCAGCTCACTTATAACTTGAGAAAACAACGTGCAGTCAATGGCAGCTGCTTCGACTTGACACAACACAGAATGAACTAACTTCAAATTTAGCAATGGCCAATTCTTTTCCTTTGGGCTTGTCCCTTTAGGGGTCGCCACAGCGCGTCATCCGTTTCCATGTAAGCCTGCCTCTCCTGCATCCTCCTCTCCAACATTTATGTTACGAAATCCAAGTTTTATGGATGGAAATAGAATACAGGTCTTTTTAATGCGTATGTTTCCTTTGCGATAGAAAAATGGAACTGGCCTGTCTCAAAGTGACACACTTATGATTATTATTGTTCACCTTTGTTCGTATTTACAGATCTTTGGACTTTGCATGATTGAAATGAGCACAATGATTGATCGAACTAGATTGTGACAGGACTTTTTCAACAAAATGTTGAAAAGTGTCAATGGGATCCTTAATAAAATATAATTGTCTGGTATATCAAATCCATTTTCCCATTTGAAAAGAATTGAAATGCCTATTATCCATTCAAAACCCTCCAAAAACCAATGCTGGCAACACAAAGCAAAAAAATGGCGCAAGCGACAACGCTGAAGTGGAAAAAACGAGAAACTGGGGCACTGGTACGTCAAGGTGGTGTTGTACTTGGCTGACTTTGACCACGATGAAAAACAAATCTGGATATCAAATAATGGAGTGAGACTTTGGAACAGATCGATTGCGGAACTGAAACAATGTCCAAGCATGAACCAAATCCAAAACAAATACAACCAAATGACCTTCACGAAATACCAGGAGGAAATGTAATCGCAATATAAACATATATCCAAGCAAATTCAAAAACAGACAATTCAAATACAAAAACCGAAAAGAACCCATCCCCACATATATAAACCAAATTAAACACAAAATACACCCACAAGTTCATCTGCACTGTCACCGTGCCCAAAGCGCTTTACGAAATTCAGTTTTGAAGGTGAAACTGGGACAATGTCTATTTCCATCGTTAAATTGAAAAGAATCAATAAGTAAATCAGTCATCCAAATTGACAATCTGATGGCTTCCAACACGCACCTCGACCCAACACGGCGATGCCGTCCATCAAGGACTTGCTTTGGAGAACCCTTTTTGCCGTCTGCGCAACCGACCTTTATTAAAATCAAAAACAACAACAACCAAAAACATCACAGGGCAAAAGTGGGACAGGCCGATTGTCCGTGTGTACCAGTTAAGTATTGTCCTCATTTCCCACATCCTTCATTGAAACAATCTTCTCTTGCTCAATGGAGTACACCCATAGCTCACCTTGGGTTTATTTACAATTGAATCCGAACTCAATTTAGATGGCAAACGTCAGCCTGTTCTGACCACACGGTTCGTTCGTTTGAACTGCCCCGTTATTATCTCTTTTTACGTTTTTTATTTTTATTTTTATTTGTTTTTATAAAAAAAAAAAAAAAAAAACACTTCGAACATCCATAGTAATTATTTTTGACAAAGAAGAGAAATTACAATTGTCGACAGTGAAAAAACAAAAATGTCCTATTCCCATACAGAAAACTTTGATTTAGTAACATAAATGGCTATTAAATCCGTTTTTGTGATTCAATTTGAGTGTCTTCAGCGGCCGTGCCGGAGCCTACCCAAGCCTATCTTTGGCCGAGAGTAGTAGCAGACTAATGATCAAATCATCATTAACTTCAAATTTTATGGCTGCAACATGTTCCAAAAAAGCTTTGACAGGTGGCAAAAAAGACGGAGAAAGTTAAGGAATGCTCATCAAACACCTGATTGGAACATCCCACAGGGGAACAAGCCAATTGGGAACAAGGGGGTGCCATGATTGGGTAGAAAAGGAGCTTCCCTCAATTGCTCAGTCATTCACTAACAAAGATGGGGCGAGGTTCACCTCTTTGTGAACAAGTGCGTGAGAAAATAGTCGAACAGTTTAAGGACAATGTTCCTCAACGTACAATTGTGAGGAATTTAGGGATTTCATCATCCACGGTCCATAATATCATCAAAAGCTGTGAAAAATTTGGGGAAACTGGAGAAATCACTGCATGGAAGCGGCAAGGCCGAAAACCAACATTGAATGCCCGTGACCTTCGATCCCTCAGGCGGCGCTGCATCAAAAACAGACATCAACGTGTAAAGGATATCACCACGTGGGCTCAGGAACACTTCAGAAAACCAATGTCAGTAAATACAGTTCGGCGCTCCATCCGGAAGTGCAACTTGAAACTCTACTATGCAAAGCAAAAGCCATTTATCAACAACACCCAGAAACGCCGCCGGCTTCTCTGGATTTGGATCTAAGATGGACTGATGAAAAGTGTTCTGTGGTCCGACGAGTCCACATTTGAAATTGTTTTTGGAAATTGTGGACGTCGTGTCCTCCGGGCCAAAGAGGAAAAGAACCATCCGGACTGTTATGGACGCAGAGTTTAAAAGCCAGCATCTGTGATGGTATGGGGCTGTGTTAGTGCCAACGCCATGGTTAACTTACACGTCTGTGAAGGCACCATCAATGCTGAAAGGTACATACAGGTTTTGGAGAAACATATGCTGCCATCCAAGCATCGTCTTTTCGTCTGTCTCCCATTGAAAATGTGTGGCGCATAATGAAGCGTAAACTACGACAACGGAGACCCCGGACTGTTGAACAGCTGAAGCTGTACATCGAGCAAGAATGGGAAAGAATTCCACCGACAAAGCTGCAACAATGAGTGTCCTCAGTTCCCAAACGTTGATTGAATGTTGTTCAAAGAAAAGGTGATGTAACACCGTGGTGAACATGAGCCTGTCCCAACTTTTTTGGAACGTGTTGCAGCCATCAAATTCTAAGTTCATGATTATTTGCTCAAAACAATCACGTTTATCAGTTTGAACATGAACTATCTTGTCTTTGTAGTGTATTCAGTGAAATACAGGTCGAACATGATTTGCAAATCATTGTATTCTGTTTGCATTTATGTTTAACACAAAGTCCCAACTTCATTGGAATTGGGGTTGTATATATATCAACTATTTTCAACAGCTTTTGTATCCCTGGGCTATTTTTTGTGTGAAATTAATGCTCAAGAATGTCAAAAATTTGGGTTGTGACTTAATGACTAAGTCAAATTTTGGGTCCTGAGGCAAAAGCAGTTGAATTCGGAAACTTACATCGACAGTGGTCTATTTCCCCTGACATTGTTTCGGCTCGAAGTGGGGATTTGTCAACATTGTGCAATTGTAAGCGACGCTAAGAGTAACAAAACTGGCCTATTTTTTTTTTTTTTCCCCCCCAAAGGGTCCGCTGAGAAATGAAAAGACAGGGCGACAAGATCTATAACTGCTTTTTTTAAAGACAAGCAAGTCAGGCCACGGTAAGGTGGAGAGGGTGGGAGTGAGTGGATAACTGGGCGGGTTACTCTGTGATGATGGAAAAATTGTTGTTTGTGTGGACATTGTGTCGTAAACATTGTACAGAAACTCGAAATTCTGCGCACAAACCTCATCTTCTGTGTGCTCAGTACGTACATTGCAACATTTAGAGACTCGGATTGCAATTCATTGGTCGAGAAACAAATTCACTGTCATCGTCTGCGGACCCCCCCGTGAAATAGCCTTGGCCGCCCCGAGGACAAAAGTCTTAACTCCGTGACGGATCATTAACGCAATGACGAAGCGCTTCAATTATTTGATGAAAACCAACCGAACGATTCGGTGAACGAATGATTCGAGCGATTCCGTACACTCAAAAGAACTGCCGTGCCCGTCGCTGCATGGCAACGGAGAAAACGGGTTTCTCGCCAGGGGGTTCGCCGCGCGAGGGGCTCGTGTTCGATTCCCGACCGAAGATGAAATAAACGTGACAAGTTTCTAAATCGCTCGAATGTTGATGATTGAACATGCTAGAACGTTCGCGCATATCCATTCATCCATTCTTAATCCCGCTTATCCTGTTCAGGGTCGCAGGGCGCGGGATGCGATCCCGGCTGAAATTGGGGCGAAAGGCCGACGACGCCCTGAACCGGTCGCAGGGCGCAAATAAACCTCAAGATGTGCTCACCGGTCCTCCGCTGTGCCGCCCCCGATATTGATTACTCCATGATTTATGGTCCAAAACAACATCAAACGCATTATTTTTTTGTTTCAGGTTTCGTGAAACTTGTGTTAGCGGTTGACTCCCGTTGGGCGCTCCGTCAATGACTCCCAGTGCACCTTTGGATGCGCTTACAGGAGCAGTTTCCGTCGTGTAACGGTTATCATGTTCGCCCAACGTGAAAGGTCCCTTGTTTGAAACCCGGTGGAAACAAGGCCTGTGTGTGTTTTTTTTTTTTTTTTTTTAAATCTGACATTAAAAACGGCTTCACCAATGGTGGAAGCTGACAAAAACCTTCTCCCCGTTGGAAAATCAAATCCAAGTCTGCGCAGACAGCGTGAATAGTTCAGCTAAACAGCCCAAACCCCCCCACCCCCATTTTCTAGGGTCGTGCCGGTGCGATCTTTTTCTGGGCCACTACGTCCGGTGGTGGCGCTGCAACTGCAAACCGGACAGGAAGAGGGAGATTTGAAAAAGCTTTTCTGGAACGTGTTGCAGCTTACCGCGAAAAGTTCAGTCCAGCTCAATCAATCATTCGTTTATTTGAAATGATTTTATTATTATTATTATTATTATAAACAAGGCATGCATTACTTTGTGGATTTGGGCACCAACGCTAATTCTTCACCTTTGTCCACAGGAGGCTTCGAGAAAAGACAAAGACAACATGAAGAGAAATGGGGTAGGTAATATACACAAATATAGATTTTTGTGTGATCCACCTTCCTTTTTGATATATATATATTTTTTTTTTTTAGGATTGGTGATTAACTAGTGTGAGTAATGTTTTTTTGTTTTGTTTGTTGAAGTAGTGTTCGATGCTGCATTTTGCATTTGACATTACGGCATTATCACTTTTTAATGGGGAGGGGGGGGAATGGCTTTCATAAGCAAGCAAGTTGAGTCACCCTCAATGTTTTAAGAAGTGTATTTTTATTAAGAATCACAAATACACTTTACAATACAGTCCTATGGGGCGCACAAGTCAGTGCAAACTGTAGGCCGGTCCCAAGCCCGGATAAATGCAGAGGGTTGCGTCAGGAAGGGCATCCGGCTTCAAACTTTGCCAAACAAATATGAGCGTTCACTCAAAGAATTCCATACCGGATCGGTCGTGGCCCGGGATTACAACGTCCGCCACCGGCGCCGTCAACCTGCAGGGCGCCGGTGGAAATTCAGCTACTGTGGGTCGAAGTCGAAGAGGTGGAAAGCGGGCTCTTCGGCAGAAAGAGAAGTGGAAAGCACAGAGCCTAGAACTGAATGTGGGGACTTTGAATGTTGGGACTATGACAGGAAAATCTCAGGAGTTGGTTGACATGATGATTAGGAGAAAGGCTGATATATTGTGTGTCCAGGAGACCATGTGGAAAGGCAGTAAGGCGAGAAGTTGAGGGGCAGGGTTGAAATTATTTGACCATGGTGTAGATGGGGAAGCAAAATGGAGTAAGGTTTATTTTAAAGGAAGCATTAGCTAAGAATGTCTTGGAGGTGAAAGGAGTATCAGCTAAGAAGAAGTGGGACACTGAGAAGACCAAGGAGAGGAGAAAGGAATACATTGAGCTGCGACGTAGGGCAAAGACCAAAGAAGAGGCATATGAGGACATGTATGGCAGGTTGGACACTAAAGAAGGAGAAAAGGATCTCTACAGGCTGGCCAGACGGAGGGATAGAGATGGGAAGGAAGTGCAGCAGGTTAGGCGGATTAAGGATAGAGATGGAAATGTGACAGAAGAGGCAAGTGAAGAATAATGGAGGAAAAGTGTGCTTGCTGGTGCCTTATTTCAAGAAGAATGGTGATGTGCAGAGTTGTGGGAACTATAGAGGAATAATGTTGATGAGCCACAGAATGAAGTTATGGGAAAGAGTCGTGGAGGCTAGACTCAGGGCAGAAGTGAGTATTTGCGAGCAACAAGAGTACCACAGATGCATTATTTGCCTTGAGGATGTTGATGGAAAAGTACAGAGAAGGTTAGAAGAAACTACATTATGTCTTTGTGGATCTAGCGAAAGCCTACAATAGAGTACCTAGAGAGGAACTGTGGTACTGCATGCAGAAGTCTGGAGTGGCAGAGAAGTATGTTAGCATAATACAGGACGTGTACGAGGGCAGCAGAACAGCGGTGAGGTGTGCTGTAGGTGTGACAGAGGAATTTAAGGTGGAGGTGGGACTGCATCAGGGATCAGCCCTGAGCCCCTTCCTTTTTGCAGTGGTGATGGATAGGCTGACAGATGAGGTTAGACTGGAATCCCCGTGGACCGTGATGTTTGCAGATGACATTGTGACCTGCAGTGAAAGCAGGGAGCAGCTGGAGGAACAGTCAGAAAGATGGAGGCATGCACTGGAAAGGAGAGGAATGAAGATTAGCCAAAATACAAGATAATATATGTGCATGAATGAGAGGGGTGGTGGGGGAAGAGATAGCAAGGGCGGAGGACTTTAAATACTTGGGGTCAACCGTCCAGAGCAATGGTGAGCGTGGTCAGGAAGTAAAGAAACGGGTGGAGGAAGGTGTCAGGTGTGTTATGTGACAGAAGAGTTTCTGCTAGGATGAAGGGCAAAGTTTAGAGGACAGCGGTGAGGCCGGCCATGATGGACGGATTAGAGACAGTGGCACTGAAGAGACAACAGGAAGCAGATCAAATGAAGGTGTCGAGGTTCGCTCTCGGAGTGACCGGGTTGGATCAAATTAGAAACGAGCTCATCAGAGGGACAGCCGAGGTTCGATGTTTTGGAGACAAAGTTAGAGAGAGCAGACTTGGATGGTTTGGACACGTCCAGAAGAGAACTAGTGAGTATGTTGGTAGAAGGATGAGGAGGATGGAGCTGCCAGGCAAGAGAGCTCGAGGAAGACCAAAGAGAAGGTCGATGGATGTCGTGAGCGAAGACATGAGGGCAGTTGGTGTTGGAGAGGAGAATGCTTGAGATAGGCTTACATGGAAAAGGATGACGCGCTGCGGCGACCCCTAACGGGACAAGCCCAAAGGAAAAGACGACGACAAATACACTTTAAAGTTTACCACCAAAAGTCCAAAGTTTCTTTACAGTCTTATTTCAATTAATCGTTCACTTATTTGATATTGACATCACGAAAACATTGGTCAGAATGCATGCATTGCTTGAAGGAAGTATGGGTCTTAATGGCCCATATTTCACAAACAAGTTCATTTGATGTATTTTTTTTGTTGAAGAAAATTGAACTGGCAGTCATTTCCAATAATATCAAAACGTTTTGTGGCGATTGGTATTAAAAAAACAAAAACAAAACACTAAGTAAGTCCATTTCGAACGCCGTTTTCATCGGCAAAATCGAAAATTAAAGAGCACGGCATTGCTGGTGTGGGAAAAGCAATGTGCTATACTGTGAAGTGGCAGTAATCACTCACATTTGATGTATCGTAGCTGTTCGGGGGAATTGAGGAAATAAATCTGCAAGAATTACTTTTTGGGGGATGACGTGCCCGTCTTTCCTCAAGGAGACGCTTCACCGTCCATTTGTTTGAAACAAGCCCCCCCAACTTTCTAGAACAACGGAATAAGCGCCGATGTTCACGCCATTAACTCGTCCCTTTAAAGTGTTTTGGGAACAGTGCTAATTCTCAACATTTGCACACGGGACACTTTCAGAACAAAACAAAAGCTGGGACACAGAAGACAGATTAGATTTTTGTCGGTCAGTAGCGTAGTAATTACGTTTTCTTGATCACTGCGATTCTCACCAGCACGCTTGCGTCTTAACCCGATCATCTCAGAGAATCCTGAGCAGGAAAACGGTTTCTCAACAGTGTGCGTTCTTGTGTCTTTGTAAATTTGTCTTCTGAGTGAATGTTTTGTCACAAACTCTGCAGGAAAAAGGTTTCTCACCAGTGTGGGTTCTTGTGTGCATTGTTAAGTTGTTCTTACCAGAGAATCGTTGACCACAAACTGTGCAGGAAAAAGGTTTCTCACCGGTGTGCGTTCTTGTGTGTCTTTTTAAATTTGTCTGCTGAATGAATGTTTTACCACAAACTGTGCAGGAAAAAGGTTTCTCGCCAGTGTGGGTTCTTGTGTGCATTGTTAAGTTTTTCTTACCAGAGAATCGTTGACCGCAAAATGAGCAGGCAAAAGGTTTCTCGCCGGTGTGCGTTCTTGTGTGTCTTTTTAAATCTGTATTCTGAATGAATGTTTTACCGCAAACTCTGCAGGAAAAAGGTTTCTCACCCGTGTGGGTTCTTGTGTGTATTTTCAACTTTCCCTTTTCAGAGAACTTTTGACCACAAACTGAGCAGGCAAAAGGTTTCTCACCAGTGTGGGTTCTTGTGTGTCTTTTTAAATCCGTCTTCTGAGTAAATGTTTTACCACAAACTGTGCAGGAAAAAGGTTTCTCGCCTGTGTGGGTTCTTGTGTGTCTTTTCAAGTGTTCCTTCATAGAGAATCTTTGGCCACAATCTGTGCAGAAAAAAGGTTTCTCACCAGTGTGGGTTCTTGTGTGTGTTGTTAGGTTTTTCTTACCAGAGAATCGTTGACCACAAACTGTGCAGGAAAAAGGTTTCTCACCCGTGTGGGTTCTTGTGTGTAATTTTAAGCTTTCCTTCACAGAGAATCTGTGCCCACAAACTGAGCAGGAAAAAGGTTTCTCACCCGTGTGGGTCCTTGTGTGTCTTTTCAAGTTTCCCTCCCAAGTGAATCTTTGACCACAAACTGAGCAAGCAAAAGGTTTTTCTCCAGTGTGTGTTCTCACGTGTTGTTTCAAAATGCTCTTGTTAGCAAATGTTTTCCCACACTGAGAACATTTCCATCGTTTGTTGTCAGCGTGACATGTCATGACATCTTCCGACTGTCCATCATCATCATCATCATCATCAGTGCGAGGAGAGTGTGACGTCATGTCGACACAATCTGACAGTGGCGCTAAGAGGCCGTCTGCTTGTGATCCTCCACAGTGGTCTCCGTCACCTTCTGTTGTCATGTGTTGACTTGAGCTGCTGCTTGGAGGCTCCGCTCCTTTGCTCTCCTCACTTTGACCTTCATCTGCACTCTTCGAAGGGACACCAGTCGATGGAAACTTGGTGATATCCTCCTCCTCCTCTTCCTGTTTGATGTGGGGACACGCTTCTTCCTCCTCTTTTTTTATAAACATGGGCTGCTCCTCTTCTTTGATGTGGTGGACCTCTTTGTCCTCCACTTCCTCTTTAATGTGAGGGGGCTCTGGCTCCCGCCGCTCAGCGCGAAGCTCTTCAGTGATGTCTGCAAGACAAACACACATGGTTAGGTAAATCTTTTCTCATGTGACTTTAATTTTGCGTATGATGGTTTAGATTAATATTTTAGGTTTGTGTGAAAGGGAGATGAGTTTGATAAATTTAAAGTTAAATTGTGCAGGTCAACAACAACAATAAAAGGTAAAAAAAAAGAAATAAGTGATATTTTAAGCAAGTTACTCGAGTAGTTTTCCAAGTCAACGGAAACATAACACATCAATGAAATTCATGTAGGGTTGTTGCTTTAAAAAAAAATTAATAATAATAATAATCGACCTTTGAAATGCTCCCTTGAGGTAAGAAGATACAGCCCATTCCTGCCATATAACATGCATTACGTCGCTTTTTGTCCAAAAATACCGGCCGATCACCAACATTTAGGAGTACATTCCTATTTATGTCCACATACACCTCTGAAAATATTAGGGCTGTCGCTATGAAATAGTTTAGTGTTGGAGTATCCTACTAAAATTGTCAATAAATAATTGGGTATTCAGATAAATGTTTGTCTTATTAAAATAGCAATTATGAATACAAGAAAAAATAAGCACTTTCACTTAAGAATGAACAACCATTTGTTTTACTTTTTTCAAAAACATTTCATAAATTCAGACTGGGCAGAACATTTTGCTTGCCATGCCTCTGTTTGCATTTTTTTCTTGCTGATCAGCTTGTTTTCTTTTTCCAAGGAAATTGGAAGAAGCGAGTCCTGGATATTTTTAAAATTGTGGGAATGTACTTTTTATTTGTAGGAGTCGTCAGTTGTTGCCATATTCCAATATTTTTTGTACCCCCTTATGCGCGAGTGTGGCCTGCTAATTAGCACAGGCCTGCTATTGGCAACGAGACCACCAACAGGATGCCTCTCTACCCCACTGAGGACTATCACGGACTGCTACGCAGGGTGTCGGTCCTTGAAACGAATATCCACCGTCTTGAAATGTACGTGGATGTAAATGGTCAGTCGGGGAATGAAACCGCTCTACTGAGGTCTCAAAACGGTGAGCAGAAGTGTGCTAACAGACAGCCACTTAGCGCAACAAAGAGGACGGATGTGGACTGAGGAAACGGTAACGGATCATCTAGCAGTTCTGCTTCAACGCCGAGTGAAGCATGTCGCATGTCATCGAAGGTCAAGAAAAGAGGACGCAGTCCATGCAAAACGTTGACATCAGACTTACAAATTTGAGCCACTTTTACAAGACCCTGGCCAAGAATGCTCATCCCCCACCACCACTGAAAGGTATGAAACTAAATCATACAAGAAAAAACATGGCACCCCAAACGTTAATAGTTGGTGATGGAGCAGTCAAGGATGTGAAACATTTTTGGAGTGAGAAGAACAGCATAGTACTGTTTTACACCAATGACACGGTGTCTGATATCTCCCAAAAAATTCTGGCGACCACGAATCTGTCCTTATACACACAGGGGCTCCGGATGTTGTCAAGCAGCAATCAGAGGTACTGAAGAGAGATTTTATTGACCTCCTAACAAAAGCGCAAAGAAGTGTGTACTGCATTATCCGTGAATTTCATTGACAATGTTCACGTTTTTGGGGAGGACAGACTTCTTTACAAGACAAGCAGTTTCGGTCTAATTCGACAAGGAGTTAAGTTATTGGCTGCCAACATTTTTTATTTTGTACGTCATTCAACGGCCCAAAAGGAAAACATTAGCCTTGTTGACACGGCTGAAGGACAAAAAGATGCAGTTGTTCCCAAACAATTGGAGGAACAAGAGATAAGGCGACATGAGGCGCGGAGAGATTCATCAGCGTCAACCAACCAATCAGAGGAATTAATGAGAAATGGGATGAGGCAGCACTTTGAAATCTCCTTCACCCCTTCTTGCCCTATTGGACCAAAGCCCAAAACTCACTCTCTAATAGCCTAAAGGCCATGTTAGGTCTGATGGACAGCATGGAGGCTATTCTCAATATTGGACTCTAGCCCACACCACGCCAAGATCTTCCCAGACCCCCTCGCCTGAAACCAGTGTTCATGAAGATGAGAAGCCCCCCCCCCCTGAAGAACCTTATCTGCAAATCTGACTGATATCTGCAGGGTCTTTTCCAGAATAAGTCCAACCTTTATGGAGATCAGGCAATTTTTGATCCCTGTAATTACAAGGGACAGAAAGTCGATCAAAGAAATAAGGCACAAAAAAAGTAGAACCACAAATTTAGTGAGGATACAATGTGAGTATCAAACCATTGTCTCCAGTTATCTCTGCGAGACAAGCTCTCTTTAATATCAGGTCACTGGGTAATAAATCAATATTGATTAATGACATCATTACAACCAAGGATCTGGACTATTTGCTACTAAATGAAGCGTGGTTAACAGAAAGTAGGTGCAATACCATTTTAAATGAGGCAACACCAGCAAATTAAAATTGTATGCCCAAGTGGCGGATAGGGGAAAAGGGCGATGGTATTGCTCCTATTTTTAAGTCATTATTTCAGTGTAAAGAAATTATTCTGGGTGAGTTCAGCTCTTTTGAATATCTGTTGTGTTTTTTTGTTGTTGTTTTTTTTCTGTTCAAGATGACCCAAATGTTATTGTTTTAATAATTTATAGACCTCCATGATACAATCGAAAATTTATGAAGGATTTTGGAGAACTGCTGTCAGTTAGTTATTTGTCCTATTTTTTGCAACGGGAGACTTAAACATTCATGTTGACAATAACATGGGGGGGAAAAACACGAACCCACACTCAAGGTCACATCTTAGACCTGGTCATCTCTAAGGATGTTGAAATTCTATCAGTTGACATTAAGGATATGGCTATTTCTGACCATTTTTGTGCATTTTTTGAATTACAGATTCTTACAGAAGTTCAGACAACCTCTGTGTCTATTAAGAAAAGGTACATAAATGAGAGTACCGCCCACAAAGTTTATGGACACCATAGCTGTGCCACAAACTGTGACTGCTGAGACAGACTTGACTATTGTAATGGTCTTCTGACTAGACTCCCTAAAAAGGGCATTAACCAGCTGCAGCTCAGGTTCTGACAAGAACAAAGAGATCAGAGCATATTACTCCAATTCTAATTCTCCAATTTCCACTGGCTCCCAGTCAGCTTTACAATAGATTTTCAAGCTCCGTTACTGGTCTATAACTCACTAAATGGTTTAGGTCCTCAATACTAATGGGATATAAACCGAGTAGGGCTCTGAGATCGACAGACTCAGGTCAAATAGTGGAGCACAGAGTCCAAAGCAAACATGGTGAAGCATGCGTGCGTGCTGGCGCCTATCTCAGCTGACATTGGGCGAGAGGCGGGGTCCGCCCTGAACTGGATGCCAGCCAATCGCAGGGAACAACCATTCGCAGTCACATTCACACCTATGGGCAATTTACAGTCTTCAATCAACCTACCATGCAATGTTTTTGGAATGCGGGACGAAACCGGAGTACCTGGAGAAATCTGGAGGAGGATGAAGAAGATAGGGGGGCGTCGAGGGGGACTCGCACAGGGCGCCATTCAAGCTAGCACCGCCCCTGACCAGTGCAACAAACGCCACGCTGGTTGTAAAAGTAGTAATTGAGGAGATCTGCTCGAACGGTGGGTAGAGTCGCCAAATATTGTGACTCAAGTAAAACTAAGAAGTAGTCCTCCCAAAAATGACTGAAGCGAAAAAAGTACACAGTGAAAGGACTGAGTAAATAGTGAGTAATCTGCTCCGTTTGCACACTGATTGAGGAGTATCTGCAACATTTGCACAATCGACATTGTCCCAGATGATCGCACTACTACTAAACTGCATACATTTCTTGAAGTCTCTGCGCCCTTTGCGCAATGGTCGTTGCACCGGACTATTGCAATATTAGTCATTCGGACTGTTCTCAGACTCTGCATCTTTTTGCACAATTGTCAGGAAAAAAATAAAATAAATGTGACTGTGCTAATTCTGATGTTAGTGTGTGTGGGGGTGTGTGTGCCCAGTCAAAACTACAAAACACAACAAAATTTACTGCACAGTGTTTTCTCAAGTTACAAGTGAGAATATATGAAACACGCACGTTTGGGCAGACAGTGCCAGACAAATACGACAATACATGAGACCTGGAGGGCATATCCAGTGTGAATACCGATGTCCGGGAAGCCCGACGGAAGGCGTGGTGTGAGGTCATGTGACTTTCTTGTGCCATTTGATCGGTGGCTCTGAAAAAGGGATTGACGCAAACAGCGGCCAATGCGGAAGTTGAAGTCGCAGTCTCGCGCACGAAACAGTTGATAAATCAGCAATAATTGATCAATAATGCATGCAACAAGTGAGCCAACCTGCGCCGCGTGGCACAGTCGGAGGCCGCAGATCGAACGCGGCGTCCGGTCGTTGACCTCGTGGCTCCTTCTCCTCTTTCGGGCCCCGAAGTTCCTCCTCGTGCTCCGCTGTCCTCCTCGCACGCATTTTCACACGGCCGATCGCGGCGCTTTTCCGCTCGACGTCGGAGGGATGAGGAACTAAAGCAAGTGATAATCGGACCTGTGAAACAATTCAATCGAGATTCAGATTTGGACATTGTGGGGTCAACAGTACGTTAGTGTCAATGGCAAAGCACCAACGTCAACAAGAAAACTGAATTAAGCAATGTGAGAAACGTGAGAGAAAGGAGAAAGCTAATTTGTGACTTCACGAGAGAAAATCCGTGTTGAAGCATTGACAGGCAATTCTCCATTGTTCTACAACAGGACTCAGAATGCAGAATAAGACAACAACGATTCGGAAAATAATCGTTACAGGATATTATTTCAGTTTCTCAGACAAAAACAGCTGATAGAATTTTGTTGTTGGCGTTTCTTTTTGGGGTTTTTAAACCACATTTCAGTGTTAAGTCTTAGATCTCGTGGTGCCCACTCCTTCCGAGTCGGTGGCGGAAAGAAGAACACTTTACCTCCCGCTTGATCTCAAACGCGTCTCTTTGTTAGCAAGCTAGGCTAGGCTAGGCTAGGCTAGGCTAGGCCGAGAAGCTTCCACGTGCACCAGACGACTCCAACCGGACGCGAAGATGGCACGAATGCTGTTTTCGTCCACTGAAGTCGTGATCGGGGGCGTCAAGCGTCGAGGATTCCCAACATTCACTCCCGAATTCGGCAAGATTTGCTGAAGAGCATTCGAGCCTTCGCCGCGCATCGCGAGATGTGAAAGGAGCCGTATTACCCATGATCCTTTGGGGCAGAACTATTTAAAGCGACAGGCCACCGACTCGAGCCACTTCTCCTTTCCGTCTCATATCTCTTCCGATGCATAATTTCATGTTCTGCTGTTTCCTCTTGTCGATTTTGGCGCGTTGCCATTTTAACGAACGTGGTTCGCAACCCTTTTTTGTCTTGTGTACCCGCTGAATATTTTTGTCAGACCATGAGTAGCCCCTCACTCATACGTGTTTGATCCTTCCCCAAAAGTATCAAACTTACCACAACTGCTTTTTTGAACGAAAAAAAACGAACAGTCCCTGAAGGCAACACCTTACTTCGAGAGATAGATCGACAGAAAGTGAGATAAATAAAAACGATTCCCACTGTGAAGTAAATGACATTTACTAACTTCCTAAAGTTTGCAAAACCTTTCCACATGAGCCAAACAATCGGTTTGTTATCACGAGATATATAGAAATAAGAGGACAAAATAAGGGACACACACGCACACGATGTAATTATAATTATTATGACACATGACGTCACCGCGGAAAAACTTCGCAGTGGCGGGTTCAGCAATGGTAATACGGTGTTGAAAAAGTAAAGCAGTGAGTGATTTGTGGCGGGATTTTAAATGTTTACTTACAACCCCAATTCCAATTAAGTTGCGTTAAACATAAATAAAGACAGAAAACAATGATTTGCAAATCATGTTCAACCTGTATTTCATTGAATACACTACAAAGACAAGATGTTTCACGTTCAAACTGATCGACTTCATTGTTTTTAGCAAATAATCATTAACTTGGAATTTTATGGCTGCAACACGTTCCAAAAAAGCTGGGACAGGCTCATGTTTCCCACTGGGTTACATCACCTTTTCTTTTCACAACATTCAATAAACATTTGGGAACTGAGGACACCAATTGTTGAAGCTTTGTAGGTGAAATTCTTTCCCATTCTCGCTCGATGTACAGTTTCAGCTGTTCAACAGTCTGGGGTCTCTGTTGTCCTAGTTTACGCTTCATAATGCGCCACACATTTTTCATGGGAGACAGGTCTGGACTGGAGGCATGCCAGTCTAGTACCCGCACTCTTTTACTACGAAGCCACGCTGTTGTAACACGTGCAGAATGTGGTTTGGCGTTGTCTTGCTGAAATAAGCAGCGGCGTCCATGAAAAAGACGTTGCTTGGATGGCAGCATATGTTTCTCCAAAACCTGTATGTACCTTTCAGCATGAATGGTGCCTTCACAGACGTGTAAGTGACCCATGCCATTGGCACGAACACAGCCCCATACCATCACAGATGCTGGCTTTTAAACTTTGCGTCCATAACAGTCCGGATGGTTCTTTTCCTCTTTGGCCCGGAGGACACGACGTCCACAATTTCCAAAAACAATATGAAATGTGGACTCGTCGGACCACAGAACACTTTTCCACTTTGGATCAGTCCATCTTAGATGAATTCGGGCACAGAGTAGTGTTGATAAATGGCTTTTGCTTTGCATAGTAGAGTTTCGAGTTGCACTTCCGGATGGAGCGCCGAACTGTATTTACTGACATTGGTTTTCTGAAGTGTTCCTGAGCCCACGTGGTGATATCCTTTACACATGGATGTCGGTTTTTGATGTAGTGCCGCCTGAGGGATCGAAGGTCACAGGCATTCAATATTGGTTTTCGGTCTGGCCGCTTACATGCAGCGATTTCTCCAGATTCTCTGAACCTTTCGATGACATTTTGGACCGTAGATGATGAAATCGCTCAATTCCTTGCAATTGTACGTTGAGGAACATTGTCCTTCAACTGTTGGGACTATTTTCTCCCGCACTTGTTCACAAAGAGGTGACCCTCCCCCCATCTTTGCTTGTGACTGACCGAGCAATTCCCTGAATTCCCTGAATTGCTCGGTCAGTCTACCCAATCATGGTACCCGCCTGTTCCCAATGAGCCTGTTCACCTGTTGGATGTTCCAAACAGGTGTTTGATGAGCTTTCCTCAACTTTCTCAGTCTTTTTTGCCACCTGTCCCAGCTTTTTTGGAACGTGTTGCAGCCATAAAATTCCAAGTTAATGAATATATATATATATATATATATATATAAACTGGGCAGCACGGTAGACGACTGGTTAGAGCGTCAGCCTCACAGTTCTGAGGAGCGAGGTTCAATCCCCAGTCCCGCCTGTGGAGTTTGCATGTTCTCCCCGTGCCTGTGTGGGTTCACTCCAGTTTCCTCCCACGTCCCAAAAACATGCATGAATTAGAGACTCTAAATTGCCCGTAGGTGTGAATGGTTGTTTTTTTGTATGTGCCCTGCGATCGGCCGGCAACCGGTTCAGGGCGTACCCCGCCTCCTGCCCGATGATAGCTGGGATAGGCTCCGGCACGCCCGCGACCCGTGTGAGGAGAAGCGGCTCGGAAAATGGATGGATGGATGGATTATTTGCTAAAAACAATAAAGTTTATCAGTTTGAACATGAAATATCTTGCCTTTGTAGTGTATTCAATTAAATATAGGCTGGACATGTTTTGCAAATCATTGTATTCTGTTTTTATTTATGTTTAACATAAATCCCAACCTCTCCTTAAGCCGTCACCTTACCGTGGTGGAGGGGTTTGTGTGTCCCAATGATCCTAGGAGCTAAGTTGTCTGGGGCTTCACGCCCCTGGTCAGGTCACCCATGGCAAACAGGTCCTCGGTGAGGGACAAAGCACGGCTCCAAAAAACCCTATGACGAAGAAAATATATGCCCGGACGCGGGTCGCCGGGGTCCCCCTCTGGAGCCAAGCCTGGAGGTGGGGCTCGAAGGCAAGCGCCTGGTGGCCGGGCCTGGGCAGAGCCCGAAAGGGTAACGTGGGACCCCCCTCCCATGGGCTCACCACCTGTGAGAGGGGCCATAGGGGTCGGGTGGAGTGCGAGCTGGGCGGTGGCTGAAGACGGGTACCTTGGCGATCCGATCCCCGGCTGCAGAAGCTGACTCTCGGGATGTGGAATGTCACCTCTCTGGTAGGGAAGGAGCCCGAGCTGGTGAGTGAGGTCGAGAAGTTCAGACTAGATATAGTCGGGCTCGCCTCTGGTACCAGTCCTCTTGAGAGGGGTTGGACTCTTTTCCACTCTGGAGTTGCCCACGGTGAGAGGCGCCGAGCAGGTGTGGGTATGCTTATTTCCCCCCGGCACGGCGCCTGTACGTTGGGGTTCACCCCGGTGGAAGAGAGGGTAGCCTCCCTCCGCCTTCGGGTGGGGGGACGGGTCCTGACTGTTGTTTGTGCCTATGCACCAAACAGCAGTTCAGAGTACCCACCCTTTTTGGAGTCCTTGGAGGAGGTGCTGGAGAGCGCTCCCGCTGGGGACTCCATCGTTCTGCTGGGGGACTTCAATGCTCACGTGGGCAATGACAGTGAGACCTGGAAGGGCGCGATTGGGAGGAACGGCCCCCCCCCGATCAGAACCCGGGCGGTGTTCTGTTATTGGACTTCTGTGCTCGTCACGGATTGTCCATAACGAACACCATGTTCAAGCATAAGGGTGTCCACACGTGCACTTGGCACCAGGACACCCTAGGTCGCAGTTCGATGATCGACTTTGTGCCCGTGTCATCGGACTTGCGGCCGCATGTCTTGGACACTCGGGTGAAGAGAGGGGCGGAGCTGTCAACTGATCACCACCTGGTGGTGAGTTGGCTACGATGGTGGGGGAAGATGCCGGTCCGACGTGGCAGGCCCAAACACATTGTGAGGGTCTGCTGGGAATGTCTGGCAGAATCCCGTCAGAAGGAGTTTCAACTCCCACCTCCGACAGAACTTCACCCACGTCCTGGGGGAGGCAGGGGATATTGAGTCCGAGTGGACCATGTTCTGCACCGCTATTGCCAACGTGGCCGACCGGAGCTGTGGTCATAAGGTAGTCGGTGCCTGTCATGGCGGCAATCCCCGAACCCATTGGTGGACACCAGCGATGAGGGATGCCGTCAAGCTGAAGAAGGAGTCCTATCGGACTTTTTGGCCTGTGAGACTCCGGAGGCAGCTGACGGGTACCGGCTGGCCAAGCGGAATGCAGCTTTGGTCGTCGCTGAGGCAAAAACCCGGGCGTGGGAGGAGTTCGGTGAGGCCATCGAGAACGACTTCCAGACGGCTTTGAGGAAATTGTAGTCCACCATCCGGCGTTTCAGGAGGGGGAAGAGAGTGCACCAGCAACACTGTGTATAGTGGGGATGGGCTGCTGCTGACCTTGACTCGGGACGTATTGAATCGTTGGGGAGAATACTTCGAAGACCTCAATTCCACCGACACGCCTTCCCATGAGGAAGCAGAGTCTGGGGTATCTGAGGCCGGCTCTCCTATCTCTGGGGTTGAGGTCACCGAGGTGGTTAAAAAGCTCCTCGGTGGCAAGGCCCCGGGGGTGGATGAGATTCGCCCAGAGTTCCTCAAGGCTCTGGATGTTGCAGTCCTGGTTGACACGCCTCTGCAACATCGCATGGACATCAGGGACAGTGCCTCTGGATTGGCAGACTGGGGTGGTGGTCTCCCTTTTTAAGAAGGGGGACCGGAGAGTGTGTTCCAACTACAGGGGGGATGACACTCCTCAGCCTCCTTGGTAAGGTCTATTCAGGGGTGCTGGAGAGGTGGGTCTGTCGGGAAGTCGAATCTCAGATTCAGGAGGAGCAGTGTGGTTTTCGTCCTGGCCGTGGAACAGTGGACCAGCTCTACACCCTCGACAGGGTCCTCGAGGGTGCATGGGAGTTCGCCTAACCAGTCTACATGTGTTTTGTGGACTTGGAAAAGGCGTTCGACCGTGTCCCTCGGGGGGTGCGTCGGGAGTATGGGGTACCGAACCCCCTGATACGGGCTGTTCGGTCCCTCTACGACCGGTGTCAGTTTGGTACGCATTGGCAGCAGTCAGTCGGACTCGTTTCGGGGGGTCCGGTTTGGTGGCCTCAGTATTGCATCGGTGCTTTTTGCAATGATGTGATTCTGTTGGGTTCATCAGGCCGTGATGTCCAACTCTCACTGGAGCAGTTTGCAGAGTGTGAAGCGGCTGGTATGAGAATCAGCACTTCTAAATCTGAGACCATGGTCCTTTGTCGGAAAAGGGCGGAGTGCCCTCTCCGGGTTGGGGATGAGATCCTTCCCCAAGTGGAGGAGTTCAAGTATCTTGGGGTCTTGTTCACGAGTGAGGGAAGAATGGAACGGGAGATCGACAGGCGGATCGGTGCGGCTTCTGTAGTGATGCGGACTTCGAATCGGTCCGTTGTGGTAAAGAAGGAGCAAAGCCGAAAGGCGAAGCTCTCAATTTACCGGATCGATCTACGTTGCTAACCTCACCTATGGTCACGAGCTGTGGGTCGTGACGGAAAGAACAAGATCCCGGATACAAGCGGCCGAAACGAGTTTCCTCCGCAAGGTGTCCGGGCTCTTCCGTAGAGATAAGGTGATTAGCTCGGTAGTCCGGGAGGGGCTCAGAGTAGAGCCGCTGCTCCTCCGCATTGAGAGGAGCCAGAAGACGCGGCTCGGGGCATGTGTTTAGGACGCCTCCTGGACACATCCCTGGTGAGGTGTTCCCACCGGGAGGAGATCTCGTAAAGGACCACGTCACTTTTTATGTGGATAAAATTTCGGAGAAAGGGACGATAAACCTTTTATCAGTCTCGTAATCTCAAGGTTGCTACCGGAATTAGATAAGAGTTCTCGATAACCAGAGGTCTTTTGTCCAACCCGAACACACACACAACTGACACAGGTAGTGGATTATTATAGATTTTTTTTAATAGAACATTTAATGAGATCTAACAAGAGGAATCTACAGGGGAACAATACAGGGAAAAGCAAAACAAGGGACAGACGAACATTGGCAGAGGAGACTAAACTTGTGATGTTAGGGTGGAAATGAGCTGGGGATTCCTCTTCTCATTCATTTCAACCCAAATATGCACTAATTTGTACTTTAGTCGACCCCAAGCAGGACTCGCGTGCGTGGAACATAATTTAGGCAGTCTGGTCGGTCTCCCGAATGTAGGGTAGCTCGGGGCAGTGGCAGGGAAGAGGTCTGATGTGTCCTTGCCACCTCGCGGTGAGAGGTGGGGCTTCCTGGCTGAGCCAGTCTTCAGCAAGGTGGTCGAATGAGCACGCCAGCAAGCAAAGGGGGCTCCGGCCTTTATGCCCATCCGAAAAGTGGGTGGTCCCCCCCGGGAGACAAAAGAGGAGATGGACCGCCTCTTCGTGTTACTGACACAATGCCGCCGACAGAAGCGCCTTTGTGATCAATTCACACATTTGACATTCATACACACACATACTATATACAACCCCAATTCCAATGAAGTTGGGGCGTTGTGTTAGACATAAATAAAAACAGAATACAAAGATTTGCAAATCACGTTCAACCCATATTGAATTGAATACACTACAAAGACAAGAGATTTCATGTTCAAACTGATAAACTTGATGGTTTTTAGCAAATAATCATGAACTTAGAATTTGATGGCTGCAACACGTTCTAAAAAAGCTGGGACAGGTGGCGCAGAAGACGGAGAAAGTTGAGGAATGCTTATCAAACACCTGTTTGGAACATCTTACAGGTGAACAGGCCAATTGGGAACAGGTGGGGGCCATGATTGGGTAGAAAAGGAGCCTCCCTCAATTGCTCAGTCATTCACAAGCCAAGATGGGGCGAGGTTCACCTCTTTGTGAACAAGTGCGGGAGAAAATAGTCCAACAGTTGAAGGACAATGTTGCTCAACGAACAATTGCAAGGAATTGAGGGATTTCATCATCCACGGTCCATAATATCATCAAAAGTTCAGAGAATCTGGAGAAATCACTGCATGTAAGCCGCCGGCTTCTAGTGGGCCCGAGCTCACCTTAGATGGACTGATGCAAAGTGGAAAAGGGTTCTGTGGTCCGACGAGTCCACATTTCAAATTGTTTTTGGAAATTGTGGACGTCGTGTCCTCCGGGCCAAAGAGGAAAAGAACCATTAGGACTGTTATGGACGCAAAGTTCAAAAGCCAGCATCTGTAATGGTATGGGGCTGTGTTAGTGCCAATGGCATGGGTGACTTACACGTCTGTGAAGGCACCATTCATGCTGAAAGGTACATACAGGTTTTGGAGAAACATATGCTGCCATCCAAGCAACGTCTTTTTCATGGACGCCCCTGCTTATTTCAGCAAGACAACGCCAAACCACATTCTGCACGTGTTACGACAGCGTGGCTTCGTCGTAAAAGAGTACGGGTACTCGACTGGCCTGCCTGCAGTCCAGACCTGTCTCCCATTGAAAATGTGTGGCTCATTATGAAGCGTAAAATACGACAACGGAGACCCCGGACTGTTGAACAGCTGAAGCTGTATATCGAGCAAGAATGGGAAAGAATTCCACCGACAAAGCTTCAACAATTAGTGTCCTCAGTTCCCAAACATTTATTGAATGTTGTTCAAAAAAAGGGGATTTAACACAGTGGTAACCATGAAAATTCTAAGTTCATGATTATCTGCGAAAAACAAAGTTCATCAGTTTGAACATGAAATATCTTGTCTTCGTAGTGTATTCACCTAAATATAGGTTGAACGTGATTTGGAAATCATTGTATTCTGTTTTTATTTGTTTAACACAACGTTCCAACTTCATTGGAATTGCACTATACATTTGTGGTTGCAATCAATTAAAAGTTTAGCTGACGTATGAGTATGAGTTCAATATGGGCAAAAATTACACCATGGAAAACATAGAAGTTCAGGCTGTGACAGGCTGACATGTCCAAAATGTGGGCGGGCCAAAATCTGGCTGAAAAATAAAATACCTCATCAGAAAACAATTCTAAAATTACTACTGAATCTATTTCAGAGAACGTTTTTCTTTAGACATTTATGAGTCCAGAACTATGGCATACGTGGTAAAGTATTTTGAAACTAATGCTAATTCCCGACATTTGCCAGCAGATGGCTTTTTGAAAATATATGGAAAACAAGATACAATAAAAGCTGTTACACAGAATACAAGAATGTGGATTTTTGGAAGTCAGTAACCTAGTAATTACTTTTTTTTTTTTTTTTTTTTAAACATTTCAATTTGCATTAAAAGCTTCTTGATCACTGCTATTCTCACCCGCACACTTGTGTGTCTGAACCCGACACTTGCGAGAGAATCTTTGACCACAAACTGAGCAGGAAAACGGTTTCTCACCAGTGTGCGTTCTTGTGTGCATTTTTAAGTGTCCCTTCTGAGTGAATCTTTGGCCACAGTCGGAGCAGGAAAAGGGTTTCTCACCGGAGTGCGTTCTTGTGTGTCTTTTTAAATCTGCCTTCTGAGTGAATCTTTTCCCACAAACTGAGCAGGAAAAAGGTTTCTCTCCAGTGTGGGTTCTTGTGTGTTTTTTTAAACTTCCTTTTTCAGAAAACCTTCGGCCACAACTTGAGCAGGCAAAAGGTTTCTCTCCAGCGTGGGCTCTCGTGTGTATTTTCAAGTGTGCCTTCACAGAGAAGCTGTGACCACAAACGGAGCAGGAAAAAGGTTTCTCACCAGTGTGCATTCTTGTATGTCTTTTTAAGTTTCCATTCACAGAAAATCTTTGACCACAAACTGTGCAAGAAAACGGTTTCTCACCGGTGTGGGTTCTTGTGTGCAGTTTTAAGTGTCCCTTCTGAGTGAATCTTTTACCACAAACTGTGCAGAAAAAAGGTTTCTCACCAGTGTGCGTTCTGGTGTGTAATTTTAAGCTTTCCTTCACAGAGAATCGCTGACCACAAAATGAGCAGGAAAAAGGTTTCTCACCAGTGTGCGTTCTTGTGTGTAATTTTAAGCTTTCCTTCACAGAGAATCGCCGACCACAAAATGAGCAGGAATAAGGTTTCTCACCGGTGTGCGTTCTCGTGTGTATTTTTAAATCAGTCTTCTGAGTGAATCTTTTACCACAAACTGTGCAGAAAAAAGGTTTCACACCAGTGTGGATTGTCGTGTGCTGTGTTAAGTTTCCTTTCTGAGTGAATCTTTGACCACAAACTGAACACGCAAAAGGTTTTTCCCCAGTGTGGGGTCTCGTGTGTTGTTTCAAATGTTCAAATGTTCTCCCACAATTAGAATATTTCCATCGTTTGTTGTGAGTTTGACACGCCACATCGCCTTCTGACTGTTTACCATCAGCGTGAGGAGGATGTGACGTCACGTCGTCACTATGTGATAGTGGACCTAAGAGTCCGTCTGCTGGCGATCCTCCACAGTGGTCTCCGTCGCCTTCTGTTGTCATGTGTTGACTTGAGCTGCTGCTGCTTGGAGGCTCCGCCCCTCCGCTCTCCTCACGTTGACCATCTTCACTCTTCAAAAAGACACCAGTCGATGGAACCTTGCTGATGTCCCCCTCCTCTTCTTGTTTGATGTGGGGGCGCCCTTCTTCCTCTTCTTTTTTCACCAAAATGGGCTCCTCTTCCTCTTTGATGTGGTGGACCTCTTCGTCCTCCACTTCCTCTTTAATGTGCAGGACCCAGAGCCCCCGCCGCTCAGTACGATGATCTTCAGTGACGTCTGCAAGTCAAGAAGACAAACAAAATGGTTTGGTAAATCTTTTCTCATGTTGCGACTTTAATGTTGTGTACTATGGTTTCGATTTAGATTTAAGGTTCATGTGAAAGCCTGACGAGTTTGATAGATTGGAAATAAAATTGGGCAGGTCAACGACGACGACAAAATGTGAAAAAGCATATTGCCCCAGACAATTTAGCTCACTGGGCCACACAAACCTTTCCACCACCACGAGGTGACTGCTTGAAGCTGCAAAAAAAAAAAAAAAATTTAAGTAAGTAAAAGTGTGGAGTTTTTAAGGTCTTTGGTTTTTAAAGAGAGTGACTTCAAGTATTCACTCACAGCAATCCTCTTTTCTTTATTGCCAAAAACAATTATCTCAGTTTTGCCGTGGCTTAATTGAAGAAGGTTTTGGCTCATCCAGATATTTATCTGTTTTGAGACCAGTGCCCCAGCACCGTAACCGAACTGGAGTCATCTGGAGACACGGCTAGATAGAACTGTGTCATCTGCATAGCTATGATAGTCAAAATTCAAGTTCTGAAGAATTTGACCCGAGGGTAGCATATACAGGCTGAACAGGAGGGGTCCAAGAAATGACCCTTGAGGGACCCCATAGGTCATTCACAATGTGTAACTTCATTTAGCCCTAATCTAATTAAATAGATCTCACAAAATAAACGTGGAAAAGCTTTATGGTCAGAAGGTCCTTCCATCCACTTTCTGAACCGCTTATCTTCACTACAGTCACCGCGTGTGTTGGCAGCTTTTTCAGCTAACTACGGGCGAGAGGCGGGGTACACCCTGAACTGGTCGCCAGCCAATCGCAGGGCACATATAGACAAACAACCATTCACACTCACATTCACACCAATTTAGAGTCTTCAATAAACCAACCATGCATGTTTTTGGAACGTGGGAAGAAACCTGGAGAAAATTGGTAGCTAAGTAATTGCACAAAATGGAAAGTACACTAATTGCTACTTTTAAAAGCTTCTGAAGACACTCAAATATTCACAAAAGGATTTATTAGCCGTTTTGTTACCAAAGGCAAAGTTTTGTGCACAGAAATAGAATACAGGTCATTTTAGATTTTGTTGTTGTCCTTCTTTTCCTTTGGGCTTGTCCCGTTAGGGGTCGCCAGAGCGCGTCATCCTTTTCCACGTAAGCCTGCATCTCCTGCATCCTCCTCTCCAACACCAACTGCCCTCATGTCTTCCCTCACAACAACCTTCTCTTTGGTCTTCCTCGAGCTCTCTTGCCTGGCAGCTCCATCCTCATCATCCTTCTACCAGTATACTCACTATTTCTCCTCTAGCCTCCACGACTCTTTCCCATAACTTCATTGTGTGGCTCATCCACTTTATTCCGCTACAGTTCCCACAGCGCCTTTGTTCTTAAAAATGGGCACCAGCACACTTTTCCTCCATTCCTCAGGCATCTTCTCACGCGCTAGAATTCAATTGAACAAGCTGGTCAAAAACTCCACAGCCACCTCTCCTAGATGCTTCCATACCTCCACAGGATTGTCATCAGGACCGACTGCCTTTCCATTTTTCATCCTCTTTAATGCCTTTCTAACTTCCCCCTTATTAATCATTGCCACTTCCTGGTCCACCACACTTGCCTCTTCTACTCTCCCTTCTCTCTCATTTTCCTCATTCATCAACTCCTCGAAGTATTCTTTTCATCTAGCTAGCACCAGTCAACACATTTCCATCTCTAGCCTTAATCACCCTCACCTGCTGCGCATCCTTCCCATATGTTGTATTCCTAAACTTTTGGTGTGCTTTTGCTTGGCTTAAGTGCATAGAAACTACGTTCACAGGAGGCAGTACTTACGAGTCATGAAGGCAATTTTGGAAAGCCTACATAGTTGATGAAAACCCACCTTCGCTAGTTTTCGTGTCACATCAAAATTAATGCAAGTGCCCCTTGACGTTGAGTTTCATCAGATTCGCAAACCTATTTCTTGTTATGTCAACTTTTTTGCCGCCAAAACGCCAACCGATGAGCTCAAAGCTAATGGCTGAAACTAGACGTGAAGTTAAAACATGAGTAACTCGTTTGTGCTCAACTTACTGCACATTTGAATTTGTCTCCTCGGCGCTGAAGGTCCAAGTGTTGCGTCGGTCGAGAATGACTCGTTCAAAAGAACAAAATCGTTTGCGTCGACTTACTGAATGGAATCATAGTTCGGTTTTGCTAACTCACAACCACTCAGGCAAAGACAATCTATATATATATAGATAGATAGATAGATAGATAGATAGATAGATAGATTTTAAATGTGGTCCGGTGCTCAAATGAGAACCAGAGGTCGTTGCTCGGTGCTCACTTTTTCATGACCTACCGACCTCAATGGATGAACTTGTGTTTGTTTGTAGACATGTCATCATCGTTACTTATTGTCTGTACAAATCAAGGACGACAACGTTTTTGGGGGTCATGACCGAAGAACCGTTTCTTCTCTTTTTAGATCTTTGCACGTGCGCTTTACATTTTATTATTAGTCTTATTCTGGGCCAGTTCCCAGCTGGTACAGTAAATAGTACGTTCATTCAAAAGATTGGATTGTTTGAAGGAGTCGTTCGCTCGATTCGCGCGGCGTCGACCCCTGCGCTCCGCCTCCAAAAACGAAAACGCGTGGTGTGCAAAAGTACGCTTGTGCTCATAGGTTTACATATCCTGGCAGAATTTATGATTTCTTGGGAAAACATTTTTCAGAGAATATGAAGGATGACACAAACAAACTCTCTCTCTCATGGTTAGCGCTTGGGCGAGGCCATTTATTATCAAACAACTGTGTTTCCTCTTTTTAACTCCTGATAAAAGAAACGTCACAAATGACTCTGATCATACGTTTACTAATCCTTGAGATGTTGGCCTGATAACACGTACACTAGACTTTACACCGATTTTAATCGGGCTGATGGGTACCGGCCAATATTTAGCATTTTACGCCGACCGGCTTTCATGTCATAAGACCGATCGATGACGTCATCGATCGGCCCGGCAAACGACATTTACTCCGCGTCGCCATCGTGCACAGTATATTTGAATCCAAAAGCTAGTTTCTTTTTAGCCTTGTCGCGTGTCTCTTGACGTAGTACTGTAAATATCTGACGGCCAATGAAGTTATTTAAAAAAATTTAAAATATGAAACCTTTTCAGCGGTGTCAGAATGCGTGGATCACACGACAAGACAAATTTGCTCTTTCACGATTGCACCGTCAGCCGACTGCAATAAAATGGGTTTTTTCTTGTTTTTGTTTTGTTTTTTTACGATCATCGGGCTTTACCTCGTCAGCTCAAATGCGACCGGTGACACTCGTTACCGTGGCGACGACGACAAGGGCGGAGCGAGCCGACTGCATGAGAAGGACAAAAATGGGGGGAAAAAACGTGTGTTGGTGGTCACCTCAATAGACGTTCCTCCATCTTGTGATCGGATCGGTGATCGGTTTTGTTTTGTTTTTTAAACCCGCTGATCGGCCCCAAACATTGTGATCGTGTAAATCCTAATGTACACAAGTTGACACAAACGGGTTTCAATGGCTTCTAACGGTAACCGCTATTAAAAACCGGGGTGTGTAAACTTTGGATCAGGGTCATTTGTGTGGTTTCTGTCAGTCATTATGATTTAAAAAGAGCAAACTAATAAATGGCTTCACCCAAGCGCTAACCACGAGTGGAAGACAGGTTTTTGGGTTATCATTCAGATTCTCTGAGAAAAAAAAAAAATGGCCAAGAAATCATCAATTCTGCCAGGGGGTGTAAACTTATGAGCACAACTCTCCAATCGAATTGGGTGTGCCATTAATATTTTCAGTGCGCGTGCGCACGCGGGCGCGACTTATGTGCAACCGTTTTCGATTCGGGGGTTTGCCGGCGGAGGCTGGCAGCGGCCACCGCGTAGCCCCGCCCCTGCCGCAGACCCACATGGTACACATTATTGGATGTTAATCCTGTTATGTTAAATGCATCATCGAACGGGGCCTGTAAGTAAAAAAAAAAAAAACGGGAATATCATTAAAGTTAGAATGCATGCAACAAGTGAGCCAACCTGCGCCGCGTGGCACAGTTGGAGGCCGCAGATCGAACGCGGCGTCCGGTCGTTGACCTCGTGGCTCCTTCTCCTCTTTCGGGCCCCAAAGTTCCTCGTCGTGCTCCGCTGTCCTCCTCGCACGCATTTTCACACGACGATCGCGACACTTTTCCGCTCTACGTCGGAGGGATGAGAAGAAAGCAAGTGATAATCGGACCTGTGAAACAATTCAATCGAGATTCAGATGTGGACACGGTGGGGTTAAAAAGTACGTCGGTTCACATGGCAACGCACCAAAGTGGTTGATGTGATGACTGTCGCCAAGACGAAACGAAAATATGTAATTGGGCATTGTTAGAAACTGGAGACAGAAAGACGACAGCTCCTTTGTGATGAAACATGACAGGCATTCTTCTAGGAAAGGATTCAGAAATCAGATGAAGATAACAATAATAATGATTCCGAAAACTATTGCTACAGGATATTATTTCAGTATCTAAACACATTCAAAGGTTTTTTTTTAATGAGATATTCTTACTACTAGGTGGCGGAAAGAAGAACCCTTTACCTCCCGCTTGATCTCAAACGCGTCTCTTTGTTAGCAAGCTAAGCTAGGCTAGGCTAGGCTAGGCTAGGCTAGGCCGAGAAGCTTCCACGTGCACCAGACGACTCCAACCGGACGCGAAGATGGCACGAATGCTGTTTTCGTCCACTGAAGTCGTGATCGGGGGCGTCGAGCGTCGAGGATTCCCAACATTCGCTCCCGAATTCGGCAAGATTTGCTGAAGCGCATTCGAGCCTTCGCCGCGTACCGCGAGATGTGAAAGGGGCCGTATTACCCATGATCCTTTGGGGCAGAACTATTTAAAGCGGCAGGCCACCGACTCGAGGCAACTGAAGTCGAGCCAGCCGCCCCACATTTTGTTCATCCGAGAAATGACGGTAATCATCCGCCACCTAGCGGCGAAAGCTACCTTCCAAATAAAGGCCTACCAATAATAGGCCTCCAGGCACGTCAATGATTTCAAATCATTCTATGAAATAAGCTCTCAGTTATGACGCAACCAGTCCACTTCCGGGAGAAAGTTACCGATGCCAGGGTTGCAACCAGATGACAAATCCGGAGTTTTAACAATCGATCTATTATGCCGATGACATTTTCAATTTTCTCAACCAAATCCGTGTATTTATTATGAATAATATTCAGCATACGCTGACTTACTAACATCTGGTACGCAACAACGGGGTACGGTGTGTACGACGATGTCAAACTTCACATCGATCCAGCGGCGAGGCCAGCCCTATTTTGCCTCCCCTATGAATTCATTCGAGAGGGGGGGGGGAAACGAAAAATAATAAACCTTGCATCGATGGCACGAAAAAAGTCAACCTCGTGAAAATCGGTTGAGACTTCGTTTTAATGGCCACGCGTTGACCTGACCAACATGGCCGCCACGCGGCTAAATTATGGCTTCACCGGCGTGTATTGTGATGTGTCGTCTCGGACCCTTTTTATCAGCAAATATCGTCGTGTGAAGGCCACAGACCGGTGAGTGTACTCGGTTAATGATTTCAAGTCAGGTGACGGGCTGGGCCATTCAAGCAGATTTTCTTTGTTTTCTTTGAACCCAATTGAGTTTACTTGCCGGCATGTTTTGGATCATTGTTCTGCCGAAACGGCCACGCGCGAGGTCGAGACGTTCCGACGAGATACAACAACCTCAATGCCGATGAAGTTAGGACGTTGTCAGAGAAATAATTATCTCTCGTCGTCGGTTAGAAGCCAGGTACGTTAGCCGGTTTTTACAGCGCAGCTCTGAGGCGGGGGTGAGGGGCAAACAGCCGCCGTGGTCGGAAACGGAGCGGCCAGAAAATAAACAAGCGGAATTTGAAGGGAGTTCATTCTGCGTCGTGACATCGTCCTTAACAACGCTCCGTCGCTTCATACATTTAACATGAACATCGGTAAACGGACGAGACCACCGTAGGCGCGCTTCCTACTTAATCCAAAATATACTAGCAGATTTGCTCTTGTCACGGATGTCACGCGTGCTTGGCGGATCCACTTGGGACCGCGACCAGGACCCGCAAGCACCTCAACTCGTGAACAGCATGAACATCAATAAAGACATTTTAAAAAACAAATAAAATGTGAATGTTCAAATTCCGATGTTGCTGTTGTGGACTATCAGCATTGTAAGGAATTAATATTATGAAGGATTCATTCATATTATTATTATTAATTTATTATGGCCCATGGTAGCCACTCCCAGATGGAAAAAGAATACGATTTTTGGGGCCGATCAGCGAGTTGAACAAAACGATAACAAGATGGAGCAATGTGTCCATTTATCCGGTCGCATTTGACGAGATAAGATCAGCATAAAATGCTAATTATCGGCCGATACCGATCAGGCTGATAAGTCTAAGAAAAAAAAAAAAAAAAAAAAAGTCTACAATGTGCTGCACTGTATTTTCTCAAGTTATAAGTGAGCTGAAATACGCACGCTTGGAAAAACATACGATTTACGGAAATGGGCTATTTTGAGTTCAAAAAGGTGACGGATTTGCATGTCGGACAAATAAATACATTTGTATGTATACAGTGTGCGATTTCAAAACTATCATTTTAAGGATTTGACACCGTCTTCCTCTTTTTCAAAGCGGGCATCACTTTTGTCAATCATTTCTTTATGGCCCGTTTCGTAATATTTAAATTGCAACGCTTTGACTTCTCATTTGTTTCACTGATGGGAGTGCTTTTTAAAAATACGTTTCGTTGCTTCTAATTCAAACCGCGATGCAGCCTCTCTCGACACCTGGCACCCTGACTCGGACTGGTGAAAAAGATGAAGCCAATTAACAGCACTTGCGGGCCAAGAATTCCATGGACGTCAGCCGGTCCGCACGCCGCGTAAACCGCGTAGCATGCGTGATGACGTCTTTACTCCTATTAGGGTTGGCCAACGGAATCGTTATCCGTTTTTGATTCAGGGGTCGGTTGACGGGTTGGCCGGGCCGTCGACATAAAATGCTCATTATCGGCCGGTACCGATCACACCGATCAGATCGGCGCAAAGTCGACCACGTAGTACGCATTATTGGAGATTAATAATGCTATATTAAATGCATCATCTGATGGGGCCCGTAAATAAACACAGGAAATACCATTCAAATTAGAACGCACGCAACAAGAGAACCAACCCGCTCTTGCGTAGCACAATTCGAGGCTGCGGATTGAACACGGCGTCCGGTAGTTGACGTCGTGGCTCCTCCTCCACCTTTGGCCCACGAAGTTCCTCCTCGTACTGCGCTGTCGTTCTTGCGCACAGTTTCACGCTCCGGGTCGGAGGGATGAGGAAAAAGCGAGCGCAAATCGGACATGTTGAAACAATGATATCAAGATTAAGAATTCGACATTGTGGGTTAGACGGGACGTGAGTTCAAATGGCAAAGGACCAAAGTGATATATATGATTATTGTCAACAAGAGGAAACAGTAGAAGATGGAATTATGCCTTGTCAGCGATAACAGCATACAGCTAATTTGTGAGAGAATATTTGTGTCGAAACATGAGACAGTCGACAAAAAGGATTTAAGAGTTCAGATTAAGATCATAAAAACAATAATCATGAATCCGAAAATAATTGTGAAAGAATAGTTAGAGTAGTGGATGCTTGCGTGAGGACAGAGTACCCAGAGAGGAACTTTGGTACTGCATGCGGAAGTCTGGAGTGGCAGAAAAGTAGCGTATTTGCACGATCATAAGGCGCACTGAAGAGTCTCCAAAATGGACGGGGCGCCTTAATAGTGCGGCGCGCCTTATGTATGTGTTAAATACAGAAATAGACACCGTAACTGAGACTGCGCCTTTTAATATGGCGCGCCGTATGGCAACGTAACAGTAGGTTCGAATCGTACAGGGTTTGTACCAGGGCAGCAGAACAGCGGTGAGGGGTGCTGTTGGTCTGACTGACGAATTGAAGGTGGAGGTGGGACTGCGTCAGGGATCGGCCCTGAGCCCCTTCCCGTTTGCAGTGGTGACGGATAGGCTGACAGACGAGGTTAGACTCGAGTCCCCGTGGGCCGTGATGTTTGCAGATGACATTGTGATCTGCAGTGAAAGCAGGGAGCAGCTGGAGGAACAGTTAGAAAGATGGAGGCATGCGCCGGAAAGGAGAGGAATGAAGATTAGCCGAAGTAAGACAGAATATATGTGCGTGGTCAGGACGTGAAGAAACGGGTCAAAGCAGGTCGGAACGGGTGGAGGAAGGTGTAAGGCGTGTTATGTGACAGAAGAGTCTCTGCTCGGATGAAGGGCAAAGTTTAGAAAACAGTGGTGAGGCCGGCCGTGATGGACGGGTTAGAGACGGTGCCACTGAAGAGACGACGGGAAGCAGAGCTGGAGGTGGCGGAAACGAAGATGTTGAGGTTCGCTCTCGGAGTGACCGGGTTGGATCAAATTAGAAACGAGCTCATCAGAGGGACAGCCGAGGTTCGATGTTTTGGAGACAAAGTTAGTGAGAGCAGACGTCGATGGTTTGGACACGTCCAGAGGAGAAATAGTGAGCATATTGGTAGAAGGATGATGAGGATGGAGACCAAAGAGAAGGTTGATGGATGTCGTGAGAGAAGACATGAGGGCAGTTGGTGTTCGAGAGGAGGATGCAGGAGATGCAGGCTTACATGGAAACGGATGACGCGCTGTGGCGACCCCTAACGGGACAAGCCCAAAGGAAAAGAAGAAGATTCAACTGTTACTATTAGATCTTGTGGTCCCCACGCCTTCCTAGTCGGTGGCGGGAAGAAGAACACTACTTCCCGCTTGATCTCTGCTTAGTGACGTGTTTTTTTCACAAACGTGTCTCTTTGTTAGCAAGCTAGGCTAAGCTAAGCTAGGCCGAGAAGCTTCAAGGTGCACGAGACGACTCCAACCGGACACGAAGATTTCACGAGTGACGTTTTCGTCCACTAAAGTCGTGATCGGGGGCGTCAAGCGTCGAGGATTCCCAACATTCGGTCCAAATTCGGCAAGATTTGTCGAAGCACGATCGAGTCTCCTCCCGCCTCGCTTGTCCGTCGAGCTTCTTCTTTGTCGTCTTCTTTTCAGTGTTTTATGACGCTCGGCAAGCACCTTCTAGGTGCATTACCGCCACCTACTGCTAAGGAGTGTACATCTGGTGTGACTTCTCAAACCATCCATGCCTCCCTTTTCCGTACAAAATTCCCCCAAATAAATACATACATAAAAAAACCTATACATGTCCTAGTAATAACTGTCCTCATCCAGAACTGGAACCAGAACATACTGTGTAAGTGCTTCCTTTCATCTTTTTTTTTTTCAAAGAGCTCCATCATCCGCAAAAAAAGTTAGATTCCCGTCTCATTCTCCGCTCCCCAAAACACTTCATTTATCTTTAATAAAAATAACAGGACTAATAATACTTCCTTGCGATGTTCTAGTTTTATATACATATTGACTTGAGGCGGCACGGTGGTCTATTAAGTTCAGTGTTTGTCAAAAGGGATTTTTCAAAAGGCACAAAATTCTATTCAAAAGTATATTTGAACTAAACTCAAGTTGAGATGACTCATTTTGGTTTTCTCCGTTGGAATGTCGATTTGCGCGTTCGTGACACAAAGTTCGTCCCAGTGGACTTGCCGTACAACGTATGGGGCCGCTGCAGATCTGCCTGTTTTTTGGTTTTGTTTTTTTTCCCCCCCAAAAAATGTTCCTGAATCTGCAGCGGACGTGCTGAATCCTCGTCACGGTAAGTCCCGTCAATACCTCACTGGGCTAAAACGTCATTGGTTCAATCTTCGTGTCCGGTCGGAGTCGTCTCGTGCACGTTGAAGCTTCTCGACCTAGCTTAGCCTAGCTGATTTTATTTTAGCTTAGCTTAGCCTAGCTTAGCGTTTGGGATCAACACTTCGCTAAGCAGAGAAAAAGCACGAGCATAAAGTGGGACAAGGACCGGAATATCGAATGCTACCACTTAAATGAGAGAAAAACACGAGCTAGCGAACACCCGATAATAATAACGATGTCATTCGTATATATATACACATTGCCGACGCGTTCACATAAGTTATTATTATTTTTAAAATAACTACCAGTACTAAAAAAAAAAAAAGATACTGGGCTGTTTTTGACATCGGTTCTGTACTGGTTTCAGTACTTGGTGCCACAGTAGCACAGCCTTGAACCTACTCTATGAATAGGTCACATAATGCTAAAATGCTAGCTGCTTCAGTGAAACTGTGCAAAGGCTGTTAGCTTTTTAAAATGTATGCCTTATCTTTGATGCACAATTCAAATTTAAGAAATGAAAACTCTTGATTTAATATAAAAAAAAAGGAACGTTGTATGTTATGAAGTGAAAGGTCTTTTTTTTCTCGATTTGCTCTATAACCAAGCAGAATTAGTTTTTATCCAAATACTCAGTTGTTCTGTAAAATTTTCAGTAAGATACTCGCGTACTAATACAACACCAATTCCAACCAAGTTGGGACATTGTGTTAAACAAATAAAAACAGAATACATCCATCCATCCATTTTCTGAGCCGCTTCTCCTCACTTGGGTCGCGGGCGTGCCGGAGCCTATCCCAGCTGTCGTCGGGCAGGAGGCGGGGTACGCCCTGAACCGGTTGCCAGCCAATCGCAGGGCACATACAAGCAAACAACCATTCGCACTCACATTCACACCGACGGGCAATTTAGAGTCTTCAATTAATGCATGTTTTTGGGATGTGGGAGGAAACCGGAGAAAACCCACGCAGGCACGGGGAGAACATGCAAACTCCACACAGGCGGGACCGGGGACTGAACCCGGGTCCTCAGAACTGGGAGGCTGATGCTCTCACCAGTCGGCCACCGTGCCGCCAACAGAATACAATGATTTGCAAATCATGTTCGACCTATATTTAATTGAATACAGTACAAAGACAAGATATTTCATGTTCAAACTGATAAACTTGATTGTTTTCAGCAAATAATCATGAACTTGGAATTTTATGGCTGCAACACGTTCTAAAAAAGCTGGGACAGGTGGCAAAAAAGACGGAGAAAGTTGAGGAATGCTCATCAAACACCTGTTTGGAACATCCCACAGGTGAACAAGCCAATTGGGAACAAGTTTGTGCCATGATAGGGTAGAAAAGGAGCTTCCCTCAATTGCTCAGTCATTCACCAGCAAAGATGGGGCGAGGTTCACCTCTTTGTGAACAAGTGCGGGAGAAAATAGTCCAACAGTTGAAGGACAATGTTGCTCAATGTACAATTGCAAGGAATTGAGGGATTTCATCATCTGCGGTCCATATCATCATCGAAAGGTTCAGAGAATCTGGAGAAATCGCTGCATGTAAGCGACAAGGCCGAAAACCAACATTGAATGCCCGTGACCTTCGATCCCTGAGACGGCGCTGCATCAAAAACAGACATCCATGTGTAAAGGATATCACCACATGGGCTCAGGAACACTTCAGAAAACCAATGTCAGTAAATACAGTTTGGCGCTACATCCAGAATTGCAACTTAAAACTCTACTGTGCAAAGCAAAAGCCATTTATCAACACCCAGAAACGCCGCCGGCTTCTCTGGGCCCGAGCTCATCTAAGGTGGACTGATCCAAAGTGGAAAAGTTTTCTGTGGTCTTACGAGTCCACATTTCAAATTGTTTTTGGAAATTGTGGCCATTGTGTCCTCCGGGCCAAAGAGGAAAAGAACCATCCGGACTGTTATGGACGCAAAGTTCAAAAGCCAGCATCTGTGATGGTATGGGGCTGTGTTAGTGCCAATGGCATGTGTCACTTACACGTCTGTGAAGGCACCATTCATGCTGAAAGGTACATACAGGTTTTGGAGAAACATATGCTGCCATCCAAGCAATGTCTTTTTCATGGACGCCCCTGCTTATTTCAGCAGCTGAAGCTGCTATTTTGAACAGCTGAAGCTGTACATCAAGAAAGAATGGGAAATAATTCCACCTACAAAGCTTCAACATTTCGTGTCCTCAGTTCCCAAACGTTGATTGAATGTTGTTCAAAGAAAAGGTGATGTAACAGAGTGGTAAACATGACCCTGTCCCAGGTTTTTCGGGACGTGTTCCCAGCCATAAAATTCTCAGTTAATGATTATTTCCGAAAACCAATAAGGTTTTATCAGTTTGAACATGTAATATCTTGTCTTTGTAGTGTATTCAATGAAATATAGGTTGAACAGGATTTGCAAATCATTGTATTCTGTTTTTATTTAAGTTGAACACAACGTCCCAACTTCATTGGAATTGGGGTTGCATATTCGTTAGCTGCAGCACTGCATTCAAATCCCCCGTTATATTGTCGTATATTTAATGTTTAAGAAAATCCCCGCTCCTCAAAGAAAGAAAAAAATAATAATATTTTGAGGCTTGTCTTAAAGCTGAATTAAGCAGTTAGGAGAAGAAGAAGACATGTCCAAATCTTCATCTTGATATAATTGTTTCACATGTCCGATTTGCACTTGTTCTTCTCATCCCTCCAACGTAGAGCGGAAAGCGTTGCGATCGCCGTGTGAAAATGCGTGCGAGGAGGACAGCGGAGTACCACGAGGAACCTTGGGCACCGAAAGAGGAGAAGGAGCCACGAGGTCAACGACCGGACGCCGCGTTCGATCTGCGGCCTCCAACTGTGCCACGCGGAGGAGGTGGGTTCACTTGTTGCATGCATTCTAACTTTAATAGTATTCCTTTTTTTAAATTTTTTTTATTGTATTGCTTTGTTAAAAAGTAAGACACACATTTGTTTTATGTAGCAGGCATTAAATACCTTTTCTAGTATGTTTATACATTTTAAAACAAACCATGACAGTAAAATGATGACTGAATTCATAAAAGAAGTCCATGTTGCGGTAATGAGGATCAATATTTTGGAAATGAGACAATGGTTCTGATACCAAACCATATTTGACAAATCAAACGCGTAGCATTTTTGCAAGAATATTGATTTCATTCACAGTATTTCATTTTGTCATTTCCTTCCTTCCCACCTATTTCGAGAAAAATTGGTCTTGGACATATTTGTATTCCTTATTATTTTCAGTGCATTTGCCAATGATCACTAAATACTATGTTTCTTCACTGTAACTGTTTATACTATAGCATGCATAAAAGTTAGCCTTTCGTCTTTTCAGAGGATTGCTGCGGTCGTCATCAGAATCAGAATCATTATTTTGTCAAGTGTGTCCAAAAAAATACACAAGGAATTTATCTCCGGCAGTTGGAGCCGCTCTCGTACGACAACAGACGGTCAATTGACAGAGAACACTTTGGAGACAGAAAGACATGGACAAAAAACAGTACCCACAATCCTTTCAGCAGTTGACAGGCGGACACTCAACGGACACTCAAAACCTTCAGCAGTTTTGGGGGTCCGTTGCTGTCGGACTTTGTCCTTTTTTGTAGCAGCACCAAACCAGACTGTGATGGAAGAACACAGGACTGATTCGGTGACCGCTGTGTAGAACTGCCTCAACAGCTCTTGTGGCAGGCCGTGCTTCCTCTGCTGGGCCTTTTTGAGGATGGAGTTGATGTTGATGGACAGCTGTGGTGAAGGATGCCTGCTGAAGTCCACTATCATCTCGACTGCCTTGAGCTTGTTCATCTCCAGGTTTTGTCGGCCGCACCGCAGCCCCAGCCGCTCCGCTTCCTGTTGATGCTAAAGGAACCTGTGTTTTGAAATCATCTATTAACTCTCGAAGTTTCCATGCATGTTCGTTTTTCATGAAAGAACTCCAATTATAACGACGTGTTAAAAGCTAACCAATTTATTCCTGACAGAGGAGTCTCTACATTTTTCAGAGCTCTGGTCCAGGAGCTACGCTTATCCTAGCCTCAGCAGAGACAGCGTAGACCGAACAAAGCTATCTGTTCCTGTCCCAGGCTTATACAATGTTTCAAAGCGAGAGTATGGAATCGTCTTCGTCTGATTGGTCCTCTCCGATCTGGTTGCAGAGGCGCCATAACACATCCGCGGCGCCACAAATTCAACCAGCCTCCTTTATTCATACAGCGAAGTGTTTTTTGACGACAAAAACATCCGGTACTGTTTTCAGGCTGCTTCCCCGGGCACGCAGGTGGTCCGCTCCGCCAACCCGGAAGTAGAAAGTCACGACCCAACTCTCCGCGATGTCTTCAGCTGCCTCTTGTTTACCGGGGCACTGCGACACGTTAACAAAAGCAGTCGGTTCTACCTTGAACGTTACCAGAGTCACGGATGTACATAATCCCCCATCGGCAGGCCCCTCGGACCACAGTGAGTCCGGCAGCGAGTTCAACAGCTGTACGGCGTCCTCATGGTCCGAGAGCTCTCTGCCATGGAATTGCGCCAGTGTCACATGCTCCAACACCCCCTCGTCCAGCGCGACACCCTGAATACAAAAACATTCAGTACTAGGGAGAGTACAACACATTGGGTATTTGACCTTGTTGCCAATCATTTGCCAAATGGCATTTCCTTACCATGGGTCCCAGTTCTCGGGCTTCATGACCTAGTGCAAGTGCAAGTGAAATGTGTGGAAAAGATGTCGAACTCATCATAAACCACTCACTCTGGTCTGGCGTAAAGGTGGAGGCTGCTGCCACACGTTGCTTCCCGATGTAAATTCCTGCACTATTGAGAATCCAGTTTTCATCTTGTATTGACTCAAAGGCTTCTCTGTAAACCAAATCGTCATTTTTATCATAGCACAGTGTGAGATGGAGGGGATCGATCGGAGGGCTGTAGGAGGCAAGAGAGTCGATCCAGGGATTCCACCACAGGAAGGCCGAGTAGACACCGCTTTCCACCTTTGTTTCTGGTTGAAGTCGGGCCCAATAAATGTCAGCAGTCTCTTCCGGGAGTTCCTGTTACACCATGTTCCATCCGGTGGACAATTTCCGTCCACAGTTCATCACGGTCCCATCTGGGAACCGTATCGTCAGTCCGTCCGGGCTGCAAAGGATGGTAGCCTGGTTTTGATAAGCAGATCTCTGCCCATGGCCTCACCGAACTCCTCCCATGCCCGAGTTTTTGCTTCAGTGACCGCCAAAGCTGCATTCTGCTTGGCCAGCCGGTACCCATCAGCTGCCTCAGGAGTCCCACAGGCCAAAAAGGCCCGATAGGACTCATTCTTCAGCTTGACTGCATCCCTCACCGTTGGTGTCCACCAACGGGTTTCGGGGATTGCCGCCACGACAGGCAACGACCACCTTACGGCCACAGCTCCGGTCGGCCGCCTCAGCAATGGCGGTGCGGAACATGGTCCAATCGGACTCGATGTCCCCCGCCTCCCCCGAAACATGAGCAAAGTTCTGTCGGAAGTGGGAGTTGAAACTCCTTCTGACAGGGGATTCCGCCAGACGTTCCCAGCAGACCCTCACAATACGTTTGGGCCTGCCACGTCGGACCGGCATCTTCCCCAACCATCGGAGCCAACTCACCACCAGGTGGTGATCAGTTGACCGCTCTCTTCACCCGAGTGTCCAAGACGTGCGGCTGCAAGTCCGATGACAAGACCACAAAGTCGATCATCGAACTGCGACACCCTTATGCTTGAACGTGGTGTTCATCATGGACAATCCGTGATGATCACAGAAGTCCAATAACAGAACACCGCTCGGGTTCTGATCGGGGGGGCGTTCCTCCCAATCACACCCTTCCAGGTCTCACTGTCTTTGCCCACGTGAGCATTGAAGTCCCCCAGCAGAACGATGGAGCCCCCAGCGGGAGCGCTCTCCAGCACCCCCTCCAAGGACTCCAAAAAGGGTGGGTACTCTGAACTGCTGTTTGGTGCATAGGCACAAACAACAGTCAGGACCCGTCCCCACACCTGAAGGCGGAGGGAGGCTACCCTCTCGTCCACCGGGGTGAACCCCAACGTACAGGCGCCGAGCCGGGGAGCAATAAGTATACCCACACCTGCTCGGCGCCTCTCACCATGGGCAACTGGAAGAGAGTCCAACCCCTCTCGAGAGGACTGGTTTCAGACCCCAAGCTGTGCGTGGAGGCGAGTCCGACTATATCTAGTCGGAACTTCTCGACCTCACACACCAGCTCGGGCTCCTTCCCTGTCAGCGAGGTGACATTCCACGTCCCTAGAGCCAGCTTCTGTAGCAGGGGATCGGATCGCCAAGGCCCCCGCCTTTGCCCAACACCCAGGTCGCACTGCACCCGACTATGGCCCCTCCCACAGGCGGTGAGCCCATGGGAAGGGGGACCCATGTTACCCTTTCGTGCTGTGCCCATGGGTGCCGGCCCGGCCACCAGGCGCTCGCCTTCGAGCCCCACCTCCAGGCCTGGCTCCAGAGGGGGGCCCCGGTGACCCGCGTCCGGGCAAGGGAAACCTGTGTCCATTTTTTGTCGTCATCATAAGGGGTCTTTGAGGGTGCATGTGGTTCGCCCAACCAGTCTACATGTGTTTTGTGGACTTGGAGAAGGCGTTCGACCGTGTCCCTCGGGGGTGGGTCCTGTGGGGGGTGCCTCTGGAGTATGGGGTACCGAACCCCCTAATACGGGCTGTTCGGTCCCTGTACGACCGGAGTCAGAGTTTGGTCCGCATATCCGGCAGTAAGTCGGACTCGTTTCCGGTGAGGTTTGGACTCCGCCAAGGCTTCCCTTTGTCACCGATTCTGTTCATAACTTTTATGGACAGAATTTCTAGGCGCAGCCGAGGCGTAGAGGGGTCCGGTCACTGGAGGTCTTTGTTGCATCAGTGGGGGAGCATTACGTTGACGATACTAGTGTCCATGCTGATCGAAGTTGAAGAATGCTTGGTCCGGTGGAGGATGGCGAGCGCTTCCGCTGCCCCGTTGGTGTATCCCCTACCACGACTCCCACCTCGTCCCCCCGTTGACCCCTGCGCCATCCACATCTGCTTTTCTGCTTCCATTTTTTTTGTTCTTTTTTCCTTCTTGTTTGTTGTCAGTGGCCACTTTTCGGGCCTGGGCCAATTGTAACTTCACAAGTTGTTCCTGCATGTCCTTTACCTCGTCTGATGATTTGTGTTGTCTGTCCACAATAAGTTTCAAATGGTGAGAGACGTGATGATTAAAGTAGCTAAGTAGTAGCGAAATTCAGTCCTAACTTCAGCTTGCAATGTGTCAAGCAAAGCAATTCTATAAATAACATTTGACTCCCTAAGAGGGGAGGGATGTGACCCTGTCTTGTCTGTCCAACTACTTATGCAATTTTTGAAATGAGAACTGGGATCCATGAGAGGTTTGAAGTCCGGGAGCTTCGGCACCGTCGGCGAGCGAGGAGGACGGGAACATGTCACGGATGACCGCAAACACTGGAGGAGCAAAAGGGGCAAATAAAATTTCAGGATTGGCATTATTCAGACCAGACCGTGTCAAAATATCATCTGACTGATGAACCGAAATCCAACAGGCGCGAAACAATCTCACTACGTCCCTAAACGCCAGGCTCGTGTCGTCTGTCTACCTTTTCAGCGCCTGGATCCACATTTCACCGCCAGCAGCCAGTCTGGGCAGCCCTTTCTTTGAAAACTCAAGATCTTTTAAAGACAATAATTGGTATATTAACCCACCTTGTTGACTGTTGTCTCGTCCGGGATTGTTGGGAGTTATACTTCCCCGGTATCTTGGTCTGTCATTTGAGCGGCTCCCTTGACCGGAAAGCCGGTCAAGGGAGGGGCTGCTTGCTGCTTTTGGGAAGATCCGTAATTGGATTTAGTGGGTCAATTTGATTTAGTGGGTCAATTTGTCGCTCTTTTTCGCCGAACAGCTGCCATGGCAGTGGACACCGCACAAATCTCGTAAACATTTCCCCTCAATTTTTCATTCACTTCTATTTTCTTCTTCAAATCTCTTTTCTCCATCCATCCTGCAGTGTCCAACTTTTCCTTTTTCCACTTTGCCCACTCAGACTAAATTCTGCTTGTTTCTTTCAATGCCAGCCAACAACTAACCCTATTTCAATCCACAAATCCTCCAATAACCTCTGGTAATCACTCTGATACATATCGCATTCATTATCTCTACAGTCGATTGTCCAATTCACACCACAGGGTTTTGGTGGCACACTCATCTTAGTCTAAATCGATTTTTGGGGGTCCCAAAATCCCCAACGTCTGGTATGGAATCGTCTTCGTCTGATTGGTCCAGGGTCCATTGACGTCATCGTTGCTATGCAGAATGATGGCCATTTGCCGCTGGCGCCAGACGCCGTCTCCACATTCTTGCTTCTCATGAAGTTTACAGCAACACTTTGTAGCTACTTGTTATCTCCGACGTGCACCCTGCTGGGAGCTTTCCAGCAGCATACCCCCACACCCTTATCTGATTTACATCTCACCCTCCCTGCAACAAAATACAAATGTTCACGCACAGACGAGTTACACAATAAAACCATATATCTCATTAATACGCAGACTCGTCACCGTCTTTGATGAGACCGATGACTGCGGTGTCATCTGCAAACTTCAGATGTTTGACAGCCGGGTGCGTTGAGCTGCAGTCGTGCGTGTAGCGCGAGAATAGCAGCGGAGAGAGGACGCAACCTTGGGGCGCCCCGGTGCTGGTGGTGTGTGAAGATGAGGTGTTGTCCCTCAGCCTCACCTGCTTTGTCCTGCCCGTCAGGAAGCTGTAAATCCACGAGCAGATGGCAGGCGATATGCTGAGCTGGAGAAGTTTGGAGGAGAGGAGTTCAGGGATGATGGCGTTGAACGCAGAGCTGAAATCCACGAACATGATCCTCGCGTAAGTCCCCACGCCGTCGAGATGTTCTAGGATAAAGTGCAGTCCCATGTTGACTCCATCATCCACGGACCTGTTTGCTCGGTAGGCAAACTGCAGGGGGTCCTGCAGGGGACCTGTGACACTTGAGGTGGTCCAGCACGTGGTGTTCAAATAACTTCATGACCACAGATGTCAAGGTGACAGGCCTGTTTTCATTCTGACCTGAGATTGGAGGTTTCTTGGGGACTGAAATGATGGCGGAGTGACTGAAACAGGATGGTACTTCGCACAGTTCCAGAAATCTATTGACGATCTGTGTGAAGACTGGAGCGAGCTGGTCCGCGCAGACTTTGAGGCAGGATGGGGACACATGGTCCGGGCCTGCCGCTTCGTTAATCTTCTGTTGTTTGAAGATGCGTCTCACATCCTGTTCATGGATGGTTAACGCAGAAGTCAGAGGTGTGGCCGTGGTCGCGGGTGCGGCCGGGTGGGTGTGTGGAGTGAAACTGTCCTTTTCAAATCTGCAGTAGAAGGTATTCAAGTCGTTGGCTAGTGTGCTATTGTTCTCAGCTTTGGGGGGATCGTCGCTTGTAATTAGTCAGCGATTGGAATGCATGCCAGACTGATTTAGAGTCGTTTGCGCAAAACTGTTTTTCCAACTTTGCTGCATAGATCCTCTTTGCAATGTTAATTTCTTTAGTCAGCAGGTTTCTAGCTCGATGATAGAGGGCCCTGTCCCCGCTCTGCTATGCGTCCTCCTTAGCTTGGCGAAGCTGCTTAAGTTTAGCAGTGAACCACGGCTTGTTGTTGTTGAATGTGCGAAATGATTTTGTTGGTACACAAACCTCTTCACAGAAACTGATATAGGATGTGACAGTGTCCGTATATTCATCCAGGCTGTCAGCTGAATTTTCAAAGACACTCCAGTCTGTGCAGTCTAAACAGCTTTGAAGTTCCATCTTGGCTTCATTGGTCCACTTTTTGACTGTTTTCACTGGAGGCTTCGCACATTTAAGTTCTTGCTTGTACGTCGGTATTAAGTGAATTAAGCAGTGATCAGACGAGCCCAGTGCCGCACGAAGTTTAGCACGGTATGCGTTTTTTACCGAGGTGTAGCAGTGGTCTAAAGTATTATTTTCCCTGGTAGGACAATCGATGTGCTGCTTGTATTTAGGGAGTTCGTGGTTGAGTTTAGCTTAGTTAAAGTCCCCGAGAATAATGAGGGGTGAGTCCGGGTGTTTTTTTTTTCAATTTCGTTGACTTTTTTCGGCGAGCGTTAGCAATGTGGCGTTCGTGTTAGCTTGAGGTGTAATATAGACTCCAGCCAGTATAAACGATGCAAACTCACGTGGCGAGTAAAATGGTTTACAGTTCAAAAACAGCGACTCCAAATGCGGGCTGCAGTGTGTGCTGAGCACCGTGACGTCCGTACACCATTTTTCGTTGATATGGAGGCATATCCCGCCGCCCTTCGTTTTCCCCGATGATTCCATGTCGCGGTCCGCTCGATGAATGTTGAAGCCGGGAAGCACGACGGCGCCATCGGGTACGGCGTCGCAAAGCCGGGTCTCCGTGAAGCACATGGCCGCGGCACGTCCGAAGTCTTTACTGGTCTTTAACAGAAGATGAAGCTCGTCCTGTTCGTGGATAGTCAACGCAGAAGTCAGAGGTGTGATCGTGGTCGTCGGTATGGGGTGTGAAAGTGTCCTTTTCAAATCTGCAGTAGAAGCTGTTCAAGTCGTCGGCTAGTCTACTATTGTTCTCATCTTGGGGGGATTGTCGCTTGTAATTGGTTAGCGATTGTAATGCATGCCAGACTGATTTGGAGTCGTTAGCGCTAAACTGTTTTTCTAACTTTACTGCATAGTTTCTCTTTGCAATGTTAATTTCTTTAATTAGCTGGTTTCTACTGCGATTATACTGGGCCCTGTCCCCACTTCGATATGCGTTCTCTTCATCCTGGCGAAGTTGCGCAAGTTTGGCAGTGAACCACGGCTTGTTGTTATTGAATGTGCGAAATTACGTTGTTGGTGCACACACCTCGTCACAGAAACTGATATAAGGTGTGACAGTGTCCGTATATTCATCCAGGCTGCCAGCTGAATTTTCAAAGACACTCCAGTCTTTGCTGTGTAATGGTGGGCGCCGCGAGCTTGCATGACGAAGCGATCGAAAGATCCGTCCATGCCAGTCAAGAATGCCTGTTTTTTTTCCTATAATGAAATGAAATGCTAAGAAGAAAAAATGCTAAGTTTAAACTGAAATTAGTTTTGTGTATTTTGATTTTGTTTGAAATTGCCCCACTGAAAATATTTGTAGAAATTGAAGTTTTCTGCCCAATGTGACGAAGAAACAAATATTCCAAAAAAAAGCAAAATGATTGTTCACTTACAAGTGAAATGGCTTATTTTTTTTCTTGTGTTCATAATTGTGCTTTTAACAAAGCAAAAAAATTATCTGAATACCCGATTATTTCATTACAATTTTAGTAGGGTACTGTTTTTTGGTGTCGAGGCTGTTGCAACAACCCACTCCAAGTAAAATGCGCCAGAATTAATCTATGCGAGAAACCACATTAATTTCATTGCAGAATCATGTTTTCATTGACTTGGAAAACTACTCAAGTAACTTGCTTAAAATATCACTTAACCTGACATTTCTCGTGTGATTCTGTCAGTTCAACTGTCACGACATGTTGTATGTGAGAATAGCGATTATAGTGCCAAGACATGGTATTGAATCAATTAAACATCAAAACTGAAATAAAAAGTAACAAGTTGTAAATACTGTGTCACCTAAAATTATTCAAAGAGGGGTAGATTGAAAGCAAAATTAAAAGCAATTACAAACAAAGCAAACTGTACAATGTGATATATAGAAATTTACAAAAACATGACATCCAATGAAACCACATGTTGAATAAAGGGTTCATAACAAGCTAAAAACAGGTGCAGCAATCATTACAGTATCCCTCACAAACTTTGTAAACGGCGATGTTGGGATGAATGCAGTGAGGCTTTGTAAAATTATTTTGAACTGTATCTTTTTGTATTCACTGCAGCTGAAATTATGTTTACAAGAGGCCGCTGTTAAATAAAGAAACGACAGAAAAATGCAAAAGCGGAGTATGCAGGGGTCCACTGGATTGCCTTTATTGATACTTGTTTTTATGAACTTTATTATTGGACACATTTTTCACAGGTTATTGTTGACCTGCCCAATTTTATTTCCAATATATCAAACTCACTAGGCTTTCACATTAACCTTCAATACAACCATAAAACCAAAACCATAATACACAACATTAAAGTCACAACATGAGAAAAGATGTACTTTTTGTGTTTTGCAGACATCACTGAAGATCTTCGTACTGAGCGGCAGGAGCCAGAGCCCCCTCACATTAAAGAGGAAGTGGAGGACGAAGAGGTCCACCACATCAAAGAGGAAGACGATCCCATTTTGATTAAAAAAGAGGAAGAGGAAGCATGTCCCCACATCAAAAAGGAAGAGGAGATCACCACCAAGACTGGTGTCCCTTTGAAGAGCGAAGCTGAAGGTCAAAGTGAGAAGAGCAGAGGGGCGGAGCCTCCAACCACCAGCTCAAGTCAACACATGACAACAGAAGGGGATGGAGACCACTGTGGAGGATCACAAGCATTGTCAGATAGGGACGAGATGACGGCACATCATCCTCACACTGATGATGATAAACAGTCTGAACGTTATATGACATATAACACTGAAAACAAACGATGGAAATGTTCTCAGTGTGGGAAATTATTTGCCAATAAGAGCATTTTGAAACAACACGTGAGAACACACACTGGAGAACAACCTTTTTCCTGCTCAGTTTGTGGTCAACGATTCACTCAGAAGGGAAACTTGAATATACATGCAAGAAAGCACACTGGCGAGAAACCTTTTTCCTGCTCCGTTTGTGGTCAAAGATTCACTCAGAAGGGAAACTTAGAAAAACACACAAGAACCCACACTGGTGAGAAACCTTTTTCCTGCTCCGTTTGTGGTCAAAGATTCTCTGTGAAGGGATATTTACAAAGTCACACGAGAACCCACACCGGCGAGAAACCTTTTTCCTGCTCAGTTTGCGGTCAAAGATTCTCTGTGAAGGTCAAATTAAAAATACACACTCGAACCCACACTGGTGAGAAACCTTTTTCCTGCTTAGTTTGCGGTCAAAGATTCACTCAGAAGGGAAACTTAAAAAAACACATAAGAACCCACACGGGTGAGAAACCTTTTTCCTGCACAGTTTGTGGCCAAAGATTATCTGAAAAGGAAAGTTTAAAAATACACACAAGAACGCACACTGGTGAGAAACCTTTTTCCTGCTCAGTTTGTGGCCAAAGATTCTCTTACAAGTATCAGGTTCAGACACACAAGTGTGCCGGTGAGAAGAGCAGTGATCAAGATGCTTTGAATGAAAATGTAAATGTTTCATCTCAAAAGTAATTACAATGTTACTGACTTACACAAATCTACACGATTGCATTCTGTGTATCAGCTTTTATTGTATCTATCTTCTTGTTGTCCTCCTATTTTCTAAAAGCGCCGCGAGTGTTGAGAATGAACATTGGTGCCAAAATACTTGAAAGGGACTCGTTAAAGGTGAGCACATGGGCACTTATTCCATAGTGCTGGACTCCAAAATGTCGACAGAAAAAAAGTCCTCCAAAATACTCTGCCATTTTAGAATTGTTTACTGATGAAATAAGGATTTTCAGTCAGATTTTGTCCCGCCCACATTTTGGACAGACTTGACACGTAACGAGCAGTAGCCGATTACATTTCCTCATTGAGCTTCTCTGTTTCCATGGTGTATTTTTTGCTCATATGAAAAGTCTGGATGTAGTTTTTCTTTTTTTTTTTTTTTTTAATTACACAATAATGATTGAAAATAGTGATTCTTCTCTCGCTCTCATACAGTGCAGAAGCTTTTTTGCTCGCTCTGCTTGGTTCGCTTCTGTTTACATTTTTTCTTGCTGATAAGCTTGTTTTTCTTCCAAAAAATGTTTGAATCAGCGACTCCTGGATCTTTTTAAACCTGCTGGACTGTACTTTTTTTGTAGCTAGTCAGTTGTTGCTATATTCCAATATTTTGTGATACCCTCTGACCCTTACGTGAGCGTGGCCTGCTAATTAGCACAAGCCTGCTATTAGCAACAAGACCAGCAATCAAGATGCCTCCCCTTTCCACTGAGGACTATCACAGACTGCTGCAGAGGATGTCAATCCAGGAAACGAAAATCCACCCTGTTGAAGTGTATGTTGATGTAAATGGACAGTCGGGGAATGAAACCACTCTACCAATGTCTCAAAATGGTGAGCAAAAGTGTGCTAAGAGACAGCCACTGAGCTCAACAAAGAGGACGGATGTGGACTGTGGAAACGGCAGTGGACCATCCAGCAGTTCTCCCCTGGAAGTTACTGGGAGCAAAGCAACATCTAAAAGGGAGGACACAACACCGGCAGATTCCAGAAGAATCCAGCTGGCCTGCGTTGCGGGCTGCTTCAACGCCGAGTGAGCGGCCGTGGACGGTCGCGACAGTGAAGGGCGAGAAAAAAGGCTTACAAATAGATATGAGGCCCGATTACAAGACCCTGGCCAAGAATGCTCATCCCCCACCGCCCCTGAAAGGTGTGAAACTAAATCATACAAGAACAAAATGGCACCCCAAACATTAATAGTTGGTGATGGAGCTGTCAAGGATGTGGAATGTGCTTGCAGTGAGAACACCACCAAAGTACTGTGTTTCACCAACGACATGGTGTCTGATATCTCCAAAATAAAATAAAAAAGAATCCTGGAGAGCACTAATCAGCACTGTATGCCGTTTTAATTGTATTTTTATTTGATTTTTTCCTCCTTGTTTTAAATGTTTACGAGCTGTTTTTTTTTTCCTTTCTTTGTTTTTAAATGCTTTTAATAATGTAAAGCACATTGAGTTACCTTGTGTGTGAAATGCACTGTAGAAATAAATTTGCTTCGCTTCGTGAAATACGTTTGGAAAGCTCGTTGTTTAAAAATCGAATATGTATGTGATCTGTAACAGAATACAGTCCTTTAAAGAGTGTTGGTGACTCCATCCATCCATTTTCTCAGCCGCTTATCTATGTGCCCTGCGATTGGCTGGCAACCGGTTCAGGGTGTGCCCCGCCTCCTGCCCGATGATAGCTGGGAGAGGCTCCGGCACGGCCGCGACCCAAGTGAGGAGAAGCGGCTCAGAAAATGGGGGAAATGGATTTGGTCACCAACATCCCTCCATTCAAACGAATTGAAAATATCTTTCATCCATTGAAACTCGTCCAAAAACAATATGCTCTCAATTTAAAGCAAACAATGGCCCAAGCGAAAAGGCCGATGTGAAAAAACTGTGGAGGATCACATGCAGACAGCTTCTTTCAGATAGGGTCGACATGACGTCACACTGATGAAGATGACGATGGTAAAGAGTCTGAAGGTGATATGACACGTCACGCTGACAACAAACGATGGAAATGTTCTCAGTCTGGGAAAACAATTGAATTTAGTGAGGTCCATGTCAAATGAATGAATGATTGATTGAACTAGGCTGGAATATGACGCATTGACTTTTGGCGGGAAGCTGCGAAGTGGACAGTATATGTGAGCCATCATAAAATATGCTTCTCCGAACAGTGAGAGGAACTCAATTTACTTGTATCTCAAATCCAGTTTGCACATTGAAAATCATTGAAATGCTTCTAAGCAGCCCCAAAAAATGGCATGTCAATTCGACACACCACAGAGAAGAGCAATGTTAATTTGAATGAAACAAATTGCTAAGTATAGGAAATCAGGTTTCAAAGCTTCAATAATAAGGGCCACCTCTCAGACTCTGTGGGTGTGTCGAATCTTCTTTTTTTCCTTTGGGCTTGTCCCGTTAGGGGTCGCCGCAGCGCGTCATCCTTTTCCAAGTAAGCGTATCTCCGAGCTCCTCCTCTCCAACACCAACTGCCCTCATGTCTTCTCTCACGACATCCGTCAACCTTCTCTTTGGTCTTCCTCGGGCTCTCTTGCCTGGCAGCTCCATCCTCCTCATCCTTCTACCAACATACTCACTATTTCTCCTCTGGACGTGTCCAAACCATCCAAGTCTGCTCTCTCTAACTTTGTCTCCAAAACATCGAACCTCGGCTGTCCCTCTGATGAGCTCGTTTCTAATTTGATCCAACCTGGTCACTCCGAGAGCGAACCTCAACATCTTCATTTCCGCCACCTCTAACTCTGCTTCCTGTCGTCTCTTCAGTGCCACTGTCTCTAATCCGTCCATCATGGCCGGCCTCACCACTGTTTTCTAAACTTTACCCTTCATCCGAGCAGAGACTCTTCTGTCACATAACACACCTGACACCTTCCTCCACCCGTTCCAACCTGCTCGGACCCGTTTCTTCACGTCCTGACCACGCTCACCATTGCTCTGGACGGTTGAGCCCAAGTATCTAAAGTCCTCCGCCCTTGCTATCTCTTCCCCCACCACCCCTCTCATTCATGCACATATATTATCTTGTATTTTGGCTAATCTTCATTCCTCTCCTTTCCAGTGCATGCCTCCATCTTTCTGACTGTTCCTCCAGCTGCTCCCTGCTTTCACTGCAGGTCACAATGTCATCTGCAAACATCATGGTCCACGGGGATTCCAGTCTAACCTCATCTGTCAGCCTATCCATCACCACTGCAAAAAGGAAGGGGCTCAGGGCTGATCCCTGATGCAGTCCCACCTCCAGCTTAAATTCGTCTGTCACACCTACAGCACACCTCATCGCTGTTCTGCTGCCCTCGTACATATCCTGTATTATGCTAACATACTTCTCTGCCACTCCAGACTTCCGCATGCAGTACCACAGTTCCTCTCTGGGTACTCTGTCATAGGCTTTCTCTAGATCTACAAAGACACAATTAAGCTCCTTCTGACCTTCTCTGTACTTTTCCATCAACATCCTCAAGGGAAATAATGCATCTGTGGTTCTCTTTCTAGGCATGAAACCATACTGTTGCTCGCAAATATGCACTTCTGTCCTGAGTCTAGCCTCCATGACTCTTTCCCATAACTTCATTGTGTGGCTCATCAACTTTATTCCTCTGCAGTTCCCACAGCTCTGCACATCACTCTTGTTCTTAAAAATGGGCACCGGCACACTTTTCCTCCATTCCTCAGGCATCTTCTCACACACTAGAATTCTCTTGAACGAGCTGGTCAAAAACTCCACAGCCACCTCTCCTAGATGCTTCCATACCTCCACAGGATTGTCATCAGGACCAACTGCATTTCCATTTTTCATCCTCTTTATGCTTTTCTAACTTCCCCCTTACTTATCATTGCCACTTCCTGGTCCACCACACTTGCCTCTTCTACTCTCCCTTCTCTCTCATTTTCCTCATTCATCAACTCCTCGAAGTATTCTTTCCATCTCGCTAGCACACTGCTGGCACCAGTCAACATCAGAATCAGAAACATCTTTATTTGCCAAGTATGTCCAAAAACACACAAGGAATTTGTCTCCGGTAGTTGGAGTCGCTCTAGTACAACAGACAGTCAATTTACAGAACACTTTGGAGACATAAAGACAGTGACAAAAACAATTGTGCAAAAAGATGCAGAGTCCTTGAGCACTTAGAGCAGTTCGAATGACTAATATTGCAGTAGTCCGGTGCAATGACCATTGTGCAAAGGGCGCCGAGACTTCAAGGAGTGGATGCGGTTTAAAGTGACGAGTAGTGCGATCATCTGGGACAATGTTGGTTGTGCAAATGTTACAGATACTCCTCAATCAGTGTGCAAATGGAGCAGATGCTACTCTGGCATGAGTGGCCAGTATTTGCAAATAGTGCAGCATGGCGAGACAACTACAGTGAGTGCACGAGTCATACATAATTGGCCCCACAGAAAGGTGACAACGAACTCAAGTCAAAAACTTTCCAGCTTGTTGTAATGGAATTATAGGTTAGGTGTTTAAGAAGTTGATCGCAAGAGGGAAGAAGCTGTTGGAATGTCTACTAGTTCTAGTTTGCATTGAACAGTAGCGCCTACCTGAGGGAAGGAGCTGGAAGAGCCGGTGACCGGGGTGCAGACGGTCCGAGAGGATTTTGCACGCCCTTGTCTTAGTTCTGGCAGCGTGCAAGTCCTCAATGGTTGGTAGGGGGGTACCGACAATCCTTTCAGCAGTTTTGATTGTCCGTCGCAGTCGGAGTTTGTCCTTTTTGTAGCAGCACCAAACCAGACTGTGATGGAAGAACACAGGACTGATTCGATGACCGCTGTGTAGAACTGTCTCAGCAGCTCCGGTGGCAGGCCGTGCTTTCTCAGAAGCCGCAGGAAGTACATCCGCCGCTGGGTCTTTTTGAGGACGGAGTTGATGTTGGTCGCCCACTTCAGGTCCTGAGAGATTGTAATTCCCAGGAACTTGAAGGTCTCGACGGTTGACACATGGCAGCTGGACAACGTGAGGGGCAGCTGTGGCGAAGGATGCCTCCTGAAGTCCACGATCATCTCTACCATCTTGAGCGTGTTCAGCTCCAGGTTGTGTCGGCCGCACCGCAGCTCCGGCCGCTCCGCTTCCTGTCGATATGCAGACTCGTCACCGTCCTCGATGAGGCCGATGACAGTGGTGTCATCTGCAAACTTCAGGACCTTGACAGTCGGGTTCGCTGAGGTGCAGTCGTTCGTGTAGAGAGAGAAGAGCAGCGGAGAGAGGACACAACCTTGGGGCGCCCCAGTGCTGATGCTGCGTGTGGATGAGGTGGCCTCCCCCAACCTGACCTGCTGTGTCCTGCCCGTCAGAAAGCGACGTCCGTACACCATTTTTCGTTGATATGGAGGCATATCCCGCCGCCCTTCGTTTTCCCCGATGATTCCATGTCGCGGTCCGCTCGATGAATGTTGAAGCCGGGAAGCACGACGGCGCCATCGGGTACGGCGTCGCAAAGCCAGGTCTCCGTAAAGCACATGGCCGCGCAACGTCCGAAGTCTTTACTGGTCTTTAACAGAAGATGAAGCTCGTCCATTTTGTTGGGTAGGGAGCGTACATTCGCGAGGTGGATCGACGGGAACGCCAATCTGTGTCCTCTCTTGCGGAGTTTCACCTGAATGCCGGCTCGTTTTCCTCTGTGGCGCCGCTTCCGCCTCCGTGCGCCGAAAACCGCGGACGGTGCTCCGGTGAGTAACTCGGGGAAAAAACTGAGCGGATTTTCGAAAGTTGGTGACAGAAAGTCCGGAGTAGCCTCCTTGATGGTTAGCAGGTCTCCCCCTTGTGTAAGTGAGTCGTGTAAGGTCTCCAAAGACGGACGGAAAACATAAAAACAAAGACAATACTAGAGTGCGCGTAACGGAGGCGACCACACTGGTAGGCGCCATCTTGTCTATATCCATATTTCCATCTCTATCCTCAATCATCCTAACCTGCTGCACATCCTTCCCATCTCTATCCCTCTGTCTGGCCAGCCTGTATAGATCCTTTTCTTCTCCTTTTATGTCCAACCTGCCATTCATGTCATCATATGCCTCTTGTTTGGCCTTTGCCACCTCTACCTTTGCCCTGTGTCGCATCTCAATGTATTCCTTTCGCCTCTCCTCGGTCCTCTCAGTGTCCCACTTCTTCTTAGCTAACCTTTTTCCTTGTATGATTTCCTGTACTGTGAGGTTCCACCACCAAGTCTCATTTTCTCCTTTCCTGTCAGAAGGTACACCAAGTACTCTCCTGCCTGCTTCTCTGATCACCTTGGCTGCAGTGGTCCAGTCTTCTGGAAGCTCCTCCCGTCCACCGAGAGCCCGTCTCACCTCTTCCCGAAAAGCTGCACAACACTCTTCCTGCCTCAGCTTCCACCACAGGGTTCTCTGCTCTGCCTTTGTCTTCCTAATTTTCTCCCCCACCACCAGAGTCATCTTCCACACCACCATCCTATGCTGTCTAGCCACACTCTCCCCTACCACAACCTTACAGTCGGTAACCTCCTTCAGATTACATCGTCTGCACAAGATGCAATCCACCTGTGTGCTTCTACCTCCGCTCTTGTAGGTCAGCCTATGTTCCTGCCTCTTCTGGGAAAAAAGTGTTCACTCCAGCCATTTGCATCCCTTTTGCAAAGTCTACCACCATCTGTCCCTCCAAGTTCCTTTCCTGGATGCCATACTTACCCATCACTTCTTCATCACCCCTATGACCTTCACCAACATGTCCATTACAATCTGCACTAATTACGACTCTCTCTCTGTCTGGGATGCTCAGAACTACTTCGTCTAGCTCCTTCCAGAATTTCTCTTTCACCTCCTCGGTCACATCCTACCTGTGGGGCATAGCCACTAATCACATTACACGTAACACCCTCAATTTTAAATTTCAGCCTCATCACTCGATCTGATAGTCTTTTCCCCTCCAAGACATTCCTAGCCAACTCTTCTTTGAAAATAACCCCGACTCCATTTCTCTTCCCATCTTCAGCATGGTCAAATAATTTCAACCCTGCCCCTAAACTTCTAGCCTTACTGCCTTTCCACATGGTCTCTCCTGGACACACAATATATCAACCTTTCTCCTTATCATCATCTCAACCAACTCCCGAGATTTTCCTGTCATAGTCCCAACATTCAAAGTCCCCACATTCAGTTCTAGGCTCTGTGCTTTCCTCTTCTCTTTCTGCCAAAAAACCCGCTTTCCACCTTTTCTTCCTCTTCAACTTTGGCCCACAGTAGCTGAATTTTCAACGGCGCCCCGCAGGTTGACGGCGCCGGTGGCGGACGTTGTTAACCCGGTCCACGACCGATCCGGTATGGAATTCTTTGAGTGAACGCTCATATTTGTTTGGCAAAGTTTTAAGCCGGATGCCCTTCCTGACGCAACCCTCTGCATTTATCCGGGCTTGGGACCGGCCTACAGTTTGCACTGACTTGTGCGCCACATAGGACTGCATTATATATGTATATATTTAGATATGTGTGTGTATATATATATTCATTTTCTACCGCTTATCTGAGGTCGGGTCGCGGGGGCAGTAGCTTTAGCAGGGACACCCAAACTTTCCTATCCCCAGTCACTTCATCCAACTCTTCCGGGGGGATCCCGAGGCGTTCCCAGGCCAGCCATAGGATGTAGTCTCTCCAGCGTGTCCTGGGTCGTCCCCGGGGTCTCCTCCCGGTGGGACGTGCCCGGAAAACCTCACCGGGGAGGCGTCCGGGAGGCATCCGAATTAGATGCCCCAGCCACCACATCTGGCTCCTCTCGATGTGGAGGAGCAACGGCTCTACTCTGAGATCCTCACGGTTGACCAAGCTTCTCACCCGATCGCTAAGCGAGAGCCCGGACACCCTGCGGAGGAACCCTCGGAGGAAACTCATTATATATATAAATATATACATACATATACGCCACCACAGCCGGTCTGTGAGAAAAATGCCGACTCCTAACCGGTCCGTGTGTCATATCCTGCTTTGTTTGCTTGTTTCCTGTGTGGAATTTTCTGTTGTGTTGCACTCCCTGGGTGCATGTCGGTGGGCGGAGTCTCTCGTGATGCAGCTGCTGTTGATTTGTCATGAAGGAACGTTTGTTTTAAAATCTCCTAACTTCCGTGGTTCCAAGCGTGTTCGTTTTCGTGAAAGAACGTCGTTCACAACAATGTATAAAAAACAACCAATTTATTCCTGACAGAGGAGTCTATACATTTTGCAGAGCTCTGGGTTCGTAACTACCCTATCTTATCCTAAGCAGATACAGTAGTAGAACCAAACTATCTGACTCTACCCCAGACTTATACAATGTTTCAAACAGGCCGGTGTGGAATCGCTGTCGTCTGATTGGTCCGTAATCTGACGTCATCGTTGTTTGGCCAAATGATGACTATCTGATCTGGGTCCAGACGTCGCCTGTCGATATCTCCTGCATACAATGTTTATAGTGGCTCCCCGCCGTTCCTTTCTTCTTTTGCCATCTGTCTCCAAATACCCCCTGATGGGGGCCACATACCCCCCGATGGGGGCCTTCCTGCAATATACTCCTATACTCCAATACACATTCTCTTCCAAACTAGTTAGAATTACATATTAGAATATAAAGTATTCTATATTCCCTTCAATCCCCCAAGTTGATCTTCTGATTATCAGAAGATCAACAACCCCTATACCTACTAACTATTTCACTACAATACTCATTATTCTATTCTTAGCACATCAAAACTAAACAATTTAAAGAGAGCTTATACCGGGATCGTTCAATGGAGCGAGCGATTCCATGGCCACCCTGTCCTCGTCCAGGGACAGCAGCTGATATTGGCCGTAGAGGTCCTTACCTACAAAGGCCTTGAGGACAATTCTGAGAACCAGGTTCCTGAGACAAGGGATAGTACAACATCCACAAATAGCAAGCACAGCCATGACAATTATGGTTGTTGTTGCATGAGTATGAGACCTCTCCATTTACCAAACATCCTGTTAAGAAGGCTGTAGAATGGGTTGTCCTCCTCTCCAGACATTGATTTAAGTTTAACAGACATGGCTTGCAAACCTTTCATGGCTCTGGTGATCTTTCCGTTCGGCGCCGTGTTATTGGGGATAATTGGACAGCAATGTCCTTTAATTCGAGAGCAGGCACCCCCTTCTTCCGCTAACATACTATCCAGGACCAACCTATTTTGGAATGCCATGAGAGATGTAGCTGATAGTTGCTCATGGATGCCCTCCGCTAGTTGGGAGGTGAAATTCACCAATCTTTGAATTTGGTAATGGTGGTAATTTATGAAATCAACATTTTTATTCGGAGTTACCCATATAAAAATACTCTCAAGACCTGCGGAAATTTGGCAGCGAGCTTTATACTCATCCGGGACACCTCTGGGAATTCCAATGGCATCCAGGTAGGTGGGGTCCTTACCTTCTTCCCAAGCATTTCCGCCCACATTGAAGCCACTGACCATACGGCGGAAACGGTTCAAGCTACCCCACCAGTCACGCTCCCATGTGAAATCCGCCATTTGAGTGATTTCCTGCTCAGAGAGGGGCTTAATCACTGTGGGAGCTATCATAGAGACCAATGCACAAGTGCCTGTCCATTCCCCGGGCAGGAAGTTGCACAACAGACCATCTCCACACATCCACCACAAATCAGACCTCATCTTACTTAATCGGGCCGCATCCTAATAATCATTAAAAAGGGTGAATTTACAAAACTGTGGATCCAGGTGGCCAATTGATCGGGAAAGTTTTGTTATTGGGGCCTAAAGTTATCTTACTCTTATTTTGAAAGATGCAATCCAATTGAGGTTATTCATCGTAGCACAAACAAGACAGTCCTTTTGATAGATTTTGACTGCGTCCCTACCTTCCACAGTAATTTCCTTAAGCCAAAAATAACCTATATTATTTCATTATTCAGGTCATATCCCGTCACTTTGGAGGTTCGAAAAACCACTGGATCTGCATTTTTTTTTATACTGGTACTTTCGCAAATTTTCTCATTATCGGACAAGATGAACTTTGTGTCGGACGTAGCCAATTAATAATAATCTGTCCTAGGGGATCGGCCCCTGAGACATCTATACCCAAGGTCAACAGTACGGGATGTCTGTCCCCCGGAGTAACCGAGTGCATACCACCTCTTTCCAATTTGATCCTGTCCTTCCACCGCCAATTTCTATTCTTCGTCGGCTCCCAGTATCCCGGTTTCGAGTGGGTAATCACCTGCTTGCAACTGTAACACAAATCCACCTGCTGGTTCGCTTTTGAACCTACGGTTCACCGGATACCGGCCAGCTCCCGCATGTCCTGTACTCAAAGCGCACAAGTAAATATCGTATCCCGCCGGGTCGCCCCAGCGTGCACAATTTACCACCTTACACAATTCAAATTGGTATACCGTCTTTTCCCCCAATGTGTAATTCTAGGGCCCCTGTTGGCTTCACGGCCCTCTTTGTTACTCGTTCTCCTTGTATTGAAGGCATTCCAAAATAGATTCCTGTAACTATAATCAGGGAGATCACCAGAGTCATGATTATAACCTTCTTTGACCAGACATACAGGATATACATATTTCCCCCTATATTAAATGACTAATTTAACACCAAAACATAGTATCCACACACAACCCCATACACAAACCAGCAGGTCGTCTCCTTCCGTCGGAGAGGCCCCTGACCAGACCTGCAAACATTAAATTAATCACTACTCTGCAAACGATACCCGTGCCAATTGACTACATAATTCCTGTATACATACTCCAGAGAAGGGACAAGTCGGCAATTGTCACCCAACATTGATATTATTCCCCAACCAATTGTTAATTTGTCTCACAAAAGTGTAAATGTCATTAAACCAAGAATCACATAAAATCAGCGTTAAGTCAGCACACCAACATCCTGCAATACAACAATAACACTATCAAGCTCCATCCTCCTGGGCGTCCTGTAAAATAATGTTATTTCAACAAATCAGTCATTCAACAGTCTGTAGACCGTATTCTCTAGTCAGTCACACGGTCCTTGGTAACTAAAGGTCGATAGTCTCTTTCACGTGATCACATCCTTCACTACTCCTGTCAGCCAGCTCAGTAGTGCTCCATTTCTGCTTTTAATTAAGACGACACAAACACAAAACATAAACAATTAACATGACATGACAAGCGAGACTTCACAGACAATAACATTAACCTGGACCCAGGAGTGAATGTCCTCTCACATACACCACACAGACAAAACTGACCACAGCACACTTATTGGTTGAACCATAACACCTAAACCACTACAGACCAGGCTTCTATCCATATCATTAATTAAACGATCCTATTGTAAATCTTCTTGGCCTTTGCAATACCATAAACTGGTAAAACTCACACACGCCTGTCATAAAGCTGCCCCCATCCCCCAGCTGAGGACGCCTGTGTCCTGTCATAAACCATTTGGTGCACCCTCACTTCAAGTGCTCTTTTAAGCACTCATCCATTTTCTGAGCCGCTTCTCCTCACTAGGGTCGCGGGCGTGCTGGAGCCTATCCCAGCTGTCATCGGGCAGGAGGCGGGGTACGCCCTGAACTGGTTGCTAGCCAATAGGGCACATAGGGGCACCTACAAACAAACAACCATTCACACTCACATTCATTCACACTTACGTGCAATTTAGAGTCTCCAATTAATCTACCATGCATGTTATTGGGATGTGGGAGGAAACCGGAGAAAAGCCACGCAGGCACTGGGAGAACATGCAAACTCCACACAGGCGGGGCCGCTGATTGAACCTCAGTCCTCAGAACTGTGAGGCTGACGCTCTAACCAGTCGTACACCGTGCCGCCACTCTCTAAGGAATATATCAAATCCCATTCACCAGCTCAGATAGCAACTTGGACGTCATTTATTCAAACTCCGAAGCGTTTTCTTACACCAAAAACCTCCCGTACTGTTTTCAGGCTTTTATCCCAGGCACGCAGAGCCGCTCTGGTCCGCTCTGCTGACCCGGAAATAGAAAGTCACGATGCTACTCTGGCTTGATCCCATCCGCCGGGTACACGCCTAAATGTATCTATTATTTAATTTATCTTCCAGAATATCATATGCATACCTATTTATACATACAATATGTATGCCTTATTTATTTAGTTAATAAATATAATGGGTACCCTTTGAAGCACTTTATAACTTTTTACATATATAGTCATATAATTTCATTCATCAAAGTTCTAAGGTTTACTTTGTATTGTCTACACAATTTATAAAACGTATCGCACCGAATATTTATACCATTCACACTTAGTCCACGTTTTTTTTTTTACAATAGAGGCCTGCGCAGGACATGTTTGGGACAAGTAGAATCACTTGTCCGATCTGAAAATCCAGAAAAAGTGCCGACAATCATTAATAAGTACCTTATGCCTTCGACTGGGACCATCATTGTCGGTTCGGTCCATTACCACCACATAAATTCGGGCCTTGGCCCATCTCAGTGTGTCAATTCCCTCTTCGTTGTAGGGCAAACACTGAAATCTTGACATATATCACAAAAAAAAAACCCACAAAAATCGTTTACCTTACACAGAAGATCAGGGTGCCACCAAAAGCGCAGCTTGTTCAGCATTGACACATAACTTTCCTGTAGGTAACATCAGTCTCCTAGGTTCTCCTTGTCATCATACAAACCACAGCTTCTCCTTGTCATCATACTCAGCACCTGTCTCTTGCCACTTACGCTTGTCTTCCTTTGGCGCCTCCTCCTTCATCATCCTTTCGATAGCCTGCTATTTCTTTCGCCGCCGCATCCGCTGCGCCATTCCCCCGGGCTACCAGAGTGCCCGCTTTCGCCTGTCCTGGACACTTGACCACAGCCACCTCCACCGGCCTATCAATAGCCTCACTCAGTCGTTGAATCAGCTGTGCGTGGGCCACTGGGTCACCAGTGGTCGTAACAAAACCCTGTCGCCTCCATGCAGCCAGATCAACAAACAAACATCCTACCACATACGCCGAATCAGAATAAATCGTAACACACTGACCTTCAGATAACTCTAGTGCCCTGCACCTGGCCAGCAGTTCTGCAGCTTGAGCGGAGGGTTTCATAACATCATTTATGGACCAAAGCGTTGGGATTTCAGAATTTGGGTTTCAGCGATATCTTCTATGGCCTCTTGCTTACAAGGATACTACGGCACGTTAACAAAAGCAGTCGGGTTTACCTCGAATGTTACCGGAGTCACGGATGTACAGAGACCCCTCGGACCACAGTGAGTCCGGCAGCGAGCTCAACAGCTGTGCGGCGTCCTCATGGTCCGAGAGTTCTCTGCCATGGAATCGCGCTAAAGTCACATGCTGCAACACCCCTCCGTCCACCATGGTACCTTGAATACAAAAACATTCAGTACTCGGAGAGTACAACACATTGGGTATTTGATCTTGTTGCCAATCGTTTGCCAAATGGCATTTTCTCACCATGGGTCCCAGTTCTCTGGCTTCATGACCTAATGCTAGTGCAAGTGATATGTGTGGAAAAGATGTCAAGTTCATCATAAACCACTCACTCTGCTCTGGTGCCAAGGTGGACGCAGCCACCACACCTTGTTTCCCTATGTAAATTCCTGTACTATTGAGCCTCCAATTTTCTTCCTGTATCGACTCAAAAGCTTCCCTATAAACCAAATCAACATTTTTATCATAAAACAGTGTGAGATGGAGAGGGTCACTTGGAGGACGATAGGGGGCAAGAGAGTCGATCCAGGGCTTCCACCGCAAGAAGGCCGAGTAAACTCCGCCTCCCTCCTTTGTTTCTGGTTTTAGTCGGGCGCAATATATGTCAGCAGTTGCTTCCGGAAGTTCATGTTGTATCATGTTCCATCCGGAGGACAACTTCTGTCCATAGTTCATCATGGTTCCATCGGGGAACCGTATCGTCAGTCCATCCGGGCTACAAAGGATGGTAGCCCTGGTCTTGATAAGCAGATCTCTGCCCATCAGGTTCACTGGAGCCCTTTTTTCATGAGGACAAACTGACGTTCATGTGTCTGTCCAGCAATTTCAGTCTTTAATGGTGTCGTAATCGGCAGATTCATGGGCACCCCTGCACAGCTCATTCAGGTGGTTGTCTTCCCTTAGCCGGGTTCAGAGGCTCCGTCTTTCCTCCGTCCCCTGGCTCCAGGCTCATTGGGCATTCGGACCAGTCCTCATCGCAGTAGTACTGGCGAGATGGCTCTTGTTGCTGTGGAGCCTGCTGCGGACGCTGTTGCCGGGCCGCGCCCAACTCTCCCTCGTGAAGCTTTGTAGCCTCCTCTTTGAGGTGTGGCCTCTCCGGGTTCCACTCAATTGAAGCACGCTTGGTCCGTTGGAGGTCGGCAAGGGCTTCCCCTGCCTCCGTTGGTGTACTCTGTCACGACTCCCGCCTCGTCTCCTCGTTGACCCCTGCGCCATCCACATCTGTTTCTCTGCTTCCATTTTAATTTATTTATGTATTATTATTTTTTTATGGCCACTTTACGGGCCTGGGCCAATTGTAACTTCAAAAGTTGTTCCTGCATGTCCTTTACCTCATCTGATGATTTGTGTTTTCTGTTGACAAAAAGTTACAAATGGTGTGACATATGACAGTTAAAGAAGCTATCTCCCCCTTTCATGAGGTCAGGGTCTTTAAACTTCAACCGGCAAGGTGTCAAGTAAAGCTATTCAATAAATAACATTTGCCTCCCTTAAACGGGAGGGATGTGACCCGGTCTCATCTGTCCAAATACTTATACAATTTTCGAAGTGAGAACTGGGATCCATGAGAGGTTTGTAGTGCAGAAGCTTCGGCACCGTTGGGGAAAAGGACGGGAACATGTCGCGGATGACTGCAAACACTATAGGAGCAAAAGGGGCAAATAAAATTTCAGGTTCGACATTATTCAGACCCGACCGTGTCAAAATATCATCCGATTGGTGAACCGAAATGCAGTCTCACTATGTCACCACACGCCAGGCTCATGCCGTCCGTCAACCTTTTCAGCCCCTGGATCCAAATTACACCAACAGCAGCCAGTCCGGGAAGCCGCTTCTGTAAAAACTCAACATTTTTTAAAGACAATTTTTATATCTACCCACCTTTTTGAATGCGGTGACGTCACTGGGGCCGTTTTCGGAAAGGTCCGTAAATTGTATTTAGCGGGGGAATTTGTCGCTCTTTTTTTCTGAACAGCTGTAACAGCTGCCATGGCAGGGCACACCAGACAAATCTCATAATTTTTTCTTCTCAATTTTTCACTCTTCTATTTTCTTATTCAACCTTCAATTCTCTCTCCACCCTGCAGCATCCAACTTTTCCTTCATCTTTTTCCTTTCAGAATAACCTCTCTGTTACGTGAAACAACTTACATTCCTTTTTCTTTTCCTCTTTGCCCACACACTTCTTAATCCTGTTTGTTTCTTTTTCTGCCTTTTTCTTTCAATCCACAAATCCGACACATATCCCATTCATTACCTCGACACTCGACTGTCCAATTCACAACCCCGAGTTTTGGTGGCACACTCATCTTATTCTAAATCGGTTTTGGGGGGTCCCAAAATCCCCAACGTCTACCGAAACGTTACAATTTGAAACCGCGTCCGATTTCAAGTCAGTCTACGACGGGACAAGTAGGTACCTTGTTACCCTACTTCCAGGATTTTCTCTGATCCTGGTCTGTCAGGTCCCTTGTTACCCTGACGTCAGGTCCTCCGTTACCCTGACTTTAATTATGCAATTTTAACAACACGTCTTATTAACTATAGACAACAAAACAACTGTACCACAAGTCTCCCAAATTTCGTAATTTCCAATGCGCAGAATTCGTGATATACTCAAACAGGCTTCCGCTCACCTTTTTTATTTCGGTGCACCGGGGAGATTTGCAGTCCAACTGAATTCCTGTCCGCTCCTCTGTCTTTTTATCTATTGTTCCTTCAGGATCACGTCGGGGTCACCATTTGAAGGAACCTTTGTTTTAAAATCTCCTAACTTCCGTGGTTCCAAGCGTGTTCGTTTTCGTGAAAGAACGTCGTTCACAACAATGTATAAAAAACAACCAATTTATTCCTGACAGAGGAGTCTATACATTTTTTTCACATTCTCTTCCAAACTAGTTAGAATCACATATTAGAATATAAAGTATTCTATATTCCCTTCAGTCATCAGCAGTGCATTTAAGCATGGGAGACGCTGGAGGAAAACGCTGAGAAATTGTACTTCGCTTGTTGTCATTACCTTGCCAGCTTTGTTACATTCTCGCGCACCGTCCTTATTTAAGTACCGGTCCGCTAGATGGTTTTTTCATGTTACCCTTCTCTCACATCACTTTGTTTGTAGTCACCTTTTCACGTCAGCGTGCACCCTTTGTATCTGTAAACATGCATCTTCTGTTGTTTTGCTTTGGGGTACAAATATATTGGGTTTGACGCAGGCGTAACAGAATTTCTCGGCCTTGCTAGCGCTGAGCATGTTTTAGAGACTTTGTCTCGCCAAAGGGAATTTGGTTAGCCAACATGATCGCTCACTCCGGGAGATTATGTCTGCTATCAATGCGCTCACTAACATTAGTTCACTTGACTCATGGCTTGACCAGGTTTGCGCTCTCCTTCCTGCCACTCCTGCTGTTAGAGTTTCTGCTAAAAGCGTTCCCACACACACGCCACCTGCTATTCCCGTAAACACCCGCGAGCCAAATATCCCCCATCCACCACGTTATTCTGGAGATTTGGGATCATGCGGACAATTCCTCCACCAATGTTCCTTGGTTTTTGATCAGCAACCGCTTATACTCTACTGATCGTTCCCGAGTAGCTTTTGTAATGAGTTTGCTTTCAGACAAGGCAGCGACATGGGCCACGGCAAATAGCGATCGGCGTCCCGAGATGCGTTCCTCATTTTCAATTTTTGGTGAGGAGATGAGGAACGTCTTTGACCATCCCGTTAAGGGTAAAGCGGCCTACTGGGTTTTTCTCAAGACGGTGGCCGACGACTCTATTTCCTTCCGTATTCTGGCTGCGGAGAGCGGCTTTGATGACTCGGCTCTTTGCGGCATTTTTCGGCGCAGGTTGAACCCCGTAGTTAAAGATGAACTGGCAGCTCGTGACGAAACGACAAGTTTGGAGGACCTTATTGGTTTGGCCATAAGGCTGGATAACCGACTATGGGAACGAGACAGAGAGCGTGTGGGTGAGCTCAGGTGGCGACTGGCAGGAGCAATGATGAGGACACCAGCGCTGGCGGCGACGAATCCGGGATTCAGCCCCGCTCCTTTTCCTTCGGTGTGTCCGGGCTGGCAGTCAAGGGGGGAGGAGGAGGCCATGCATCTGGCAGCTCGACGACTGGCAGCTCGACGAGTATGTATGTACTGCGGGCTTCCAGGACATCAGGTTTCGTCATGTCCAAGGAAACTACTTCCGACTGGCGGGATTGAATCTGCACGCCGATACAGCTCTACGGTGCCAAGTCAGCCAACCTCCTGATCCAAAACTTCCATTTATTGTAGAGGTGGATGCCTCGGATTCGGGAGTGAGGGCCGTACTATCCCAACGATCCCCTGTCGTCCAGAGAGTGCACCCCTGCGCCTTCTTCTCACGTCGCCTCAGTCCTGCTGAACATAACTATGACGTTAGTAACAGGGAACTCCCCGCCAACGTTCTGGCTCTACAGGAGTGGATGCACTGGCTGGAGGGCGCCGTGGCACCATTTAAGGTATTTACCGACCACAAGAACCTCTTTTACATCCGGGCAGCCCGAAGACTTAACTCTCGCCAGGCACGTTGGGCCTTGTTCCTCACTCGGTTCAATTTCACCATCACTTACCGTCCTGGTTCCCGCAATGTCAAGCCTGATGCTCTGTCAAGGATTTTCAGCCCTGCCCTGGTGGACCCAGCCCCGGACACGATCATTCCCCAGCCAAAGGTTTTGGGGGCAGTCCAGTGGCAGGTGGAGAGGAGGGTGGCCGAGGTTGGGCAGAAGACTGAGGTCCTGCAGGTATGCTGTTCGTCCCCCAGGAGCAGAGGGCTGAGGTTCTGCAATGGGGTCACAGTTTGACAATTGCCTGTCACCCGGGAGTCAACCGCACTGTTTGTCATTTCACAAAAGTTTTGGTGGCCGGGAATGAAGGGCGACATTTGTGAATTTGTGATGGCCTGTGGTGTCTGTGCCCGCAACAAGGCCTGAGTGCCTGGAGAAAAAGCCGGAGTGTCTGGAGAAAACCCACGCAGGCACGGGGAGAACATGCAAACTCCGGGGCCCCGGTCCTCAGAACTGTGAGGCAGACGCTCTAACCAGTCGTCCACCGTGCCGCCGGTTGTCAACATGGAAATGATAAAAATATTTTTGTAATTGAACCGGGCACCCTGGTTTCCTTGCACATCCTAAAAACATGCATGGTAGGTTAATTGAAAACGAATTGCCCGTAGGTGTGAATGTGAGTGCAAAATTTTTTGTTTGTTTGTTTTGATACTGTATCGACTAATATTGAGACTATATTTCTTCATATTTCGTAAAGGTCATTTGTTTGTGTTTGTTTTTTATTGGGTTGGTGGCGCTCGGACATTGTTTCAGTCCCGCACTCAATCTGTTCCAAAGTCTCACTCCATGATTTAATTTGCAGAATGTTTTCATTGTGGTTACATCAGCTACGCATGGTGCTACCTTGACATCCTAGTTGTTTTATGTATTTTGCTCCTGAGTTTGAATTGATTATTTCTTGTTTTTATTTCATTTTGTTTGTATTTGTCCATGTATCTGTTTTTTTGTTTTTAGGTTTTTCAGGTCCATCCATCCATTTTCTGTAGCACTTCTCCTCACTCGGGTCGCGGGCATGCTGGAGCCTATCTCGGGTATCCTTGGGCGAGAGCCGGGGTACACCCTGAACTGGTCGCCAGCCAATCGCAGGGCACATAGAAGCACACAACCATTTGCACCGACTGAAGAGATGGATGGGATGGGACAGAAAACAAGAAGTAGTGATAAGTAAAACATTTGAACACACTGGATTGAACAGTACACTTTTTAAAATAGGAAAGCATGAGTCAGGAAAATGGCAATGTGGAGAATCAGAAACAATAGAACATGTAATTATATATTGTCAAAAGCATGTTGTGGAAAGAAAAACATTATTTTTGGGAAAAAGTCAAAATAAGACTGGAAGTCGTAAAAATACTGGAAAACAGTAAAAGTCGAATTCTACATTTGTTGAAGGCGGCAGGTCTGGCTTGTAGAATATGAGGACAATTATTACTAGGATAGATAGATATATTTTTTATAGTTTTTATTTATTTATTTTTTTAATTTATATAATTGTTTTAAGGAAATAGCTGAAAAGCTACAATGAGCCACACTCCATACCAGTAGATGGCGGTAATTGACTGGGAAGTTTCTTGCCAACCTTCCTAAAACACTGAAAGAAGGCGAAGAAGAAGAAAACGAAGAAGACGAAGAAGAAGGAACTCGACGGAAGGACGAGGCGGGACGAGGCTCGACCGCGCTTCAGCAAATCTTGCCGAATTTGGACCGAATGTTGGGAATCCTCGACGCTTGACGCCTTTGATCACGACTTTAGTGGGCGAAAACGTCATTCGTGCAATCTTCGCGTCCGGTTGGAGTCGTCTCGTGCACGTTGAAGCTCCTCGGCCTAGCCTAGCCTAGCTTGCTAACAAAGAGACGCGTTTGTGATCAAAACTTCGCTAAGGAGAAATCAAGCGGGAGGTAAAGTGTTCTTCTTTCCGACACCTACCAGTAAGGAGTGGGGACCACAAGATCTAATACTGACACTAAAATGTAGTTTCAACATACACACATAAAATACCAACAACTAGATTCTACCAGCTTTGTTTGTCTGAGATATAGAAATTCATATCCGGGAGCAATCATGTTCTAAATCCTTATTATGATAGTTATTATTATCTTGATTTGAATTCTGAATCCTTTAGTGGAATACCTAATGATGTTCAAACCAATTTTCTCTCACTGTGTTCGGAATTTGTCTTCTTTTTGTCTCATGTCTCTTACAATGCATAATTACAAGTTCTACTGTTTCCGCTTATTGACTTTTGGTGATTTGCCATTTTAGATCATGCACAGTTTCACCTACAATGTAATAATGTCCTCATCTTTTTCTTGTTGCGATGATGTCAGATTCTCCTCCCTCCCAACCTATTGCGGAAAGTGTTGCGATCAACGCGTGAAAATGTGTGCGAGGAGGACAGCGGAATACGAGGAGGAACTTTGGGGCCCGAAAGAGGAGAAGGAGCCACGAGGCCAACGACCGGACGCCGCGTTCGATCTGCGGCCTCCAACTGTGCCACGCAGAGCAGGTGGGTTCACTTCTTTTTCACTTGAAAAAAAAAAATATATATATATATATATATATAAATGAGAGGCGATCAAAATGAATCACTATAGGATATAAGATTAAAAAAATCGAACGAATCTGTGAATAAGATCCAGTCAATTCCTTACAATAATTTTTGTTTTTATATATGTATTGGTTTTATATTGGAGAGAGAGACACAAAAGTAGTGTAGTAAAAGACCCCAACTTTTATCTGTGAAAAAGCAACACACAGACAACAATTTTGTTTTAAGAGCAAAAAAAAAAAAAACACGCCGTCGTCATTGTTGTCGTCAATCAATCAATAAAAATAAAGAAACACTATATATCGTTGGCAATCGTTTTAAAAAGAACAAATAGATAAATAAAGAAACACTATCTTTGGCAATCGTTTTAAAAAGAACAAATTGATAAATAGATAAATAAAAACAAAGAAACGCTATTTATCTGTGCATAGGTCAGATGCCACTGAACATTTGGAGGGAAGTAAAAAGTTTGGGGGCTTCCTCCTCAGGAGGTGGCAACACCATATAGGATCCCAAGAGAGTCCTGATTGTATCCCGGGAAACAAGAGGCACGTAAGTGGTCAGAAATTGCAAGCGGCGGCGACGACAGCACCACGCCGGATGCTATTGTGTGCTGGGGGCACGGGGGGGATTGTTGGGAGCTTGAGGCAGCAGATGGCGTACGGGCCGATGTTGGGTCTGCGTGTGAGAAGAGAGAGCAAAATGAGAGGATGCGTGGAAAGGGAAGACGACTGAAAGGCGCATACGCAGATGTTGTCTCGTCCCTCTTCTCCTCAGCGTGCCAGTCTTCCACCGAACGCCCCGCCGACTGAGAGCAAAAGTGCTCGTTCCTGTAACGGCTGCTTTGGACTTGGGGTTTCCACAGAGCTTGCATGTATGTTGAGTCGCATTTCTCCTGCCGGGGGGGGGGGTGCTGACACTTGGAGTGGCAAAGCCCATATGCGGCCGTATCTGATGCTCCCGTATACCTGTCCTTATGCCGCGTGGGAAGGGCAAGGGGGGCCTTGTCCCTGGAGTCCAGCTTCAGCCACAGATCCTTGATGTTGCCCCCCTGCGACTGAGTGACAGAGGGACACAGACGCGGCGCCACCACCGCCGACGCCGGGCGGCAGACGTGCCGGTAGCCTGTGCGTCCGTCCGGTCCGAGGACGTCCTGCGTCAAACGGGCGGCTTTTGGTCAAACTGGCAATTCAGCAAAAAAGACAACGGGCTATCTTGGAGACTTCCTTGGAAGACTATTATATCATCATTCAGTTAGAATTTTTCACAGACACCTGTTGAACTGTTGCACTAATGACTCGGAAGCAACGTGTGTGGACACAAAACAAATTCATTCGGCGACGCAAATAAGTCATTGGACGGACCCAATAAAAATGATGTAAAGTGAAGAAATTAATCAAAGGAAGCTTCCCTTGAATGGCAATGGCGTCTGTATTACGAACTGCGGGGAAGAAACTGTTTATGACGCAATTAAACAAACAAAAAAACATGTTTTAAGTACTCAAGTGGAATAAATGAGATCAAAGCTTTGCAATTTAATATTACAGAAGTCATGCGAGGTTAATTGAAGACTCTAAATTGCCCGCAGGTCATCTTGCAACAAGATGGCGCCTACCAGTGTGGTCGCCTCGGTAACGCGCTCTCTAGTATTGTCTTTGTTTTTGTGTTTTTCGTCCGTCTTTGGAGACCTTACACGACTCACTTACACAAGGGGAGACCTGCTAACCATCAAGGAGGCTACTCCGGACTTTCTGTCACCAACTTTCGAAAATCCGCTCAGTTTTTTTCCCCGAGTTACTCACCGGAGCGGCGTCCGCGGTTTTCGGCGCACGGATGCGGAAGCGGCGCCACAGAGGAAAACGAGCCGGCATTCAGGTGAAACTCCGCAAGAGAGGACACAGATTGGCGTTCCCGTCGATCCACCTCGCGAATGTACGCTCCCTACCCAACAAAATGGACGAGCTTCATCTTCTGTTAAAGACCAGTAAAGACTTCGGACGTGCCGCGGCCACGTGCTTCCGGGCTTCAACATTCATCGAGCGGACCGCGACATGGAATCATCGGGGAAAACGAAGGGCGGCGGGATATGCCTCCATATCAACGAAAAATGGTGTACGGACGTCACGGTGCTCAGCACACACTGCAGCCCGCATTTGGAGTCGCTGTTTTTGAACTGTAAACCATTCTACTCGCCACGTGAGTTTGCATCGTTTATACTGGCTGGAGTCTATATTACGCCGCAAGCTAACACGAACGCCGCATTGCTAACGAAAATAATACTTTAGACCACTGCTACACTACGGTAAAAAACGCATACCGTGCTATACCTCGTGCGGCACTGGGCTCGTCTGATCACTGCTTAATTCACTTAATACCGACGTACAAGCAAGAACTTAAATGCGCGAAGCCTTCAGTGAAAACAGTCAAAAAGTGGACCAATGAAGCCAAGATGGAACTTCAAAGCTGTTTAGACTGCACAGACTGGAGTGTCTTTGAAAATTCAGCTGGCAGCCTGGATGAATATACGGACACTGTCACATCCTATATCAGTTTCTGTGAAGAGGTTTGTGTACCAACAAAATCATTTCGGACATTCAACAACAACAAGCCGTGGTTCACTGCCAAACTTAAGCAGCTACGCCAAGCTAAGGAGGACGCATATCAGAGCGGGGACAGGGCCCTGTATAATCGAGCTAGAAACCAACGACTGCACCTCAGCGAACCCGACTGTCAAGCTCCTGAAGTTTGCAGATGACACCACTGTCATCGGCCTCATCGAGGACGGTGATGAGTCTGCATGTGTCCGGGCTCTCCCTTAAGAGATCCTCCGCATCGAGAGGAGCCGGACGAGGTGGCTGGGGCATCTGATTCGGATGCCTCCCGGACGCCTCCCCGGTGAGGTGTTCCGGGCACGTCCCACCGGGAGGAGACGACCCAGGACACGCTGGAGAGACTACATCCTTCGGCTGTCCTGGGAACCCCTCGGGATCCCCCCCGGAAGAGATGGATGAAGTGGCTGGGGAAAGGGAAGTCTGGGTGTCCCTGCTGAAGCTACTGCCCCCGCGACCCGACCTCGGATAAACGGTAGAAGATGGATGGATGGAAGTTTTCAAAGCTAAGTTCTAGTGACGTTTAAGTCTAGTTCACCCATCAAATAACACAGTCATGTATACTTGGCGGCCATGTTGGGAAGGTCGTCGTTCCCATGAATGCAACGGGTTTACAAACGTGGATATTTCAGCTCACTTATAACTTGATAAAACACCGTGCAGTAAATTGCAGCTTTTCGGGAAGAGGTGATACGGGCTCTCAGTGGACAGTAGGAGCTTCCAGAAGACTGGATCACTGCAGCCAAGGTGATCAGAGAGGCAGGCGGGAGAGTACTTGGGGTAATATTTGTATTGATTCATTGGTTTTTGTCTTGAGTTTGTTGTCACATTTCTGTTGGGCCAATTATACATTACTCGTGCACTCACTGTAGTAGTCTCGCCACGCCGGACTATGTTGTCGACCGATACTGGCCACTCATGCCAGAGTAGCGTCTGCAACATTTGCACAATCGACATCATCCCAGATTATCGCACGAGTGGTCACTTTAAACTTTCCTTGAAGTCTCGACGCCCTTTCCACAATGTTCATTTCACCGGACTATTGCTAGTCCGGTGAAAGAGGCTGCCCGTTGTCACCGATTCTGTTCATAACTTTTATGGACAGAATTTCCAGGCGCAGCCGAGGCGTAGAGGGGGTCCAGTTTGGTGGCCTCAGTATTCCATCTCTGCTTTTTGCAGATGATGTGGTTCCTTTCCAGGTCGGGGATGAGATCCTTTCCTAAGTGGAGGAGTTCAAATATCTTGGGGTCTTGTTCACGAGTGAGGGAAGAATGGAACAGGAGATCGATGCAGCGTCTGCAGTAATGCTGACATTGTATCGGTCCGATGTGGTAAAGAAGGAGCTAAGCCGAAAGGTGAGCTGGTGAGCTGTTCCAGGCATGTCCCACCGGTAGGAGACCCCGGGGTTGCCCCAGGAGACGCTGGAGTGACTACGTCTCTCGGCTTGCCTGGGAACGCCTCGGGATCCCCTCGGAAGAGCTGGAAGGAGTGGCTGGGGAGAGGGAAGTCTGGGCTTCCCTGCTAAAACTACTGCCCCCGCCACCCGACCTCTGCTAAGCGGAAGAAAATGTATGGATGGAAACAGACAAAAATGTTAAAAAAAAAAAAACAAGAAATCGGGAAGGGGGGGAAACACTTTTTCACGCCACTGTAACTGCATGTTTCTAATTTGGATGGAGAAAATCCACACAAGCACAGGGAGAACACTCCAGAAGTTCTACCCAGGAAGGCCAGAGCCCGGATTCGAACAGCCAACCTCAGAACTGTGGGGATGTGCGCAACACTGATAATTAGAGGGGCGCCAGCAGAAAATGTAGCAATTCGACTTGCAGAGTAAATATTCACATTTCACTCATTGGGCCGCGTTCACTAACCATGCGTACACACAGATTTGAGTCTAAATTTTGAAGCACAATTCTGCCATCTATCAATATGGGCTAACGTTTGTACTGTGGTAATGCTGATATGATTATGTACTTTTGCAAACAGTACATTGTGATTTGTACATAATGATATTCCATAATAGCACATGTTGAATTCAGGGTCCATCCATTTTTCCATACCGCTTATCCTCACCAGGTTTGCGGGCATGCTGGAGCCTATCCCAGCTATCTTTGGGCGAGAGGCGACCGATCGCTCTCACATTCACACCTATGGGCAATTGAGTCTTCAGTCAACCAACCATGCATGTTTTTGGGATGTGCAGTGCAAGATAAAAACAGGTGCAGCGATAATGTTGTGTTTTTAAGAACTTTATTATTTTACACTTTATTATTATACTTTTCCACATTTTGTTGTTGTTGTTGTTGTTGACCTGGCCAATTTCATTATTTACAATATATAAAACTCATCTGGCTTTCACATTAACCTGAAATCTAAATCTCAACCATGTGATGTGTGTTTGTCGTCTTGGCAGACATCACTGAAGATCTTCGTACTGAGCGGCAGGAGCCAGAGCCCCCCCACATTAAAGAGGAAGTGGAGAACGAAGAGGTCCACCACATCAAAGAGGAAGAGGAGTCCATTTCAATTAACAAAGAAGAGGAACAAGCGTGGCCCCCCATCAAACAGGAAGAGGAGGATATCACCAAGTTTCCATCGACTGGTGTCCCTTTGAGGAGGGACGATGAAGGTCAAAGTGAGGAGAGAAGAGGGGCGGAGCCTCCACGCAGCAGGTCAAGTCAACACACGACAACAGAAGGCGACAGAGACCACTGTGGAGGATCACCAGCAGGCGGACTCTTAGCTCCACTATCAGATTGTGACGACGTGACGTCCCACTCTCCTCACACTGATGATGATGATAAACAGTCTGAAGGTGATATGACATGTCAGACCGACAACAAACAATGGAAATGTTCTCAGTGTGGGAAAAGATTTGCTTATAAGTATATTTTGAAACAACATGTGAGGACCCACACTGGTGAGAAACCTTTTTCCTGCTCAGTCTGCGGTCAAAGATTCCGTCATAAGAACACCTTAATAATACACATAAGAACCCACACTGGTGAGAAACCTTTTTCCTGCTCAGTTTGCGGTCAACGGTTCTCTGAGAATGGACACTTAAAAATACACACCAGAACCCACACTGGTGAAAAACCTTTTTCCTGCTCAGTTTGTGGTCAAAGATTCCCTCATAAGGGAACCTTGAAAATACACACCAGAACCCACACTGGTGAGAAACCTTTTCCCTGCTCAGTTTGTGGTCAAAGATTCCGTCATAAGAAATCCTTAACAATACACACAAGAACCCACACTGGTGAGAAACCCTTTGCCTGCCCAGAGTGCGGTCAAAGTTTCTCCGCAAAGGGAAGCTTAAAAATGCATGCAAGAACCCACACTGGAGAGAGAGCTTTTGCCTGTTCAGATTGTGGTAAAACATTCACTCGGAAGGGAAGTTTAAAAAAACACACAAGAACCCACACTGGGGAGAAACCTTTTTCCTGCTCAGTTTGCGGTAGAAGGTTCACTCGGAAGGAATATTTGAAACAACACACAAGAACCCACACTGGTGAGAAACCTTTTTCCTGCTCAGTTTGTAGTAGAAGGTTCACTCACAATGAATATTTGAAACAACACACAAGAACCCACACTGGCGAGAAACCTTTTTCCTGCTCAGTTTGCGATAAAAGATTCACTCAGAAGGGAGATTTAATAAAACACACAAGAACCCACACTGGTGAGAAACGTTTTTCCTGCTCAGTTTGTGGTCAGAGATTCTCTCAGAAGGATGGGGTTAAGACACACAAGTGTGCTGGTGAGCGCAGCAGTGATCAATAAAACGTAAACGGTTTAGCGAGAAAGTAATTCCTATGTTACAGACTTCCAAAAATCTCCATTCTTGTGTTCTGTGTGACAGCTTTTCAGAATCGGAATCATCTTTATTGGCCAAGTATGTCCAAAAAAACCACACAAAGGAATTTGTCTCCGGCAGTGGGAGCCGCTCGAGTACGACGACAGTCAATTGACCGAGAACACTTTGGAGACAGAAAGACATTGACAAAAACAAAAACAAAAACAGTCACTGAGCAGTAAAGGGTATCTATCTTGTATCTATCTTGTTGTCCATATTTTCGAAAAGCCTCCCGCGGGCAAGTGTTGAGAATTAGCACTGTTGCCAAAATACGAGAACATGTTCTGGACTCACAAATGATGTCTGTCTCAGATTCTGATGGGATAAACCGTCTCCAATGCCTCCTTGAGAAACGAAGACAATCCCGTCGTCCCACATGATGTCATTTTTGCAGATTCATTTCCTCATACATCAGCTCAATTTTCAATTGATTTCACATTTCGTAGGTTCATGCGTGACACTCGCAAGGATCTGGCACTCGCCCGCTGTGTATGATTTTAATGATGACACCCTAATAAATTAGTGATTTTTTTTTTTTCACCACATTAAATCCGTGATTGAACATAATTTTGGGGTACGAGCTTCTTGTGATGGAGTGATATATGACCGAAATTAAAGACGGGATACCAATTTGAGCAAAGCGTTTTGGAAACTCAAGCAAGCTGTATGATTTATTTTATTTTTTCTGAAAATTTGTCATTTTGAAAGTGTAAATGTCTGCCGGTATCATTTGCGTTGCCAACAGACGGCTCACTTTTGAGGACTTGGCTGGTTTTGACTGGCTCTCGTTGCCTCACAATGGTCTCGAGTTTTTCGCCTGTTTCACACTCGACACCGGACCTGGGGAATCGATGGTGTGCGTATGACGTGACCACGAAAACGCAATCGAGAATTGGAACCAGTTGTTGTGCGATCGATTGGACAAACATTTTAGGAAGAAATCTGAGATTTCTCTTTACAGACTGGCGAAAGCTAAAAAAAAAAAAAAAAAACGGATTTTAGCTCTAGCCAATTCGCGTCCGGTAAGTTAACGTCGGTGTTTGTTTTTTGTGAAATCACACCGTAAATAGATTTGCCTACCTACTTTTACGCACCTTTATATTCAAATTGTCAGCATTCATGAAGACAATGAGTCTCGTTCTTTCCTCAACAAAGACATGGAAGGCTGGTCGCTAAGGTTAGCCAAAATAAATATAGTTTTACTTACAAAGGGGGTCATGGTAAATTCGAAATAAAGTTAGATAACGTTCTAGTTTTTACTTATAAGGGTGTACTCAACAAAACAGCAACGTTAAGTCATAAGTGTGTTTATTCATATTAGCATCTGTACGGGCGGTCGAATGGACTTCTGCCGGCAACACTGAGGAACCGTCTCGTTGGACCGTGTCAACAGCAAGCGTGAATCGGTGGCTGCCGAGTGCGACGGCAAGATCCGAGAGAAGAGAGGCCAAACGAAAGAAAAAGCTAGTGGAGTATATTTCGAGAGTGCCCAAGTCAGAGTTCCTTTGAGAGGGCCAAATGTTTGGAGATCTCTATTCAAGCCAACCATCTTTTCTTTGAGGTTCTACATCAAAGGACTTCCTTCAACCATTTGTACGTTTATTAGGGTTTTCCTTCTCCGCCCAGACAGCAACCTGTCTCGGGTTCACAACAGGCGTCCCGGTCTGCAAAGAGGACTGTTTTGCATCTGATGAGATAAGGGTACCTACCAGGTGTGAGCTTAGCTAGACTGTGAGGCGCCAGCAGGCGGGTGGGGTTCCAAATATGGTCGGGAGGAACGGCCATCTTCCGGGTGCTCACAGGGATCGATTACACCAGCAGATTGAGGAGCTCAAAACCATTTTGGAGTTCACGCACCAACAAGTAGGAGTGCTAAAAGAAGACAATGCTGGACTTCAGTCAGCCATGAAAGCGATGACAACCGAGGTAGAAGTTCTCAAGAAAGAAAGAAAACAACCAAAAATTCAAGAAGCGATGCTGGACTTAAAAACCACATCTTTTCTGGAATTTCCAAGAGTCCACATGATAATCCAGAGGCTCAACTAAAAAAAACTTCATGTCGACAGCGCTGAAAATCCTGAAGGAGACAACGTCACCTTCCACCGAGTGCACAGGCTAGGAGGACCGCGAGCAAGCATCGCCAAATTCGAACATTTCCAGCAGAAAGTCTTTGTCTGAAAGTCTCACTGGTTGTGGACAAACTATACATCCATCCAATCATTTTCAACACCGCTTATCCGGGTTAGGGTCGCGGGGTGCTGGAGCCTATCCCAGCTGACTTCGGGCGAAAGGCGGAGCACACCCTGAACTGGTCGCCAGTCAGTCGCAGGGCACATATAGACACGGACAACCGTTCGCACTCACACCGTCACTGAGTGGGAACTGAACCCACGCTGCCCGCACCAAAGTCAGGCGAGTGCAATACTGCACCATCAGTGACTCAAACTATACATGGACGGTCAAATGTTCCACAATTCCAAAGTCACCCCTTGGTTCTTCTAATAGATGAGTATTCTTTTGTTTTGTTTTTTTTAATTTATTTTTGTTATTTTATTCATCGGCCTCAGCAAGGACGGTGACGAGTCTGCATATCGACAGGAAGCGGAGCGGCCGGAGCTGCGGTGCGGCCGACGCAGCCTGGAGCTGAACACGCTCGAGACGGTAGAGATGATCGTGGACTTCGGGAGGCATCCTTCGCCACAGCCGCCCCTCACGTTGTCCAGCTGCCTTGTGTCGACCGTCGAGACCTTCGAGTTCCTGGGAATTACAATCTCTCAGGACCTGAAGCGGGCGACCGACATCAACTCCGTCCTCAAAATGACCCAGCGGAGGATGTACTTCCTGCGGCTTCTGAGAAAGCACGGCCTGCCACCGGAGCCGCTGAGACGGTTCTACACAGCGGTCGTCGAATCGGTCCTGTGTTCTTCCGTCACAGTCTGGTTTGGCGCCGCTACAAAAAAGGACAAACTCCGACTGCGACGGACAATCAAAACGGCTGAAAGGATTGTCGGTGCCCCCCTACCCACCATTGAGGACTTGCACGCTGCCAGAACTAAGACAAGGGCGTGCAAAATCCTCTCGGACCCTCCGCACCCCGGTCACCGGCTCTTCCAACTCCTGCCCTCAGGTAGGCGCTACCGATCAGCGCAAACTAGAACTAGTAGACATTCCAACAGCTTCTTCCCTCTTGCGATCAACTTCTTAAACACCTAACCTACAATTCCATGACAACATGCTGGCAATTTTTTGACTTGAGTTCGTTGTCACCTTTCTGTGGGGCCAATTATGGATTACTCGTGCACTCACTGCAGTTGTCTCGCCACGCTGCACTATTTGGATATACTGGCCACTCGTGCCAGAGTAGCACCTGCTCCATTTGCACACCGACTGAGGAGTATCTGCAACATTTGCACAATCGACACTGTCCCAGATGATCGCACGACTCGTCACTTTAAACCGCATCCACTCCTTGAAGTCTCGGCGCCCTTTGCACAACGGTCATTGCACCGGACTACTGCAATATTAGTCATTCGAACTGCTCCAAGTGCTAGAGGACTCTGCATGTTTTTGCACAATTGTCAAAAAAAATAAAAATAAAATAAAAATAATACCGACATTACCAGATGACTAGCAATCTTTTATTGCTCAGTGACTGTTTTTTGTTTTTGTCCATGTCTTCCTGTCTCCAAAGCGTTCTCTGTCAATTGACGGTCTGTTGTCGTACTCGAGCGGCTCCAACGACCGGAGACAAATTCCTTGTGTGGTTTTTTTGGACATACTTGGCAAATAAAGATGATTCTGATTCTGATTCTTTTACCTGTCCTGTTCCGCTGTGTGTCCTTGCAGAAGGGTGGATATCTTTCTGCCTTAGTGCTGGAACAGTTTTGCTGTGCAACAGGGGAGTTTGAAATACTCCTGAATAAAGAAATCAATCAATATTTTTTTCAATTATTCTGGTGTTTATTGAAAATGCAATGAATATGAATTTTAACTGAGCCCATAACAGCTCTGTCATCTGACCTTTCCCAGTTTTTTTGAGTCGGGGGTCGGCCGTCGGGGTGGCGGCGGCCACCGCGTAGCCCCGCCCCTGCCGCCGACCCACACAGTACACATTATTGGATGTTAATAATGTTATGTTAAATGGGTGATCGACTTCTGACTGAATTAAAAAAGCAACACAAAGCAAGTCTGGTGAAGGATGTGATTATTTTGGATTATGTCCAGAAGTGACAGAACACATTGTGTTAGTTTATCCCAAAACGTCACATCGATCAGCGGCGAGGCCGGCCCTATTTTGCCTCTCCTATGAATTCGTCCGTGGAAAAAAAAGCGAACAAGTGTATTCCATCCATCCATCCATTTTCTACCGCTTCTCCGAGGTCGGGTCGCGGGGGCAGTAGCTTTAGCAGGGACGCCCAGACTTCCCTCTCCCCGGCCACTTCGTCCAGCTCTTCCGGGGGGGATCCCGAGGCGTCCCCGGGCCAGCCGAAGGACGTAGTCTCTCCGGCGTGTCCCGAGTCGACTCCTCCCGGTGGGACGTGCCCGGAACACCTCACCGGGGAGGCGCCCGGGAGTCATCTGAATCAGATGCCCCAGCCACCTCGTCCGGCTCCTCTCGATGCGGAGGATCTCTGCAGGGAGAGCCCGGACACCCAGCGGAGGAAACTCATTTCGGCCGCTCGTATCCGGGATCTTGTTCTTTCGCTCGTGACCAGAGGTGAGGGTAGGAACGTAGGAACCCCGATGAGATCCTGCCCCAAGTAAAAATAAAATAAAATCATTTTTTTCAAATGTTTTTTGATTTGGTCAAGAACATTACGTTGGATAGTTATTGCAGTATACTATGTCATGGGATTGTCATTATAATCATTACTCTCTTATCGTAATGGTTAATAAGTCCTGGCTTCAATATCTATTTTATAAAATCAAAAAAATACGAAGTGGAGAGTGACATGAGTGTCGCTTTTCAGCACCACACAAGATGTGAGCATCAAAGCGGTTGAAGTGGTAAACTGTTCATTCTACTCCTTACACAATAAAGTACACACATTGGCCTGAAAATGTAAGGAGTCGAAGTAAAAAGTACGCAGACAAAGAAATATTCCAGAAATCTTGTCGCTTGGGCCGTTTCTTGCTCTCTCTTCCGGGAATATTGATTGTATTTTTTCAATGTTATTTTCCCCCTGAAAAGTTGCCATTTTGCGGGTGAGGGGAGTCCAGAAACTGGATGGATGGATAATAATCGCAACGTTCACCAGACTCTGCTTGCATAGTGATGCCTTTTGGAAAAAGTCGGTCAGAAGAAGTGTATCACCTCCTTACTTCCGGTGCTGTGCTCCAAAATAAGAGCGAAAAACTTCACCACAGTGTCTATAGTTTCTGACGATGCAGCACGATTTTCTGCCTTCTGAGGAACGGAGAAGTTTGGCCATCGAGTACTTCCGTTGTCCCGAGTCTCGTGTTTTGGCTTGCCACTTTGGCGCTGTTCTGTTCTGTCGCTTGAAATAGTTCCGCCCCCAAAGGATCATGGGTAATACGGCTCCTTTCACATCTCGCGGTACGCGGCGAAGGCTCGAATGCGCTTCAGTAAATCTTGCCGAATTCGGGAGCGAATGTTGGGAATCCTCGACGCTTGACGCCCCCGATCACGACTTCAGTGGACGAAAACAGCATTCGTGCCATCTTCGCGTCCGGTTGGAGTCGTCTGGTGCACGTGGAAGCTTCTCGGCCTAGCCTAGCCTAGCCTAGCCTAGCCTAGCCTAGCTTCGCTTCACTTGAGAACAAAGAGACGCGTTTGTGATCAACACTTCGCCGAAGCAGAGATCAAGCGGGACTAAAGTGTTCTTCTTTCCGCCACCTACTAGTAAGAATATCTAATAAAAACCTTTCAATGTTTTTTTTTTTTTTTTTTTTTTTTTTTTAAAATGAAGGGAAAAAAAACAAAACACAACGACTACATTCTATTAGGGTTGTTTGTCTGAGATACTGAAATCATATCCTGTGACATTTCTTTTCTGAATCATCATTCTTGTTATCCTGATCTGAATTCTGAATCCTTTTGCAGAATGTCTCATGTTTTCACTCACAAATGAGCTGTCTTGTTTCTGTCTCATGCTTCTTACAATGCATAATTACACGTTCTGCTGTTTTCTTGTTGTTGACGTTGGCGCTTTGCCATTTGAACTCGCGTACTGTTGACCCCGCAATGTCCAAATCTGAATCTCGATTGAATTGTTTCACAGGTCCGATTATCACTTGCTTTTGTTCCTCATCCCTCCGACGTCGAGCGAAAAGTGTCGCGATCGCCGTGCGAAAATGCGTGCGAGGAGGACAGCGGAGCACGACGAAGAACCTTGGGCCCCGAAAGAGGAGAAGGAGCCACGAGGTCAACGACCGGACGCCGCGTTCGATCTGCGGCCTCCAACTGTGCCACGCGGCGCAGGTTGGCTCACTTGTTGCGTGCATCCTAACTTTAATAATATTCCCGTTTTTATTTACAGGCCCCGTTCGATGATGCATTTAACATAACATTATTACCATCCAATAATGTGTACTAAGTGGGTCTGCGGCAGGGGCGGGGCTACGCGGTGGCCGCCGCCACCCCGACGGCCGACCCCCGAATAAAAAAAACACAGTTAAAAGGTCAGATGACAAAGCTGTTATGGGCTCAGTTAAAATTCATATTTGCGTTGTTTATATGTTATGTAATAGACGCTCGTAACTTCCAGCAAGTTTTCAACTACAGTTTAGCTACAAAATAAGCAATTATTACGAGCAATGACCACTCCCCGAACATACCGGGCGTGCCAACATGATATATTCAGATATGTTTCAGTGACACGGCACAAGCGTTGACATAGGATGCGGTATTCCTCCATATTGTGTGCCCCTCGCTCGAGTTTGCGTGATAACACGAGTCTTTGCCGTCTTTGCATGTCGGCAAAAGTACCGTGTGGGTCTTTGTCGCCTCCTCCCCAGTGCAAAGTAACCACGATAAAGTCGTAGGCATATACAGGAAGTCCTCGCGTTGCGACGCCCGTGCCTCGTCCGCCGTTTTGTGCCCAGCGCCGCCGCGTTTCTGCTTAGCTGCGTACGATTCTGAGACCGATCACCGGTTCGTCGTCCCTTTGCCTAAATGTTATACACACAAAAAAAGTGACGCGGTGCCCCTTTCGAGACAAAATTAGGTTGTTAACGCTAAACCGTAAATCGGACTAACCCAGAAGTTGAACGCAGGCTTCAACTTCACCGAATTTATTTACCCAATTAATTACGTTTTGTTCACCGCTAATATACGTGTGTGGGAAAGGTAGATAACTCTCGGAAATATCTGTTTAGTGGGAACTTTCTTTCTGCGTAGCTGGTGATATGAAGTTGTTAGGAGGTTTTGTGAATTGAACAGGTTGTATATGAGTTCAGCATAGAAACGGAAGACAAGGGAATATATCACACGAGTTAAACATTGAAGCGCAAGTAGCATGCGAATACATATGCGGGGGGAGGGGGGGGGGAGCGGGGGTCCACCCTGAACTGGTTGCCAGCCAATCGCAGGGCACATACAAACAAACAACCATTCGCACTCACGGGCAATTTAGAGTTGTCAATTAACCTACCAAGCAAGTTTTTGGGTTGCGGGGGGAAACCGGAGTGCCCGGAGAAACCCCACGCAGGCACGGGGAGAACATGCAAACTCCACACAGGCGGGGCCGGGGATTGGACCCCGGTCCTCAGAACTGTGAGGCAGATGCAAGTCCAGGAGTTTAGTTATTGTTTTCTTTCTTGAGAACTTTTACCTCCGTTGTCATCGCTTTCATGGCTGACTGAAGTCCAGCATTGTCTTCTTTTAGCTCTCTGACTTGTTGGTGCGTGAACTCCAACATGGTGCAAAGGCACAAACAACAGTCAGGACCCGTCCCCCCACCCGAAAGGGGAGGGAGGCTACCCTCTCGTCCACCGGGGTGAACCCCAACGTACCTGCGCCAAGCCGGGGGGCAATAAGTGTACCCACACCTGCTCGGTACTCCAGAGTGGAAGAGAGTCCGACCCCCCCCCCTCTCGAGAGGACTGGTACCAGAGCCCCAACTGTGTGTGGAGGCGAGTCCGACTATATCTAGTCGGAACTTCTGGACCTCGCGCACCGGCTCGGGCTCCTTCCCTGCCAGAGAGTTGACATTCCACGTCCCTAGAGCCAGCTTCTGTAGCCGGGGATCGGATCGCCAAGGTCCCCGCCTTCGGCCAACACCCAGCTCACACTGCACCCGACCCCTATGGCCCTTCCCACAGGTGGTGAGCCCACGGGAAGGGGGTGCCCGGCCAGGCCCCATGGGTGCAGGCCCGGCCACCAGGCAATCTCCTTCGAGCCCCGCCTCCAGGCCTGGCTCCAGAGGGGGACCACGGTGACCCGCGTCCGGGCAAGGGAAAACCAAGTCCATTGTTTGTCGTCATCATAAGGGGTCTTTGAGCCTTGCTTTGTCTGGTCCCTCACCTAGGACCTGTTTGCCATGGGTGACCCTGCCAGGGGCGTGAAGCCCCAGACAACTTAGCTCCTAGGATCATTGGGACACACAAACCCCTCCACCACGATAAGGTGACGCTCAAGGAGGGGTTTAAACTGCATGCTATCAGTTAAGCGGAGGAACATGGGAATCGAGCAGCCGCGAGAGAATTCAAGATCACCGAATCCACGGTTCGCAAGGGGAGGAAGCAGGAAAACGAGCTTCGCCGAGTCAAGGGGACGAAGCTGAGTTTACGAACTTTATGAACGGCGATGTTGGCATGAATGCAGTGAGGCTTTATAAAGTTATTTGGAACTGTATATTTGTTGTGTATTTACGTCTGAAATTATGCTTACAAGAGGCCACTGTTACATAAAAAACCTACACAGAAAAATTTGCAAATGCCAAACCGGAGTCCACTGTATTACCTTTTTTGATACTTGTTTTTATGAACTTTATTTGACACTTTTTCACATTTTATTGTTGTTGACCTGCCCAATTTTATTTCCAATACATCAAACTCATCAGGCTTTCACATTAACCTTAAATATAAATCGAAAACCATAATACATGACAAAGTCACATGAGAAAAGATTTACCAAAACATGTCTGTCTTCTTGTGTCTTGCAGATATCACTGAAGATCTTCGTACTGAGAGGCAGGGTCCAGACCCCCCTCACATTAAAGAGGAAGTGGAGGCCGAAGCGGTCCACCACATCAAAGAGGAAGTGGAGCCCATTTCGATTAAAAAAGAGGAGGAAGAAACATGCCCCCACATCAAAAAGGAAGAGGAGGAGATCGCCACCAAGTTTCCATCGACCGGTGTCCCTTTGAAGAGTGAAGCTGAAGGTCACAGTGAGGAGACCGGAGGGGCGGAGCCTCCGAGCACCAGCTCAAGTCAACACATGACACCAGAAGGTGACGGAGACCACTGTGGAGGTTCACGAGCAGACGGACTCTTAGCGCCACTGTCAGATAGTGACGACACGACGTCACACTCTCCTCGCACCGATGATGATGGTCACACCGAAAACAAACGATGGAAATGTTCTCAGTGTGGGAAAACACTTGCCAATAAGAGCATTTTGAAACAACACGTGCGAACGCACACTGGAGAAAAACGTTTTTCCTGCTCAGTTTGCGGCAAAAGATTCACTCAGAAAGGAAGTTTAAAAAAACACACAATAACCCACACTGGTGAGAAACCGTTTTCCTGTTCAGTTTGTGGTCAAAGATTCAATCAGAGGGGAAACTTAAAAAAACACACAATAACCCACAGTGGTGAGAAACCCTTTTCCTGCTCGGTTTGTGGTCAAAGATTCTCTGTCAAGGGAAAATTACAAATACACACGAGAACCCACACTGGTGAGAAACCTTTTTCCTGCTCGGTTTGCGGTCAAAGATTCTCTGTGAAGGGAAACCTAAGAAGTCACACACGAACCCACACTGGAGAGAAACCTTTTTCTTGCACAGTTTGTGGTCAAAGATTCTCTGAAAAGGGAAGTTTAAAAATACACACAAGAACCCACACGGGTGAGAAACCTTTTTCCTGCGCAGTTTGTGGCCAAAGATTCTCTGTGAGGGGACACTTGACAAGACACACCAAAACCCACACTGGTGAGAAACCGTTTTCCTGCTCAGTTTGTGATCAACGATTCACTCAGAAAGGAAACTTAAGCTGTCACACAAGAAGACACACTGGCGAGAAACCTTTTTCCTGCTCAGATTGTGGCCAAAGATTCTCTGAGAAGGGAAACTTAAAAAAACACACAAGAACCCACACGGGTGAGAAACCGTTTTCCTGCTCGGTTTGTGGTCAAAGCTTCTCTGAAAAGGGAAGTTTGACAATGCACACAAGAACGCACACTGGTGAGAAACCTTTTTCCTGCAAAGTTTGCGGGCAACGATTTTATGAAAAGGGACACTTGATAAGACACCGAAAAACCCACACTGGTGAGAAACCGTTTTCCTGCGCAGTTTGTGGTCAAAGATTCTCTGAAAAGGGAAATTTAATAACGCACACAAGAACGCACACTGGTGAGAAACACTTTTCCTGCGCTGTTTGTGGCCAAAGATTCTCCTACAAGTATCAGGTTAAGGCACACAAGTGTGCCGGTGAGAAGAGCAGTGATCAAGATGCTTTGAATGAAAATGTAAATGTTTCATCTCAAAAGTAATTCCTATGTTACTGACTTACACAAATCGACATTCTTGTGTTCTTTGTGCCAGCTTTTATGGTATCTATCTTCTCGGTGCCAAGATACTTGAAAGGGACAAGGTCAAGGTGGGAACATGGGCACTTATTCCGTAGTGCTGGACTCCAAAACGTCGACAGAAAAACACTCCGTAGTCGTTTTAGAATCGTTGAACGATGAAATGTTTGATTTTCAGCCAGATTGTGTCCCATTTTGGACCCTGTCGGCCTGTCACAGTCCGACACGTAACAGGCAGGAGAAACGACAGCCACGCCGTCCCGCATCAAGTCATCCTTGCAGATTCAGTTCCTCACACGCCAGCTCCACTTTGAATTTATGCACCACAAGTGTATCGTATTATGTGTGTACGTGTCGATCAAATGTATGTGGAGATCACACAGGCGTTTCTGTTAACTGTAGCCCAGTTCAGGCGCTTCCCACATTGTCGTCATGTCGATTGCACTTTTATTTCTTGAATAACAGATACCAATTCTAGAAAGATTCCGATTTGAACCCTGGGGTTACGGTTAGAGCAGACCCTGGGCGATTATTTTGCCATGAAAAATCTGAAACTTGAAATCGGGCTTCGCCCCGTGTGGAGTTTGGTCAGGATTATTCTGTAAATCTACAGATACTTGCGCCACACAGAGACTGGAGACAAAGAACACAACCTGAATCAGGAAAGGGGGAAGCCGTCGCTCTCTCAGCGCTCCAAAGTCTCCCGACGTCGCCTTCCCCTTTGCTCCGTTTAGAACAGCTCGAGTAGGCGGTTTCACATTCCATGACCTTTTCTGGACTTGTTGGTGTGGAGATGTGGTCCGTGTCTGGATGTGTGTCTCTCACTCATCATTTTGTTCTTTCTCCCCAATTGGCAGGGAGTTGTCCGCACACCCAATAGAATCCATCCATTGCAAAAGTGGATGACTATGGTCAGGTGTATACTCACAGGTTCTCCAGGTTACATACAGCTTTTTCCTCTTCTATGTATCGACCGCTTATGTATCCCCGTTTCGAGCCAATCTCCCCGGTGGACGTCTTTTTGCGAGAAACGGGTATCGGGCTGTTCTCACATTGGCATTCTTCGAAAGCTCCTAAAAATAGCCTTCCGCTTGTGGCATAACAATCAGTACATTTGGTTTTGTCTGGGAGATGTAGATGGTCAGCCATCGGGCCTGAGTCGTTAATCTTTTTAAATGTAAACATTGTACCACATCCTCAGAATCGTCTTTATTTGCCAGGTATGTCCAAAAAACACACAAGGAGTTTGTCTCCGGTAGTTGGAGCCGCTTTAGTATGACAACAAGACAGTCAATTGACAGAGAACACTTTGGAGACAGAAAGACACTGACAAAAAAAAAACAGTCACTGAGCAGTAAAGGGTTGCTAGTTATCTGGTAAGACGCAGAGTCCTCTAGCACTTAGAGCAGTTCGAAAGACTAATATTGCAAGAGTCCGGTGCAATGACCGTTGTGCAAAGGGCGCCGAGACTTCAGGCGAGTAGTGCGATAATCTGGGACATTGTCGATTGTGCAAATGTTGCCGAATTTGAAGGAAAGTCTCATTTTTCCAGCTATGAGCTCTAAGTCATTCTTCCTTTTTATAGCAAAAATCAACTAGACGTGGACGTCGAGTAGTTCAGTGACACTATTTCCGTTCTTGTATGGCTCGAGGAGATTGGCATTCTGGTACAAACGTAACCCTTCGACTCGTTGTTTACCTTCCCAATCATTGAAGCGTACCTGCGCCGTGTGTTCGTTCAGTCGATATGTGAGGACGTCATGATGTTCATTTGACCCAAATCGTCATCTTCGAACAACAACATCAAGAGCGTTTTCTTCCCTCCCATGCTAAAACCATACCCGTGGTGGAATCATTAACACCGCGCACACACAACAATGCGATACGTAATATTGCTCTCGGCGTTTCAATTCCTGGCTTCCTCTTCCTGCGCTTTGTGGACGATATGAACATTGGCACTTTTTAACTGGATGTCTGAATGTAGTCCTGTTTTCTCAACTATGATTGACAAAATGACTTCCGTTGTCACTCCGAAAGATTTGCGGTATGCCATGCTGGGGCACGATATATTCATACAATGCCTTAGCCACAGTAATAGCATCTGGGTGATTTGCTGGAACAATTTCAAACCCATTTTGAAAACACATCCATCAGAACTCGGCAATATTTGTATTGTCCTACTTTATTCACTTCAATAAAATCCATATGCACCAGTTGAAAAGGAGCCATACTTCCTTTTAGCGATGCACGTGTTTTCTCCAATGTTTTACTGATGTCAATATCAAACAAGTGAATGATTGATTAAAATAAGACTGTCAAGAAACGAACTTTTGGTGGTAAACGGTAAAGTGTATTTGTGATCCTTAATAAAATGCGCTTCTTCAAACAGCGAGACGAACTCAATTCTCCCCGTTGAAAGGAAGTCAAATGCCTTGAAAGTGGCACGAAGCAGGCCCAAAAAATGGCAAGTCGATGCGACACACCACAGAGAAGAGCAATGGTAACATGCCTGGCAAATTGGAATGCGCCAAACAAATGGCAAAGTACTTCAAGTCCGGTTTCAAAACGGAACATAAGCACAGCGAACTCACGAGTGAGAAACGACGAAACACGAGAGCTGCTTGTCAAGCGGCGGCGCGCCGGGCGACATCCCGGCCACGGCCCCAGATAACCGCGGCTCTGCCTTCGTCCACGTCTCCCGGTGTTGAGAGCGGGTCCGTCTTGATTCTCCTTCACTGCTGCACAGCTCTTCGATTTGATTCAATTTGGTGAGTGCAGAAAAAAAGAGCACATTCACACGTCCTAACATACTGCTGTCATTTGAACCCCTCTGCGATTCATCCAAATTGGACCTACGAAACGTCAACCCCCTCATCCGTATCCGAGGGGGGGGGATGAATGGAAGACCGCTTTCGATACCCCCCCCCCCCCCCCCCCCCCCCGGACACTTCGAAAACCTGGCCATGCCGCTCAGATTAACCAACGCCCCCGCGCCCGGTTTGTTTTTGTTTACTTGGACGACATCCTCATTTTGTCCCGTTCCCCCGAAGAACACCGCACTCATGTACGCCAAGTCCTCCAGCGTCTCCTTGATAACCGTCTGTTCGTCAAACCCGAAAAATGTGAATTCCACCTCTCCTCCGTACATTTCCTCGGCTACATCGTTGCCAAAGGACAAAATCCAAGCAATCGTTGACTCGCCCATTCCCACCACCTGGAAAGAACTAAGTTTCCTCAGATTCGCCAACTTCTACCGCCGCTTCATCCGGAATTCCAGCAAGGTCGCACTTCCCCTCACTAGCCTTACATCCACCAGCTCCCCCTTTCAGTGGACCCCAAGCTTTCGGCCAACTCAAAAGCCTTTTCACCAGTGCTCCCATCCTACGCCACCCCGACCCCTCCCTCCAGTTTGTGGTGGAGGTTGATGCCTCGGACACTGGGGCTGGGGCTGTCCTCTCGCAGCGGAACCCAGAAACATACCAGAAACTTCATCCCTGTGCCTTTTTCTCCCGTCGCCTGGCCCTTGCCGAGAGGAATTACGACGTTGGCAACCGAGAGCTTTTAGCCATGATATGGGCATTTGAGGAATGGAGGCACTGGCTAGAGGGGACTGAATTACCGTTTATCATTTGGACTGGACCCACAACTCCAAGCTCACCTGTCATCCCGACATCACCCGCACAATTCAGTTCATCCAGCAGTGGCCCAGCCTTGACACCCGGAGGTTCGTCCAAGCCTGCTCTGTCTGTGCCCGAGGGAAGTCTTCACACCTGCCCCCAGCAGGTCTGCCGCGTCCCTTTCCTATCCCAAGCCACCCTTGGTCCCACATCGCTCCGGCCTGCCCCCCTCTGCAGATAACTCGATCATTCTCACTACTGTCGATCGCTTTTGTCCATTAAGTACCCCTCCCCAAACTACCATCTGTCTTTGAAACTGCGAACCTCCTTGTCCAGCCTGTCTTTAGACTCCACGGTATCCTCATCGATATCGTCTCTGACCGAGAACCTCAGTTCTCCTCCCTGGTATGGAAGGAATTCTGGAAAGTGGTGGGCGCAGCAGCCGGCTTGTCTTCGGGATATCATCCACAGACCAACGTCCAGATGGAGCAGGCGAATCAGTCCATGGAATCAGCCCTCCGCTGCGTTGCCGCACGCAAACCCCACCTCCTGGAGCTCTTTCCTCCCGTGGATTGAATACGCCCACAACTCCCTCACCAGCTCCGCTACCGGTATGTCCCCATTCATGGCTTGCTACGGTCTCCAACCACCATTATTTAGGGAACAGCAGCAGGCGGTGGCGGTTCCCGCGGTTATGGATCACCTAAAAGTGGTCCAGGCCGTGTGGAAAGACATCTGGGCGGCCTTAACCCGGTCCGCAGACCTTCATCGCTCTCCTACGCCTGACTACAAGGTGGGTCAGTCCGTTTGGCTTTCTTCCCATGACTTCCCACTCCAGACGGAATCACGCAAACTCACTCCGCGCTTCTTTGCTCCTTTCCCTATTACAAAAATGATCAATCCCACATCTGTCTCACTGAAACTTCCGCAGTCTCTAAAAATCCATCCTACATTCCATGTGTCACTACTCAAGCCTATCTCCACCTGCGCTCTTAGCCGTTCCGGCCGTGCCTCCTCCGTTCCCCCGTGTCATCGACAACCATCCGGCCTTCACGGTTTCGCACATCCTCGATGTGAGGCCCAGTGGGAGGGGTTATCAGTACCTGGTAGTCTGGGAGGGGTATGGTCCGGAGGAGCGCTCCTGGATTTACCGTAAACTCCTATTGGACGACTTCCATATTAGTGACTTTTTTGCGGCTCACCCGGGGAAACTTGGTAGGACGCCAGGGGACGTCCCTTTAGAGGGGGGTACTGTCTCAACATTTTACTGTTGTAGCGGACATGCCACGCAAAAGATGCTACCTGGCACCCCACCCTCGCACTTCCGCCGCTGCCCGCCGAGGTAGACTGTAACTCCAGAGTCACACACAGACTGTAAACGGATTAACACAATAAACTGTCTTCAACAAGACACAGACATTTGCTTTGCCATGCAAGTGAATCACGTCTGCCTGAGACTTCAAAGGGGACACCCACGGATGCCGGGTTCGCCCCCGAACACTAAGTTAATTAACTTCCCTCCAGTCGAAGGATTGGACGTCAAATCTGTTGTTAACTGAACCAGACTGGATGTCTCACCCCACGCCAAAAATGTCACATGAAAATGGTAATGTTCTCCACACCACATAACGTTTGAAACATTCATTACAGGTATGAAAGAGAATGAGCGTGGAACAATGCAGGGTGAGGAAAATGGTCTCGTTATCTTCAACCCAATAATTAATTATTTATTCCACTGGTTTTAAACCACAAAATAATCATAGAGTGGAAAAATAACGCCAAAAGGCAGTCCAGCCCCTCGGTGTTCGCGTCGCGAAGGTGGTAGAAAAGGAGGCCCGCTCTGGCCATAAAACTCACCTGCATCTAATGTGTTGCAGACACGTCTAACATTGCAGTCTACTAAAAGTACGGACTAGTGCATATTTGGGTCTATATTAACGAGACCAGGAGTCCTCAGCTGTACGCATTCACTACACGCCCATTCTGCTCATCTCACGTCACAAATCCCTTCCTTTGCCAATGTTCGTAGATACCTTGTTCGTTTTGTGTTTATCTGTATATTATCCTGTAGAAACCCCTTTTCATGATGACATTTTCTATAAAATTCACCCCTTGATTGTGTGCGTGTTTGGGTTTGGAATGAAACCTCTAAAAATTCTAGAACTCAAAAGTATCTAAAATGTTGTCACCTTCCAATAAGAGACTGAATACAAAGGGTTGTCGTCATTTCGCCTCAAGTTCAAATATGACGTGGTGCCCCTCATATCTATCAAATATAGATAGTGCAGCCACACAGTTTGGCAGGTCCTGTGCGTTTGCTTAAAAAGTCATCCAAAGATCAAATAGGACCTTGGATTATGCTATCAACGTATTCCTTTGCTGTTTGGATAACCCTCTATCTTCTGCTAAGTTCAACATGTCCAAGAAAAAGGGACACTCTAACATTGTATCCAGCCAGATGGAGTCAGCACATGCTATTCACAAGGGTACTGGACTATGGCCATGCCAGGCCACCCCCAGGTGAGCAGGAACAGGCTGTCACAGGCAAACCACTCCTGGGTGTTTTTAATCTCTTGCTGATACTTCTTTTGGCTGGTGATGTTGAACTAAACCCTGGGCCACTGCTAGCTGGGCCTCCACCTCTGCTACCTGGGCCAACATCACTGCCAACTGGGCCTTTACCTCGAGCAGCCGGGCTAACACCAATGCTAGATCAGCTAACATCATTGCTAGCTAGGCCTCCACCTCTGCTAGCTGGGCCTATACCACTGCCACCTGGGCCAACACCACTGCCACCTGGGCCTCCACCACTGCCAGCTGGGCCTCCACCATTGCTGGCTGGGCCTCCACCACTACTAGCTGGGCCTCCACCTCTGCTAGCTGGGCCTCCACCACTGCTAGCTGGGCCTCCACCATTGCTGGCTGGGTCTCCACCACTGCGAGCTGGGCCTCCACCTCTGCGGGCTGGGCCTCCACCACTGCTAGCTGGGCCTCCACCATTGCGGGCTGGGCCTCCACCACTGCCGGCTGGGCCTCCACCATTGCCGGCTGGGCCTCCACCACTGCGAGCTGGGCCACCACCACTGCTAGCTGGGCCTCCACCACTGCTAGCTGGGCCTCCACCACTGCTGGCTGGGCCTCCACCACTGCTAGCTGGGCCTCCACCATTGCTGGCTGGGCCTCCACCACTGCTAGCTGGGCCTCCACCATTGCCGGCTGGGCCTCCACCACTGCTAGCTGGGCTTCCACCTCTGTTGGTTTGGCCTCTGCCTCTGCTGGCTGGGCCTCCACCTCTGCTAGCTGGGCTTCTACCTCTACAAGCTGTACCTCCACCACTGCCGGCTGGGCCACCACCACTGCCGGCTGGGCCACCACCACTGCCGACTGGGCCTCCACCACTGCCGGCTGGGCCTCCACCTCTGCCGGCTGTGCCTCCGCCACTGTTGGCTGGGCCTCCGCCACTGCTAGCTGGGCCTCCACCTCTGCTAGCTGGGCTAACACCTCTGCTAGCGGAGCTAACACCTCTGCTCGCTGGGCCTCCTCCACCGCTGGCTGATGCGGAAGCTGGCAGCGTAAAGCTATATGCAAACATTGGCAATAAAAGAAACGGGGCTGCCAAACCCCGCAATACTCAAGCACCGGAAATGCAGGGTGTTCCAAATCGTTAATGAATATGGGACTCAACACGTGAACCAAAAGGCATTCTTTGTGCACACTTAAATATACGAAGCATTTGAACGAAAAGTGATCAGGTCCATCGCCTTCTCACTGACTCAAATATCGATTTCCTCTGCATGAATCTTCGCCCTCAGCAATACAATCTGTACCTGGTTATAAAATGTTTAGAAACGACAGACAGGGTTCTAAGGGAGGAGGTGTTACGATTTATGCCAAGGACACTTTGAATTGTAATGAAATACATGTTACAGATGAGAATGGAACTCAGATTGATCTAGCTTTTACGAATAGGCCAGAAAGGATCTTGAAGCCATACAATAGGCTCACAGGATTGTCTGATCACAATCTTATAATGGTCACAAGAAAATAAAATAGAAAGCGCTTCAAACCCTTGGCCACCACTGAATCCAATAGGTTACCAAAACATGAACAACGAAATTTCCAAGATTCTATCCAAGAAGAAAACTGGGATGTATTATGATGGAAAAATGTAAATAAGTTATCACGTGTTGTGCTTTTCTGCTTGCTTCTACTGAGAGAAATGTTTTATCACTGCAAAGCCTTCTCCCACACGATGAGTCATGTGTTTGCAGGTGCAAGGACAAATATGAGCAGAGGAGTCTTCCTGTGTCTTGATAAGAAGTATAGAATTCTTCTACTGTCTCAACCACAACAAAGAGTGTTATGTGCTGATCACATGAGTTGCAACAAGCATGTATGCCCCCACCTTTTTGTCGTTGTAACTCATATGTAACAAGGGAACTGCCCTAAAGTAATAAAAAGAGAGAATCCGGCAGAGTGAACTCAGAAAAATGGTTGGAGACTGTAACTAAGTACACTCTTGGCCGTTTTCTCCTTGCAAGTCTGAAAACTGAACTCTCTCTGTGTCTGTCTTGATTTTTTACAAGTGTTTTAGGTGTCTTGAACCTGACATATTACTCGCTGGCAAATTTTTTTGATGAGGATTGTTCTAAATTTGCCGACAAAATACAAGACATTATTATACAATTTACACGGATAATTCAACTAAAAGCTAGAAAGAATGGCCTTCCTTGGTTAAACACATTTATTATGAAACTGATGAAAGAACGCGATCATTCCTTGAAGTTGTCGGTCAAATCAGGATACAATAGACACCACTTTATTTCACTGAGAAATAGGATAGTGAAAGAAATAAGAAAATCTAAAGCTGACTTTTTCATGACTGCTTTGAATAGTGGGAAGGGAAATTAAAAAAATATATAACCTGGAATTATATTCAAAAACTATTGGGTGATACACAAAATAATGCAGCCCTATGGGGGGCACAAGTCAGTACAAACTGTAGGCCGGTCCCAAGCCCGGATAAATGCAGAGGGTTGCGTCAGGAAGGGCATCCGGCTTAAAACCTCGCCAAACCAATATGAGCGTTCATCCAAAGAATTCAATACCGGATCGGTCGTGGCCCGGGTTAACAACGTCCGCCACCCGCGCCGTCAACGTGCGGGGCGCTGTTGGAAATTCAGCTACTGTGGGTCGAAGTCGAAGAAGAAGAAGAGGTGGAAAGCGGGTTCTTCGGCAGAAAGAGAACAGGAAAGCACAGAGCCTAGAACTGAATGTGGGGACTTTGAATGTTGGGACTATGACAGGAAAATCTCGGGACTGGGTTGACATGATGATTAGGAGAAAGGTTGCTATATTGTGTGTCCAGGAGACCAGGTGGAAAGGCAGTAAGGCTAGAAGTTTAGTGGCAGGGTTGAAATTATTTGACCATGGTGTAGATGAGAAGAGAAATTAAGTCGGGGTTATTTGAAAAGAAGAGTTGGCTAAGAATGTCTCGGAGGTGAAAAGAGTATCAGATCGAGTGATGAGGCTGAAATTTGAAATTGAGGCTGTTATGTATAATGTGATGAGTGCCTATGCCCCACAGGTAGGATGTGACCTAGAGGTGAAAGAGAAATTCTGGAAGGAGCTAGACGAAGTAGTTCTGAGCATCCCAGACAGAGAGAGAGTCGTAATTGGTGCAGATTGTAATGGACATGTTGGTGAAGGTCATAGGGGTGATGAAGAAGTGATGGGTAAGTACGGCATCCAGGAAAGGAACTTGGAGGGACAGATGGTGGTAGACTTTGCAACAAGGATGCAAATGGCTGTAGTGAACACTTTTTTCCAGAAGAGGCACGAACATAGGGTGACCTACAAGAGCGGAGGTAGAAGCACTTGAGTGGATTACATCTTGCGCAGACGATGTCATCTGAAGGAGGTTACCAACTGTAAGGTCGTGGTAGGGGAGAGTGTGGCTAGACAGCATAGGATGGTGGTGTGTAAGATGACGCTGGTGGTGGGGAGGAAGATTAGGAAGACAAAGGCAGAGAAGAGAACCATGTGATGGAAGCTGAGACAGGACGAGTGTTGTGCAGCTTTTCGGGAAGAGGTGATACAGGCTCTCGGTGGACGGCAGGAGCTTCCAGAAGACTGGACCACTGCAGCCAAGGTGATCAGAGAGGCAGGCAGGAGAGTACTTGGTGTATCTTCTGGGAGGAAAGGAGAGAAGGAGACTTGATGGTGGAACCTCACAGTGCAAGATATCCTACAAGGAAAAATCTTACCTAAGAAGAAGTGGGACACTGAGAGGACCGAGGAGAGGCGAAAGGAATACATGGAGATGCGACACAGGGCAAAGGTAGAGGTGGCAAAGGCCAAACAAGAGGCATAGGATGACATGTATGGCAGGTTGGACACTAAAGAAGGAGAAAAGGATCTATCCAGGCTGGCCAGACAGAGGGATAGAGATGGGAAGGATGTGCAGCAGGTTAGGGTGATTCAGGATAGAGATGGAAATATGTTGACTGGTGCCAGCAGTGTGCTAGCTAGATGGAAAGAATACTTCGAGGAGTTGATGAAGGAGGAAAATGAGAGAGAAGGGAGAGCAGAAGAGGCAAGTGTGGTGGACCAGGAAGTGGCAATGATTAGTAAGGGGGAAGTTAGAAAGGCATTAAAGAGGATGAAAAATGGAAAGGCAGTTGGTCCTGATGACATTCCTGTGGAGGTATGGAAGCATCTAGGAGAGGTGGCTGTGGAGTTTTTCACCAGCTTGTTCAATAGAATTCTATCGGGTGAGAAGATGCCTGAGGAATGGAGGAAAAGTGTACTGGTGCCCATTTTTAAGAACAAAAGTGATGTGCAGAGCTGTGGCAACTATAGAGGAATAAAGTGGATGAGCCACACAATGAAGTTATAGGAAAGAGTCGTGGAGGCTAGACTCAGGACAGAAGTGAGTATTTGCGAGCAACAGTATGGTTTAATGCCTAGAAAGAGGACCACAGATGCATTATTTGCCTTGAGGATGTTGATGGAAAAGTACAGAGAAGGTCAGAAGGAGCTACATTGTGTCTTTGTGGATCTCGAGAAAGCGTGTGACAGAGTACCCAGAGAGGAACTGTGGTACTGCATGCGGAAGTCTGGAGTGGCAGAGAAGTATCTTAGAATAATACAGGACATGTACGAGGGCAGCAGAACAGCGGTGAGGTGTTCTGTAGGTGTGACAGACGAATTTAAGGTGGAGGTGGGACTGCATCAGGGATCAGCCCTGAGCCCCTTCCTTTTTGCAATGGTGATGGATAGGCTGCCAGATGAGGTTAAACTGGAATCCCCGTGGACCATGATGTTTGCAGATGACATTGTGATCTGCAGTGAAAGCAGGGAGCAGCTGGAGGAAGAGTTAGAAAGATGGAGGCATGCGGTGGAAAGGAGAGGAATGAAGATGAGCTCAAGTAAGACAGAGTATATGTGCATGAATGAGAGGGGTGCTGGGGGAAGAATGAGGCTACAGGGAGAAGAGATAGCAAGGGTGGAGGACTTTAAATACTTGGGGTCCACCGTCCAGAGCAATGGTGAGCGTGGTCAGGACGTGAAGAAACGGGTCCAAGCAGGTTGGAACGGGTGGAGGAAGGTGTCAGGTGTGTTATGTGACAGGAGAGTCTCTGCCAGGATGAAGGGCAAAGTTTATAAAACAGTAGTGAGGCCAGCCATGATGTACGGATTAGAGACAGTGGCACTGAAGAGACAACAGGAATCAGAGTTGGAGGTGGCGGAAATGAAGATGTTGAGGTTCGCTCTTGGAGTGACCAGGTTGGATAAAATTAGAAATGAGCTCATCAGAGGGACAGTCGAGGTTCGATGTTTTGGAGACAAAGTTAGAGAGAGTAGACTTCGATGGTTTGGACACGTCCAGAGGAGAAATAAGTGAGTATATTGGTAGAAGGATGAGGAGGATGGAGCTGCCAGGCAAGAGAGCTCGAGGAAGACCAAAGAGAAGGTTGATGGATGTCGTGAGGGAAGACATGATGGCAGTTGGTGTTCGAGAGGAGGATGCAGGAGATAGGCTTACATGGAAAAGGATGACGTGCTGTGGCGACCCCTAACGGGACAAGCCCAAAGGAAAAGAAGAAGAAGAAGCGACTGAAAATTGTGATTGTGAAACATGTTGAAAGGGTTGTTGTTTTAAAAAATATATATATCGACCGTTGAAATCCTTCCTTGAGGCGAGAAGATATAGCCACTTCCTGCCACATATGCAGGAGCTGAAATAGGTATTTAACACGTCACCAATTTTCTCACTTAATATACTTCCGGTTCTATTGACCTGAGGATTTCACCTGATGTTAGGAACAGCCCAAATAATCCTTACATGCAACGAAAGTCGAACAAATAAGGTCATAAATTAAGTTGTGTGTAAAATGTGAAATGACAGGGAAAAAGTATTGAACAGATGACGAAAGGGAGGTGCAAAAAAGGCATGGAAAGCCAAGACAACACCTAAAAGCTATCAATAATCAAACAGCAATCCAGCCCCTTGTCAATGCAAATGAGTATCAGATGGTTTCGTCCGAATTGATGGCCTACAAAAAGGTCTCATTGGCAAGGTGTTAGCCAAGACACATCTCACGATGGGTAAGAGCAGAGAGCTGTCTCAAGACCCTTGCAAACCATAACGATGGCATTGGTTGCAGGCGCATATCTAAGCTTCTGAACGTTGCAGTGAGCACGGTAGGGGCCGTAATATGGAAATGGCAAGCCAATCATACCACCATAAATTTGCCTCCATCAGGTGTTCCTCGCAAGATTTCTGACAGAGGAGTGCAAAGAATAATCTGAAGAGTCAAGGACCACCTATGGAGAACTACATAAAGACCTGGAATTAGCAGGTACTGTTGTCACCAGGAACTGGCTTGTACATTTGTTCAAGCCAGTTAAATACTGGGAGAACATTGTCTGGTCGGATGAGAACAAAATTTAACTGTTTGGATGCCATAATGCACACCACGTTTGGAGGAGGAATGGCACTGCACATCACCCTAAAAAAAACACTGTTGAAGTGAAGTTCGGAGGTGGGAACATGATGGTGTGGGGCTGCGGACAGCAAATGGAACTGGTAAACTATTATTGAAGGAAGGATGAATGGGCAAATGTACCGAGACATTCTTGACAAAAATCTGCTGCCGTGTCCAAGGATGATGAAAATGAAACGACGGTGGACATTTCACCAGGATAATGATCCAAAACATACTGCCTAGGAATACAATACCCTTTTAATACAATATGGCTCACAAGCAGGCAACAAAATGTTATGCTGCATAGTAAGTTCGTGCTAGCACGAACGGTTGTGCGTAAACATGCGCATGCACGGCGTTATGTTGAATCATGCTCTCAAGTTTCGGTGTGTGTGAAGTAATTTACTGACAATAAAGTAATTCAGTTACAGTAAGTCAGCACCCCATTGTTTTCTGTCATGTTGCAATGTTGATTTGACCTGACGGATTAGATGAAAATGAATAAGTCATTTAATTAGACAGATTGCTCATCAGTTTTTTTTTTAAACTCGCTGATCGGCGGCAAAAATCCTGATCATCAATGTAAACACGAGTAGCGCGCCGTTGCCTTCGTGGTAAAAACGGCCTTCCTAACATGGCCGCCACGTAGGCATGACGACCAGCGGGGCTGGCTTATCTAGTGTTAATACCTATGCCCGGGAAGCCCAATGGAAGACGTGTGAGGTCATGTGACTTTCTACGCTCGCATATTCGCATTCGCATATTGGGGCCAATGCCAGCCCCCAAGCTAACCCCCACCCACATTCCCGCCAGCACCCACTACCCGCCTCCGAGTGTGGGAGGTGGACCAACCCAAACCAGGCAGGGACATATACCCCACAGCAGGCCCCACAGCCCGCAGGGGACCGCCCGGCTCCCCCACGGGACGAGGAAGTGGCGACCGCAGCGGGACGAACAGAGAGAAGAGGAGGAAGCAGGCCCGAGGAGCGACAGGGGGGCCCCACCGCCCCCACCACCAGCCAGAGCGGGGGACCCAGGCTCCAGTACCCATGGAACATGGGCGAGTCACCATCACACCACCAATACTGCCCAGGAGGTCGCCCCACTGGTTCCTCCCAATCCCCGAGATCAGGAAGCAGTGAACCAAGTCTCGCCCCCCACAGACGCCAGAACTGCAAACACAGGGACAAGAGAAGAAGATCCCCACTCCATGCATGTGTCCTCTCACCATGCAAACCGATCTAAAATCTGCGGGAAAAGAAAAATAAATATCATAATAATAATGATAAAACAACAACAACCTCGACAACAAAGAATACAAAATTCAAACGTTTACTTTCACACTTATGAAGATAGTCTTGTTATTGTCAAATGGCACCCTACCCAGGCAAAGGAATCAGGAGTCGAGATTAAGCATGTTGAGGATATGTCATTGATATATCCGTTCTGCTGATATTTTTTCTAACGCAATCTATTCTGTGATGAGATGAGATTCATGTTAATAGCTTGTTTGTTTTTCCAGTTTCATAGAGTTGGTTTCTTAGCGCTAGCTAACGCGACAAGTAACGATTGTGAATATTTATTAGGGAGGCCGATTCCGCTTAAGTCGCCAAGTATGCGCAATCTTGGGGAGAGTATCCAGTAGCTACGGTCGGCGGACATGGAAAGGTCTTCTTCCCATTTGGTGATTGATAAGTGCATTGATTTAATACATGAAATGAATTTATAAACTTGGGAGAGATTTCTTTTAGTTTGCAGGAGAGGTTTCACTATTTGCTTGACAAACTCCGGCAGTTCGACGGTGCTCTGGAGTGTTGGTATTCTTTTTTTTTTTTTTTTTTTTTGCTGCTTTTAAGTTATTGTATTGAAGAAAGTGTCTGCCTGTTATTTGGAATACTTGGACCGGTTCATCACGTGCTCTAAAAACATTATTGTCAAATAGTTGTTGCAGGTGGTCAAATCCATGTTGTTCCCATGTGCTAAAATAAAGGGTTATATTATTCATTACGAAATCTGGATTATGCCAGATTGGGGAGAGCACACTGCGAGCAAATTGAGATCCTGTCGATTCTAAACTTTTGCACCAAGCCATTAAGGTGGATGCGATTATTGGGTTCTTGAAGCATTTATGGCGTTTAAGACTTGTGGAAATAAATGGAAGGTTTTTTTTTTTTAAAACCCCCCCTTTGTTATATCCAAGTGAGCGAGACAGAGAAAGAAATCAAACAATTATCTAGGTCCAGCTGCACTAGTAGTCACAACATAACTCGGAACAGGTAGTCCGCACACAGAGACAACAAAAGCACGTGAAGGTTGTATCAAAGTAATAGACGGAATATTTGCTGTATATTAAACATCAATATTCCAGTACGCACTGTTACACTTCGATCATGCAACAATGCCCACGAGCCGTTCAGATCTTCTGAAATGTGGCTGACCACCCTGAACCCACATCATCAGGGGGGGTACACGTTATTGGATATTGAGAAAATGATCATGTGTGTCAGACAGTGCTCACAAAAAATAAAAAATAATAATAATAAAATGACCTGCTCTGCGTAGCACAATTCGTGGCCGCAGATTGAACGCAGCGTCCGGTCGTTGACCTCGTGGCTCCTTCTCCTCTTTCGGGCCCCAAAGTTCCTCGTCGTACTCCGCTGTCCTCCTCGCACGCATTTTCACACTTTCCGCTCTACGTGGGAGGGATGAGAAGAAAGCAAGTGATAATCGGACATGTGAAACAAAGACATCAAGAGAAAGATTTGGACAGTGCCTAAGTTTGGACATAATTGGCAAATAAAGATGATTCTGATTCAATGGCAAAGCACCAAAGCGGGAGATGTGATTCCTGTCGACAGGAGGTAACAGTCGAACATGCAATGATGCATCGAAAGGTATGAGACAGAAAGAAGACATAAGGGAGAGAATATTTGTGCTTGAACGTCACAGACATTCTGCAAATGGATTCGGAAAATTGGATATTATTTCAGCACCTCAGACAAACAAAGCAGATCGAATATACAGTAGTTGTTGGCGTTTTCCCTCACATTTTACTGTTGCCATGAGCTAAAATGGTTCACGTCCTTACGAGTAGGTGGCGGAAAGAAGAACACTCACGCGCTCTCTCTCTCTCAAGCTAAGCTATGCTAAGCTAGGCTAGGCCTGAAAGACAGAGGTCCAGTCAACACAGCACAAATCCGTCCGTGAGCTTAACGTCAGTCTACATGAGTAAAATAAGCGGGGTGTCTCTTAATTATTAGCACTGTCGAATGTGCCACTTGAGGCCGGTGTACCCCGCCTCTCGCCCGAAGATGGCTGGGATGGGCTCCAGCACGCCCGCGGCCCTCGCGAGGCTAAGCGGTGAGGCAGATGAATGAATTAATATTTTTTGGATCCTGTATCGACTTATCTTGAGACTACATTTCCTCATATTTTGTAAAGGTCATTTGTATTTGTTTTTATTGTGCTTGGACATTGTTTCAGTTCCACACTCAATCTGTTCCAAAGTTTCAATCCATTATTTTATATGCAGATTTTTTTTCACCGCGGTAGTGCTACCTTGACGTAGCAGTGCCGCACGAAAGCAGGGGGTTCGTATCAGGGGGTTCGGTACCCTATACTCCCGAAGCACCGCCCACAGGACACCCCGAGGGACATGGTCGAACGCCTTCTCCAAGTCCACAAAACACATGTAGACTGGTTGGGCGAACTCCCATGCACCCTCAAGGGCCCTGCTAAGAGTGCACTGTTCCACGGCCAGGACGAAAACCACATTGCTCCTCCTGAATCTGAGATTCAACTTCCCGACGGACCCTCCGCTCCAGCACCCCTGAATAGACCTTACCAGGGAGGCTGAGGAGCGTGAGCCCCCTGTAGTTAGAACACACCCTCCAATCCCCCTTCTTAAAAAGGGGGACCACCACCCCAGTCTGCCAATCCAGAGGCATTGTCCCCGATGTCTACGCGATGTTGCAGAGGTGTGTTAACCAGGACAGCCCGACAACATCCAGAGCCTTGAGGAACTCAGCCATCCCCGGGGCCCTGCCGCCGAGAAGCTTTTTAACCACCTCGGTGACCTCAACCCCAGAGATACGAGAGAACCGCCTCAGAGAACCCAGACTCTGTTTCCTCATGGGAAGGCGTGTCGGTGGAATTGAGGAGGTCTTCGAAATATTCTCCCGCCGGCTCACAACGTCCCGAGTCGAGGTCAGCAGCGCGCCATCCCCACTATACAGAGTGTTGATGGTGCACTGCTTCCCCCTCCTGAGACGCCGGATGGTGGACCAGAATTTCCTCGAAGCCGTCCGGAGGTCTTTCTCCATGGCCTCACCGAACTCCTCCCATGCCCGAGTTTTTGCTTCAGCGACCACCAAAGCTTCCGCTTGGCCAGCCGGTACCAATCAGCTGCCTCGGGAGTCCCACAGGCCAAAAAGGCCCGATAGGACTTCTTCTTCAGCTTGACGGCATCCCTCACTGTTGGTGGTGGGGCTCGAAGGAGAGCGCCTGGTGGCCGGGCCTGTACCCATGCGGCCCGGCCGGGCACAGCCCGAAGGGGTAACGTGGGTCCCCTTTCTCGTGGGCTCACCACGTGTGGGAGGGGCCATAGGGGTCGGGTGCAGTGCGAGCTGGGCGGTGGCCGAAGGCGGGGACCTTGTCGATCCGATCCCCGGCTACAGAAGCTGGCTCTCGGGACGTGGAATGTCACCTCTCTGGAAGGGAAGGAGCCCGAGCTGGTGTGTGAGGTCGAGAAGTTCCGACTAGATATAGTCCAACTCGCCTCTACGCACACCTTGGGCTCTGGTACCAGTCCTCTCGAGAGGGGTTGGGCTCTCTTCCACTCTGGAGATGCCCACGGTGAGAGGCGCCGAGCAGGTGTGGGTATACTTATTGCCCCCCGGCTTGGCGTCTGTACGTTGGGGTTCACCCCGGTGGACGAGAGGGTAGCCTCCCTCCGCCTTCGGGTGGGGGGACGGGTCCTGGGGTATGTACCTTTCGAGCATTAATGGTGCCTTCACAGATATGTAAGTTACCCTTGCCATTGGCACTAACACAGCCCCAAAGCATCACAGCTGCTGGCTTTTAAACTTTGCATCCATAACAGTCCGGATGGTTCTTTTCCTCTTTGGCCCGTAGGACACGACGTCCACAATTTCCAAAAACAATTTGAAATGTGGACTCGTCAGACCACAGAACATTTTTCCACTTTGCTTCAGTCCATCTGAGATGAGCCCGGACCCGGAGAAGCCGGCAGCGTTTCTGGGTGTTGTCGATAAATGGCTTTTGCTTTGCATAGTAGAGTTTCAAGTTGCACTTCCGGATGGAGCGCCGAACTGTATTTACTGACATTGGTTTCTGAGCCCATGTGGTGATATCCTTTACACATTGATGTCGGTTTTTGATGCAGAGCCGCCCGAGTAATTTAAGGTCACGGGCATTCAATGTTGGTTTTCGGCCTTTCCGCTTACATGCAGTGACTTCTCCAGATTCTCTGAACCTTTTGATGATATTATGGACCGTAGATGATGAAATCCCTAAATTCTTTGCAATTGTCCGTTGAGGAACATTGTCCTTCAACTGTTCGACTATTTTCTCACGCACTTGTTCACAAAGAGGTGAACCTCTCCCCATCTTTGTTAGTGAATGACTGAGCAATTGAGGGAAGCTCCTTTTCTACCCAATCATGGCACCCCCTTGTTCCCAATTGGCTTGTTCCCCTGTGGGATGTTCCAAACACGTGTTTGATGAGCATACCTCAACTTTCTCCGTCTTTTTTGCCACCCGTCCCAGCTTTTTTAGAACGTGTTGCAGCCATAAATTTCCAAGTTAATGATTATTTGCTAAAAACAACCATGTTTATCAGTTTGAACATGAAATATCTTGTCTTTGTAGCGTATTCAATTAAATATAAGTTGAACATGATTTGCAAATCCTTGTATTCTGTTTTTATTTATGTTTAACACAATGTCCCAACTTCATTGGAATTGGGTTTGTATGTATTTAATTGCTGACATATATCATTGCATCACATGAACAACAGCTGGTATCCCAAAATTATGTTCAATCACTCATTTAATGTGCTGAAAAATTGCAAATTTATTACAGTGTCATCATGAAAATCATACAAACACAGCGGGGGAGCACCACATCCTTGCAAGCCTCAACCATGAAACCAAGAAATGTGGCTTAAAACCCTAAAAGTGAAAGATTTGATCAGGCGCAGTTTCAGAACATGAAGTGACGTCACGCGTTCGGCCGGGAGACCCTCGTCATGGGTCATCCGACGTTATGACAGCCAGCCAAAGTCCGCGTCTGTCACACAATGCCGCCTACAGAAACGTCTTTGTGATCTATACATACATTTGATCTTTTCACACATATAGACGTATACTATACGTATGCGGTGCAATCAATTCAAAATTGAGCTGACGGATGAGGAAATGAATCTGCAGGAATTACTTTATGTGGGATGACCCGGTTGTCTTTCTTTCCTCAAGGAGCCATTTCAACGGTCGATTTTTTTTAAACAAGCGCTCCAACATATTTCACTATCACTATTTTCAGTCATGAATATCCCAAAACGTCATCCAGACTTTCTAGATGGGCAAAAAATACACCATGGAAAACATGAGTTCAAGGAGGAAATGTAATCGGCTCCTGCTCGTTATGTGTCAAATCGTGACAGACTGGCATGTCCAGAATGTGGCCGGGCCAAAATCTATCTGAAAATCACATATTTCATCAGAAAACGATTCTATTACTATTTAGTCTATTCTGGAGGGCTTATCATCAGTCAACATCATTTATGAGCCCAGAACACTGGAATAAGTGCCCATTGTTCTCACCTTTAACGAGTCCCTTGAAAGTATTTTGGCACCAGTGCTAATCCGAAACATTTGGCCGAGGGAGGCGTTGAGAAACTATATAGACAAGAAGAAGATACGATAAAAGCTGGTACACAGAATACAAGAATGTAGATTTTTGTAATTTTTTTTTTTTTTTAAACATTTACATTCACGATTCTTGATCACTGCTATTCTCACCGGCACACTTGTGTGTCTTAACCTGACGCTGATAAGAAAATCTTTGGCCACAAACTGAGCAGGAAAAAGGTTTCTCACCAGTGTGCGTTCTTCTGTGTTTTGTTAAACTTCCCTTTTCACAAAATCTTTGGCCACAATCTGAGCAAGAAAAAGGTTTCTCACCAGTGTGCGTTCTTGTGTGTATTTTTAACTTCTCCTTCTGAGTAAATCTTCGACCACAAACCGAGCAGGAAAAAGGTTTATCGCCAGTGTGCGTTCTTGTGTGTTTTTTTAAGTTTTCCTTCACGGAGAATCTTCGACCACAATCTGAGCAAGAAAAAGGTTTCTCACCAGTGTGGGTTCTTGTGTGATTTTTTAAGTTTTCCTTCACAGAGAATCTTAGACCACAATCTGAGCAAGAAAAAGGTTTCTCACCAGTGTGGGTTCTTGTGTGTATTTTTAAGTTTCCCTTCCGAGTGAATCTTTGACCACAAACCGAGCAGGAAAACGGTTTCTCACCAGTGTGGGTTCTTGTGTGTATTTTTAAGTTTCCCCTTCCAGAGAATCTTTGACCACAGACTGTGCAGGAAAAGGGTTTCTCACCAGTGTGTGTTCTTGTGTGTAATTTTAAGCTTTTCTTCACAGAGAATCTTTGACCACAAACTGAACATGCAAAAGGTTTTTCTCGAGTGTGTGTTCTCACGTGCGGTTTCAAACGGCTCTTATAAGCAAATGTTTTCCCACAATGAGAACATTTCCATCGTTTTTTGTCAGTGTGACATGTTAGATCACCTTCAGACTGTTTATCATCATCATCATCAGTGTGAGGAGAGTGTGACGTCACGCCGTCACAATCTGACAGTGGCGCTAAGAGTCCGTCTGCTGGCGATCCTCCACAGTGGTCTCCGTCACCTTCTGTTGTTATGTGTTGACTTGAGCTGCTGTTTGGAGGTTCTGCCCCTCTGCTCTCCTCACTTTGACCTTCAACTTCACTCTTCAAAGGTACACCAGTCGATGAAAACTTGATGTCCTCCTCCACTTCCTGTTTGATGTGGTGGACCTCTTTGTCCTCCACTTCCTCTTTAATGTGAGGGGGCTCTGGTTCCTGCCGCTCATTACGATGATCTTCAGTGATGTCTGCAAGACACAAGAAGACAAACACACATGGTCTGGTAAACCTTTTCTAATGTTGTGACTTTAATGTTGTGTATTATGATTTAGATTTAGATTTAAGGTTAATGTTGAAAGTCAGTTGAGTTTTATATATTGGAAGTAATAAAATTCAGCAAGTCAACAACTACTATAAAATATGAACAACTGTGAAATAATAAAGTTTATCAAAAGTATCAATAAATGTAATACAGTGGACCCTTGCACACTCCCGGTTTTGCATTTGCAAATCTTTCTGCATAGTTTTTTTTTTTTGTAACAGTGTGACAGTGACCTCTTGTAAAAATAATTTCAGCAGCAGGGCAGTGAATACAAAAAGATACAGTTAAAAATAATTTTACAAAGCCTCACTGCATTCATCCCAACATTGCCATTTACAAAGTTTGTGAAGGATACTATACATGATTGCGGCACCTGTATTTAGCTTATGAACCCTGGTGCTTTTATGGAATGTCATATTTTGTAACTAACTATTATACAGTTTGCTTTGTTTGCATTTGCTTTGATTTTGCTTTCAAACAGCCCCTCTTTGAATAATTTCAAGTGACATAATATTCACAACTTGTTACGTTTTTACTTCAGTTTTGATGTTTAATTGATTCAATACCATTTCTTGGCACTATAATCTCTATTCTCACATACATGTCGTGACAGTTGAACTGACAGAATCACACGAGAAATGTCAGGTTAAGTGATCTTTTAAGCAAGTTACTTGAGTAGTTTTCCACGTCAACGAAAACCTGATACATCAATGCAATTAATGTGGTTTCTTGCATAAATTAATTCTGGATCATTTTACTTGGAGTGGGTTGCTGCAGCAGCCTCAAGAGCAAAAAACATTGGTACAAATAAGTCTAGGGGTGTATCCCTATTCTGGCTGACGATGGAGGATTGTTAACCTGACGTGCAAAAAATTTTACGCAGTACGAGTGGTGGTAGTCGTCGTAGTAGCAGTGGTATCAGTAGTTGTCATGATAGTAGAAACTGAAGTAGTAGTTATAATCGTAGTAATGGTGGTGATAGAGGTTGTAGCGGTAGTTGTGATATTGGCGGTGGTGTCGTGATTGCGCTAGATGGGTTGTTGTTTCAAAAATAATCCTAATCGGCTGTTGAAATGCTTCCTTGAGGCAAGATATTGCCACTTCTTGCCACATATAACATGCGTTACATCGCTTTATGTCCAAAAATACCCGGCCGATCTTCACCAAAATTTGTGAGCACATTCCTATGTCCACATACACCTCTGAAAATATTCCGACTGTAGCGATTAAATAGTTTTGTATTCGAGTATCCTCCTAAAATTGTAATTAGATAATTGTGTATTTTCAATTTTTCCTCATTTAAAAGAGCCATTTCACCTCAAAATGAACAACCATTTTTTTTTTCTTTTTTCTTAAATTCACATTGGGAAGAAAACTTTTTTCATTTCGAGAAATATTTTAACTGAGGCAATTTCAAACAAAATAAAAATATATCAAACTAATTTCAGTTTCAACTGTATTTTTTCTTCTGAGCATTTCTTTTAATTATATATATTTAAAAAAAAAAAAAAAAAAAAAAACTAAGGCATTTGTGGCTGTGCGTTTATGAGCTTGGACCGGATGAAAATGAAAACCGCTCGACAGAAAACACAAATACTGTATTACCTTAACACATTTTTTGACAAACTTTGCCACTTGCAGAAGTTTAAAATCTATCGTAAAGCTGACTGGGAGCCAGTGTAAAGACTTTAGAATTGGAGTTAATATGCTGTGACCTCTTTTTTCTGGTCAGAACCAGAGCTGCAGATGTTTAATGCTCTTTTGGGGGAGTCCAGTCAGAAGACCATTACAATAGTCAAGTCTACTAGAGAGAAGAGCATAGATAAGCTTCTCCTGGCGCCTCATGTACAAAAGATGCGTATGCACAAAAACGTGGCATACGTTCTTTTGCACAGCAAAGTTCAGATGTATCAAGAGTGAAATGAGCGTGGAAATGTGCGTTGCCTGAAGCCAACTTCATGGCTGCCGTACGCACGTTTCTGCAGCTGTTGGTGCTTTGGCGACACTTAGGGGTGATGCTGGGAAACTGTTTTAAGAAATCTGTACCCAAGAGAGACATGAACAATTAGTACTGATGAACAATTCATGCCCGGCAACATTTGATTTCGACAATGGAACAGAAGCAAGGACTCAGTTAACCAGTGTATTGAATCAATCACTGATATTTGTGAGGACACCTATTAATTGATCAAGGCAATCATTTATGCCACCTATTGCCCTCGCAATCTCTTTTTGTGACTCCAGCACATGCACTGAAAAGAAAAAAAGTAGTTTGAATTTACTTCATTTGAACACGTACATCGGTTGCACATGATTCAAATGTGTTCAAATGTAAAGAAAAATGAGGAGACCAGGGATAAATTGGGTCATCTGAACACATTTTGATCACGGGCAACCAATGTACCCATGTTCAAACGAAGTTAATTCGAAGGACTCTCGATCAGCGTGCACGGGTGAGGACACGGCCGGTCGGGCGGGCAGCAGCAGGAGCGTCGGAGACGCCGGAGGAGACGTCAGGAACGATGGACGAATCCTCCGGGTCTGTGACACTGCGTGACCTCTCCTGTGTATTCAAACAATAAATTGAGCAATCATACAGGAGTCCAAGTTTTTGACATCCTCTTCGATATGCTTACGTGCTTCTATTTGAATGAAAAAAAGATGACAAATACCGTACATACAACATTTACGCATGAACCTTAATCTCGTAGGGCTGAGTGTAGGTTAGTGTATTAACGCTTTTGTTGTGAGTTATGAAAATGCGTGTTATTTACCTTGGGGGTAATCAGTCAGCCACATGTGAGAGGAGTGTCGCCCATGGTCGCAGAGACTCTCCCTTTACTGTGCGCTCCTTAAATCAAATGTGTAACCACTTTGTGCACATTGCTGCCCTCTGAGACTTCATATTTTGTGTTCCTAAGCTTTTCTTGGTTTCAGTGCACAGAGAAACTTCTTTCACAGGAGGCGCTACTAACTGGGGCAATTCATGAAATGTTGGTGAGCCGAAATAGTTAACGAAAACCCACCACAGCTAGTTTTTGTGTCACATCAAAATGAATGCAAGAACCCCTTGACGGTTCATTCTACCATCCAGTTGGCACATTTCGTTAAATTCGCAACCTCTTATTTGTGAGACCGTCAACTTTCTGTCAACAAAATGCCAAATGATGAGCTCAAAGATCATGGCTAAAACAAGACATGAAGTTAAAACATTCGTAACCCGTTTGCGTTCAACTTACTGCACGTTTGAATTTGTCTCCCACTCTCCGAGTGTCTCGTTGTTGTGTCGTTCGACAATGGCTCGTTCTAACGAACAAATCGTTTGCGTGAACGTACTGAAGAGAATCGCTGGATGAACATTTGTTCCATATCGTTTTTCACTTTAGCTTGCCCGCGCGTTTGTGCCACACTGGAATCGCGCCAGCCCGCCTCTGAGAAAATGGCTCGTCGTTGGTTAGCAGCTGGGTGCGTGGGCTGGTTTTTACCTCGCAGCTCTATGGGCCGGGGTTGAGGGGGAAACAGATTTAGTGTTTGGAAACCGGAGCAGCCGGAATACAAACAAGTGCACCTCTTCTCTCGCTTCCACTCAGGCAGGAGACAGCTCTGCTCCCAAAAAATAAGAATCGGTCTGGCGCTCAAACGAGCAGAGGTCGTTGCCTGGTGCTCATTTTTTCATGACCCACCGACCTCAACGGACGGACTTATGTTTGTTTGTCGACATAAGTCGGACTTGTTCCTTATTTTCTGTACAAAGCAAGGACAACCCCTTTTTTGTTAATGACCTAACAACTGTTTCTTCTCTTTTTAGATGTGCTTAACATTTTATGATTAGTCTGAGTCAGTTCACAGCTGGTACAGCATACCTGTAGAAATGGACATTCATTTAGACACATTGTATATGATTTCATACCTTGCATTCTCTATATATACACTTATGTAATCATCGATAGACCTAAATCACAATTCATTATAGATACTTATTTTATAATCCCTTGAAAAAAAAAACCATTTAATTTCTCATTTATGGCCATTACCCACAAGTGGCGAAAACACAGAACAGTGGTGAACTGTGTACATAAATGATCAAATGACACACGCCTACTGACCATGACCATATTAGGGCATGTTTTTGTACTTGTGTTCATCCTCTTATACCATGTAATGTAAACGCCCACCAAATGTTAATAAAAAGAGCTGCGCAAGGACAGGCGCCCCAGACGAGTTGGGAGAGAAAAGCGCGGTGCTCGTTCTTGTAGCTGCTCTCACTTTGCAAAATGACGTGCTTGACTCAAGGTGTGATTCTTGCTTCCGTCTCCTTCCTTGGTGTGAGCGTGTTGGTTAAAATAACCCCGACACGAACCTTCCCGGGAGCGGCCGGCGGACCAAAATTACCCAAAGGGCGCAACGACGACATCCAAAGAACCGCAGGCCTCACTTGCCTCAGATAAGATCAGCGGTCATGACTCCACCACAAGAAAGAGAAAGCACGGCAGAGTTCCGAGACGAAAACCACTGCTGAGGAGAAACAACACCGAGGCTCGTCTCCATTTTGCCAGAAGTCATCTCGATTATAGCCAAGACTTTTGGGAAAATAACAATAGTGCGTGTACCGTTACATCTGGCGGAAAAGTAATACCGGTCAAAAAAATACAAAAATCTTACTGACATTACCACGTTACTGGTAACCTTTTATTGCTCAGTGACCGTGTTTTTTTTTTTTTTTTTTTTTATGTCTTTATGTCGCAAAAGTATTCTCGTCAATTGAATGTCTGCTGTCGTACTAGAGCGGCTCCAACTCCCGGAGACAAATTCCTTGTGTGATTTTGGACATACTTGGCAAATAAAGATGATTCCGATTCGGAAAAAGAAGCTCAAAAGTAAAATATGGTGGCGGTAGGTCGTGCGGTGGTCTGGGGCTGTTTTGCTGCTTCAGGACCCGGAAGACTTGCTGTGATAAACGGAACCGATAATTCCGCTGTCCCCCAAGAAATCCCGAAGGAGAATGTTCGTTCGTGACCTCAAGCTGAAATGAACTTGGGTTCTGCAGCAGGAAAATGATCCAAAAGACACCAGCAAGTCCACCTCCGAATAACGAACCACACACCGGCGAATCGTCGAGTGCATTTTCAAAGCGCAACATCTGTGCAGCTGCTAACTAGCCGCTAGCCGTCGTCACAGACACGCCGCGACCTCCCGATTGGCTCGAACGTGGAGGGTTTGACGACAAGTCTACTCCTGTCTTAATACAGATTTTTGGGACAATTAATGGTTCACACTTTGTTGTAAATGGCATGTCTGTATTACAAAACGTGAACAATCCAAATAGGAATTTTCACTGACCCATCAGAAAATCCTTGCACTCTTGACCTTAAAAAGTTTTTTTTCGCTAAATAAAAGTTTTGAAAAAAGCAATTCTTAAAGAGTAAATGCAAACGGGTTCATAAAACTGTACTTAAGCACTGATTCTTTGGCATACCGCGAGAGGAGCCCACGTACCACACCACACTGAGAATCACCGCCGTGAACCAGTTCTTAGGTTTCGGGGGCAATCACTTTTCTCCACAGGGCCATGTTGGATTGGATTTTTTGTCCCCCTTAATAATATCAAACTTGATTTAAAAACTGCATTTTGTGTTCACTTTGCCTAATATGTAAATGTGTTTAATGACGGAAAACATTTATGTGCGACCAATATGCCCCCAAAAATACAAATTCAAAATTTTAAAACCCAGGAAGGGGGCAAACACTTTTCTCACCACTGAAGGTCAAATGCATTCTCCAAATTGTCCTTGGGTGTGAATGTGAGTTTGTCTATATGTTAAGCTGTGACTGGCTGGCGACCAGTCCAGGGTGTACCCCACCTCTTGCCACAAGTCTGCTGGGTGAGGCGCTATCGCTAAAAGGATAAGCGCGTTCGAAAATTAATGGCCGCTTTGTACGCTCATAAAACCTCAACAAATGAACCTTTTCAAAGAAACAATTGGATGGAACTCGTCAAGGTTTCGTTTGGCTAGGAATATTCCATTCAAATACGAGCACGGGAATATTTTTCCCAACAGAAAGTAGTTCGTCACTCAACAAGTGAGAGTCAGAAAAGGACAAACCTGCTGTGTGTAACACAACACGAGGCTGCATGCGAACAGCGTCCACAAGTTGACGTCGTGGCTCGTCCTCCTCTTTCGTTCCACAAAGTTCCTTCTCGGACTTTGCCGTCGTTCTCGCACACATTGTTTCACACGATAATCACAACACCTTCACAGGCGATCTCGAATTTGCGATGCGTTGCTGACAAACGCGCGCCTCTCTTCGTTAGCGGTTAGCGAGCTAAACTGAGCTGAGCTAAGCTAAGCTAAGCTAACTAGGCCGCGAAGCGTCCACGTGCAGCACCAAGACGAGTTTATCCGCACACGAAGATTTCAATTACGTTTTATTTCTTGAAAGTAGTGATGGGCGAACGGTTTCGAGCCGCTCGCAACTAATTCGGGAAGAATTAATGAGTGGAGCGAATTGGGTTCCTCAAACAAACGTGCACGGAAGTCGATCTGGAGCGGAAGTCGTTGACAACGAGGGAAGCGCATGCGCGGAAATGGTGCTTCGGAGCTTGTGTGGTCGCCAAATATCACGTGACCGTTGCCGTCTGAAGCTTGCCACACGTCACCACGCGTCTCGAGAGCTCCAACCGGATTGGTTGCTGTCATTTGGCGAGGAGCCGCCCGGAACCTTCCAATGTGGAGAAAGGGTTATTTTGGAATGAAAACTTGTCAGTGCATCTGTGTGCCCTTTTGTTTCTGTTCGCAAGTCATCCCTATATAATAAAGATGCACGCGTGACCAACATATTTACTTGGTGGAATCCAGCTTTTTGACTTCGCCTGTTCAAATGAACACAAGCAGACCGATGTAAATAATACATCGACTAACATCGTATTTCGTCATCGCAAGCAACAAATCATTTCATTTTTTGTTCTTGTTTGTTTGGGTTAGATTATCTCTCAATGTCTTATTTTTGCTTGCAAATCGATACGTTTTGTTTGAAAGTCTTGTTTTTTTTTTTTTTTTAATGTTATTTGAAGTTTTGTGTGATTGTTTTTGGCCCAAATCTGATTCCATACACACCCGCCCACACAGCCGCTCGGTAATGAGGAGATGGTGTTAGTTTGCAGCAATTTTTAGGATTGTTTTCATTGACACAGTAAATATTGTATGACTTTTGTAGACTAAAGTTACGCCAAATAATATTTTTTGTTAGCATTTCCCAACTGCGCTCCGCCCATTGCTCTCCAAAATGCCTCATTTATTTGTCGTCATTTCCTTCTACCTCATTTTTAGTGTGCCACCAATGGGGCCAGCGAGGGAAATTAACACGATGGAAACTAAATGTAAAAAAATACAATATAGAAAAATACAGCAAGATGTGTGGTGCTTATTTAGTTAGGTCTCGTTTTTTTTTTAAATAATTGTGAAGAGTTCTCTCGCAATGAGAGCAGTTTGAATGACTAATAGAACAATAGTCCGGTGCAATGACCATTGTGCAAAGGGTGCCGAGACTTCAAGAAATGTATGCAGTTTAAAGTGACCAGTCGTGCAATACTCTGGGACAGTGTAGATTGTGCAAATGGTGCAGATGCTACTCAGTCGATTGTGCAGATGGTGCAGATGCTACTCAGGCATATGAGTGGCCAGTATTGGTCAACAACAGATAGGCAAATAGTCCAGCGTGGCGAGACTACTGCGGTGAGTGCACGAGTCATATATAATTGGCCCCACAGAAATGTGACAACAAACTCAAGACAAATGGCAGCATGTTGCAATGGAATTGTAGGTCAGGTGTTTAAGAAGTTCATGGCAAGAGGGAAGAAGCTGTTGGAATGTTTGCTAGTTTTAGTTTGCATTGCAGGCTGGGGACATCGAGTCCGAGTGGACCATGTTCCACGCCTCCATTGCTGAGGCGGCCGACCGGAGCTGCGGCCGTAAGGTGGTCGGTGCCTGTCGTGGCGGAAATCCCCGAACCCGTTGGTGCACACCAACGGTGAGGGATGCCGTCAAGCTGAAGAAGGAGTCCTATTGGGCCTTTTTGGCCTGTGGGACTCCTGAGGCAGCTGATGGGTACCGGCTGGCCAAGCGGAATGCAGCTCTGGTGGTCGCTGAAGCAAAAACGCGGGTATGGGAGGAGTTCGGTGAGGCCATGGAGAAAGACTTCCGGACGGCTTCGAGGAAATTCTGGTCCACCATCCGACGTCTCAGGAGAGGAAAGCAGTGCACCACCAACACTGTGTATAGTGGGGATGGGGCGCTGCTGACCTCGACTCGGGACGTTGTGAGTCGGTGGGGAGAATACTTTGAAGACCTCCTCAATTCCACCGACACACCTTCCCATGAGGAAGCAGAGTGTGGGTTCTCTGAGGCGGGCTCTCCTATCTCTGGGTTTGAGGTCACCGAGGTAGTTAAAAAGCTCCTCGGTGGCAGGGCCCCGGGGGTGGATGAGATTCGCCCGGAGTTCCTCAAGGCTCTGGATGTTGTGGGGTTGTCCTGGTTGACACGCCTCTGCAACATCGCGTGGACATCGGGGACAGTGCCTCTGGATTGGCAGACTGGGGTGGTGGTCCCCCTTTTTAAGAAGGGAGACCGGAGGGTGTGTTCCAACTACAGGGGGATCACACTGCTCAGCCTCCCTGGTAAGGTCTATTCAGGGGTGCTGGAGAGGAGGGTCCGTCGGGAAGTTGAATCCCAGATTCAGGAGGAGCAGTGTGGTTTTCGTCCTGGCCGTGGAACAGTGGACCAGCTCTACACCCTTGGCAGGGTCCTCGAGGGTGCGTGGGAGTTCGCCCAACCAGTCTACATGTGTTTTGTGGACTTGGACAAGGCGAAAGGGGGTCCGGTTTGGTGCCCTCAGTATTGCATCTCTGCTTTTTGCTGATGATGTGGTTCTGTTGGCTTCATCAAGCCGTGAGCTCCAACTCTCACTGGAGCAGTTCGCAGCCGAGTGTGAAGCGGCTGGGATGAGAATCAGCACCTCCAAATCTGAGACCTTGGTCATCAGTCGGAAAAGGGTGGCATGCCCTCTCCGGGTCGGGGATGAGATCCTGCCCCAAGTGGAGGAGTTCAAGTATCTTGGGGTCTTGTTCACGAGTGAGGGAAGAATGGAACAGGAGATCGACAGACGGATCGGTGCGGCGTCTGCAGTGATGCGGACTTTGTATCGGTCCGTTGTGGTAAAGAAGGAGCTAAGCCGAAAGGCGAAGCTCTCAATTTACCGGTCGATCTTCGTTCCTACCCTCACCTCTGGTCACGAGCTGTGGGTCGTGACCGAAAGAACGAGATCCCGGATACAAGCGGCCAAAATGAGTTTCCTCCGTAGGGTGTCCGGGCTCTCCCTTAGAGATAGGGTGAGAAACTCGGTCATCCGGGAGGATCTCAGAGTAGAGCCGCTGCTCCTCCGCATCGAGAGGAGCCAGATGAGGTGGCTGGGGCATCTGATTCGGATGCCTCCCGGACGCCACCCTGGTGAGGTGTTCCGGGCACGTCCCACCGGAGACCCCGGGGACGACCCAGGACACGTTGGAGAGACTACGTCCTTCGGCTGGCCTGGGAACGCCTCGGGATCCCTCCGGAAGAGCTGGATGAAGTGGCTGGGGAGAGGGAAGTCTGGGCGTCCCTGCTAAAGCTACTGCCCCTGCGACCCGACCCGGATAAGCGGTAGAAAATGGATGGATGGATGGATGTGGTACCGTTGTTTCATTGTCAATAGTTACTAGGACGTTGTGTTGTTATTGTTGTGTTAATCGGAAGTCAGGGTAACGAGGTTCCTGACAGACCCGGATAATAGATGTCCTGGGAAAACGTAGGGTAACGAGGTGCCTACTTGTCCCGTCGTAGACTGACTTGAAATCGGACGTGGTTTGATATTGTGATGTTTTGGTAGACGTTGGGGATTTTGGGACCCCCAAAAAACGATTTAGAATAAGATGAGTGTGCCACCAAAACCCTGGGGTGTGAATTGGACAGTCAAGTGTAGAGGTAATGAATGCGATATTCAATCGGAGTGATTACCAGAAGTCATTGGAGGATATGTGGATTGAAATAGAAGGTCAGTTGTCAACTGGCATTGGAAGAAACAAGCAGGATTTTCAAGCAGTGTGAGGGGAAAGTGGAAAAAAAGGAAAAGTTGGACACTTCAGGGTGGATGGAGAAAAGAGATTTGAACAGGAAAATAGATGAGAATGAAAAATTGAGGAGAAAGGTTCATGAGATTTGTGCGGCGTCCACTGCCACGGCAGCTGTTCGGCGAAAAAGCGCGTCAAATCGCCCCACTAAATCCAATTACGGACCTCCCCAAAAGCGCCCCCCCTGTAACTTCCCTTTATTCGGCTTTGCCGGTGGAGGGAGCCGCTCAAATGACAGACCAGGACACCGGGGAAGTAAAACTCCCATCAATTCTGCGAGAGCCCGCATTCAAAAAGGTGGGTTATTATACCAAGAATTGTCTTTAAAAGATTTTGAGTTTTTACAGAAACGGCTGCCCGGACTGGCTGCTGGCAGTGAAATGTGGATCCAGGCGCTGAAAAAGTTAACGGACAGCATGAGCCTGGCGTGTGGTGACGGAGTGAGATTGATTCGCGCCTGTTGCATTTCAGTTCATTAATCAGATGATATTTTGACACGGTCTGGTCTGAATAATGTCAAACCTGAAATTTGATTTGCCCCTTTTGCTCCTCCAGTGTTTGCGGTCATCCAATCCATGACATGTTCCCGCCCTCTTAGTATTTGGACAGATAAGACAGGGTCACATCCCTCCCCTCTTAGGGAGGCAAATGTTATTTATGGAATTGTTTTGCTTGACACATTGCCAGCTGAAGTTCAGACTGAACTCATTAAAGACTCTGACCCCATGAAAGAGGGAGATAGCTACTTTAATCGTCACGTGTCTCACCATTTGAAACCTTTTGTCGAAAGACGTGTTATTTCACTGTAGTGCTGGCTAAGCATCCTGCAGGTTTTGTCCTCAGCCTTGCTGCCAACAGCCAACAGACAGACAACTTCCGTTCCAGGTTCCACCAACCTAAGCTGTGATTGTATAGTGGTTAGTACTCTGCGTTGTGGCCGCAGCAACCCTGTTTCAAGTCTGGGTCAACGCAGGAATGAAGTGCTGCAATTGGCTATTTTAGTGCTGCAGTTGGAAGTTTGCGTGGGACAATGACAATCCTCCACAGGGGCTAGGGCTTTGTGGGGCTAGTGGCGCAAAGGATAACGCGTCTGACTTTGGATGAGAAGATTCTATGTTCAACTCCTGGCTAGCTCGTGTACAGTTTTGCATGTGGTGTTCAACCCAATTCAGAATGCTATATTGGATAAGTTCACCTTCCTTGTTGTCTTCCTGCCTTCCTTCTTTCCTTCCTTCCTTCCTTGTTTAACTTGGTCCACATAACTTTCCACTTTAGGAAGGAATTTGGGTTGATTGCGGTATCTTGTACGTGTCTATGTTTGCACCGGTTTCAAGTGGTCGTTGCAGGTGCACCAGAAGTGTTGGGTTCCAGGCGTCGCCTTGGAAACGAAAGGGTGGACAGGGTTGGAAAAAAGATGGCACCGAGGTGCGCTTTCCAAGGTGTACAGAAGAAGTGCACGGGAAGTCTGAGGTCTCTGATAAGAGACGACGCCCACATGTCCCGTGCTGTTGAAGCCATTCCGTTTGTGAGAATCACGAAAGAAGTGCAATGACTTTGCGGCCACCGAGAGTGACGGCCAGCTAATCAAGAAAGACACCATCGAGGTTAGAGTGACAGCTACATGGATGGACCAATGATGAGGGCCGGGGCCCGTAATATATGACTCATAGGGGGCAGTTTTCCATCTCACCGAGGGGTCTAGTGGTCTCGAAAGCTTGGAAGAATGGTCGCGAGAGTGCCCACTGGTGCTCCTAGGAGGCAGACTGACAGGTGTGCGTGCGCTCATCGACTCCATTAGACAGTGTTTGGTCGAGGAAGACGTGTTCCCGATTGGCAATTAATTTGCGGGCTGTCTGCAATTCCTGTCGAACAAGTGTTATTTCAGCTTCCTGTTCTAGCCTTAGCTTTTGAAGACGGCACATGTCAGATTCTAGTACTGTCACGTGTGACATGAGTTCACATGAGTACTCGACGCGTTGGGCGCGTTCCTCTTTCAGCATCTCAAGCTGCGTTTCGACATCAACGAGGCGGGCTTGTGCAAGACTTAAACGAGTGTTGGACTCTGCTAGTTGTGCCCTTAAATTGATTTGTTGCTGCTGTTCAGCATCTAGTTTGAGTCTAATTCCGTTCCCTTCCGCATTTAGAGTTAAATACCCCAGGGGCGGGGCATCGGAAGAGGGCGTGCCGACTTGGAGAAAACCGCGCCCACCATCCTGAATCCTGTCCACAAATTTGAGTAAATAGCTTTTAAAATAATATTCTCAAACACTCCCAACTTTGTACTCTCACGCAACTTTGGTTGAGGCAGATGGCTTATTGTTCAACACAGCATTTCGTACTGTTTGATTTAAAATCATGAACAGCTTTCAAAATCACGCAGAGGACCTGTCAAAGTGAGAATGGGGACACAAACACCAAGTCATACATTTGGAATATTTCTCCAGTTTGCACGGTATAAAAACGGACATTTTATCTTCCGTTAACAAACATCAAAGGCACGTCCACAAATTCTGCTTGCAGGTCCTCTCAACTCCTGTGGGTGGCGCCTCACGCGCATGGGTGAATATTAACCACAAAGTCTGCTTGAAGGGAGTGTCCCTTCAATCTTTTGGTCGGGGAAGGAGTCTTTTGAAGACAGGAATCAAGATTTGACGGGAAGCTGGTAATTAGGTTAAGGTCCACTTGACGTACACCAGGCATTGTCCGAGTCGACGTCACGCAGTAGGGCAGTGTGGAGGAGTGGGGGTTCTCAGGTGGTCGCGAGTCTCTGTGACGCCTCAAAGTTGCGGTGTGCAACACTTGTTTTCTGTAGACAGACCACCAAAAGCACTCATGATTCCATTTGTGATTCTATTTATCTCAATCTGGGGATCACCGACAGTGAGAATCACTGAGAAGGCAAAACCTCGAATGTGGAAATTCTATGTCCTCCCCAGTAGTCCTTATTAGATTATGAAGTTGGCCTTTTATTTCCTATACTGCAAAATCTGAACTTGGAAAATAACTGATATGATGTAGGACTTCAATGAGTTCTTAACTTTCGGGGTTTCCATAATGTTAGATATTGTCATGGAAAGACCTGATCATGTTGACAGTGTTGCACGAGTTAGCGTAACCCAGACGTTTCAGGTGAACGTGTCCAACACAGCAATTTTGGCTCGGGTTGACCGACCACCACATGCTAACCTGTGAGCGAGCTAGCCAGGAAGCCAACCTAGAATCTACTGTTCCGAAGTCAGACACTTTATCCATTGCGCCACTAGCCCCATGCAGACACCATCTCCTCTGCAAGCCCCAATGGAGGATTGTTAGTATGCCACCAGCAGCAGCACTAAAAAAAAAAAAAAAAAAGTAATTGGAGGACTTTGTACCTGCCGTGACCCAGATTTCAACCGGGGGTTGCTGGGGCCACAACGCAGAGTACTAACCACTAGGGGTGTAACGACTAATTTCGGCAGTGATTCGATTCGTATCACAATTCGCGGTGGCTGATTCGATTTAAGGACGATGTTTCATCTAGAACGACGCGATCCAAAACCAGTATTTGGAAATAGATTCAGTCGTTTTTTTTCAAATGTAACCAGTGTGACTGTGAAATAAATACTTGGATACTGGACAGTGCAGGTGAAATTTCCTAAATTGGTTTTGTTTTTTGTAAATATGTCAGATAAAATTCATTATGGAAAAACAAAAAAAGCAAGCACTAACCAACCATTCTGGCAAACGATAATAATGGCAAATGCAGTCACACTTTATTTGAATAAAATGCAAACGACAGGTTGGATCAACACTCGGTTTACCTGCTACTTCCGATGTGTTTTGAAAAATGATGAAAATCTTATTGTAATTGAACACACACACCTCCTGTATGCATGTTCTAATCGTATTTATTTGTACTCACTCACTAGTCACGATGTGTGACATCATAGTTAAGGAGCTCTGAGTAGCTCGTGATGTTCAAGTTGCCATCTGTCCAGGCGGAGACACTTTCCAGTCTGCCTGCTCGATGCTCTCTTTGACTACTTTGGTCTGTCTTAGTAGTGTTGGTGTTCCTTTTGCTGAAGTACAGTATGTCCGTGAAGGAATTTCAAATGTGTTTCCCGACCTTTTAGCTCTCGATTGTGCTATCATGAAGAAGTCTCACAAATTGATGGTTGGGCCTCGGTTTGGTTCTTGCTTGTGGGTGATTGTGGCTTTTCATGTTACTTATATTTCACGACTTGTCGACGGCGTCGGCGGTCGGCAAACAGTTTATTGCATGCCCGTCATGTTTTTTTCCTCAATTGTTTTTTACGACTGGAAAACCAAAATCTGTCCACACTTTTCATCACATACGTTACTGATTTAACTTTGGTGGACATTCAGTGGCCTGCATTCAACCTTTGCAGATTCCACTCGTGAGGTTTTGCGTTCTGCACTGCGCACGTCGCGCAGTGGATCATGGGAGATGTGATTTGCTTCTTCGACTGGCCCATTCAATCGCGCCAGAAAAAAAACAACACAGTTTGATACTCCCATGTTCCCTTGCGCCATCACAGAACTCAAACTTAATCCAGTCACACTTGGGCCATTTTTTGCTTTAAGTTGCAACCTCTTTGTTTTTGGAGGGTTTCCAATGGATTCAAGACATTTGGAGGTGCTGATTCTCATCACAGCCGCTTCACACTCGGCTGCGAACTGCTCCAATGAGAGTTTGAGGTCACGGTTTGATGAAGCCAACAGAACCACATCACCTGCAGGGGGTGTCTCACCCTCTCTCCCTTAGAGAGAGGGTGAGAAGCTCGGTTATCCGGGAGGATCTCAGAGTAGAGCCGTTGCTCCTTCACATCGAGAGGAGCCAGGTGAGGTGGCTGGGGCATCTGATTCGGATGCCTCCAGGACACCTCGCTGGTGAGGTGCTCCGGGCACGTCCCCGGGGACGACCCAGGACGCGCCGGAGAGCCTACATCCTTCGGCTGGCCTGGGAACGCCTCGGGATCCCCCCCGGAAGAGATGGATGAAGTGGCTAGGGAAAGGGAAGTCTGGGCGTCCCTGCTAAAGCTACTGCCCCTGCGACCCGATCTCGGATAAGCGGTAGAAGATGGATGGATGGACATTCCACAGAATATCTTCATATTTGTCATGGGTGTGTGTTCTGGTTTTTGTCTTCCCCCTGTCTCGCACACACCTGCACAACGGTCAATGCACCGGACTATTGCAATATTAGTCATTGGAACAGCTCTAAGTGCTAGAGGACTCTGCATCTTTTTGCACAATTTTCAAAAATAAAGAAATCAATCAATCAAAATTACCACATTACCGTTAACCCTTTATTGCTCGGTGACTTTTTTTCTCAATGTCTTCCTGTCTCCAAAGCGTTCTCTGTCAATTGACCGTCTGTTGTCGTACTAGAGCGGCTCCAACCCCCGGAGACAAATTCCTGGTGTGTTTTCTTGGACAAACTGGGCAAATAAAGATGATTCTGATTCTGATATTTAAATAGTACCGAAGTCCGAGATCCTTTGAGAGGACCAAATGTTTTGAGATCAGGATGGAAGCCAACCATCTTTTCTTTGTATTTCTACATCAAAGGAATTCCTTCAGCCATTTGTATGTTTATTACGGTTTTCCATGTCTTGTCAGACCATAACCTGTCTTTGGTTTAGAGCAGAAGTTGGAGTCTTACGACAAAAGGGTACCATTTGGGCACCAGGCCAGTGTGTTCAATGCCAGCAAGCGGGTGTGGGGATTTCACGGACACAGAGTGCCACCTTGTGGCCAGCAGAACACTCCAAATATGGCCATGGGGAGCGTCCACATTCCGGTTAAACCCAGGGGCGGGGCTAATTCCACGCCCAGATAATTAAACCTTTATAAAGTGGCATCCGGGAGTTTCGGGGGCTTTTTCGTCGTCCTGGCTTTGTAAGCAGCTGCTATGACAATTTTTCTTTGTCTTTTGCTTGAAACTCCCGAGCTTAGTGTGTCATCGTCGGTGGTCTGTTTCTTTAAATATTTTCTGCCGCAAAGGGTTGTGGGTAATAGATCTCCTTGCCGCTGCACCTCTGCTTCTTTTCTTTCGGCAACCGCACGCGCTTCCACGCGCTGCGCAAAATGTTCCTGAATTTGGACCGACCGTGCTGAATCCTCGTCGCAGTAAGTCCACCAATACCTGACTGGCCTAAAACATTATTCGTTCAATCTTCGTGTCCGGTTGGAGTCGTCTCGTGCACGCCCTAGCTTAGCTTATTTTAGCTAAGTTTAGTTTAGCTCCGTTTAGCTTCGCTTCGCTTAGCTTAGCTTAGTTTAGCTTCGTTTAGCTTCGCTTAGCTTCGCTTAGCTTCGCTTAGCTTCGCTTAGCTTCGTTTAGCTTCGCTTCGTTTAGCTTCGCTTCGTTTAGCTTCGCTTCGTTTAGCTTAGCTTAGTTTAGCTTCGCTTCGTTTAGCTTCGCTTCGTTTAGCTTAGTTTAGCTCCGTTTAGCTTCGCTTCGTTTAGCTTCGCTTAGCTTAGTTTAGCTTCGCCTCGTTTAGCTTAGCTTAGTTTAGCTTCGTTTAGCTTCGCTTCGTTTAGTTTAGCTTCGCTTCGTTTAGCTTCGCTTAGCTTAGTTTAGCTTCGCTTCGTTTAGCTTAGTTTAGCTTCGCTTCGTTTAGCTTCGCTTCGTTTAGCTTAGTTTAGCTCCGTTTAGCTTCGCTTCGTTTAGCTTCGCTTCGTTTAGCTCGCTAACAAAGAGACACGTTTTGGGATCACCATTTCGCTCAGCAGAGCATCCAGTACTAACAATTCAATGAGAAAAAAACAACAACATGCTATCAGCTTTGTTTGTGTGAGATACTGAAATCATATCCTGTAACAGCCATTTTATGAATCCATTTGTAGAATGTCTGTCATGTTCAAACGCAACTTTTCTCTCCCTATGTCACAAATGAGCTGTCTTCTTTGTCTCGTAGCTCTTTCAATGCATAATTGCATGTTCTGCTGTTTCCTCTTTTTGACTTCGGTGCTTTGCCATTGAAACTAATGTACCGTTTAACCCTCAATGTCCATTGTTTCACATGTCCGATTTGCACTTGCTTTTTCTCATCCCTCCGACGTAGAGCGGAAAAGTGTCGCGATCGTCGTGTGAAAATGTGTGCGAGGGGGACAGCGGAGTACGACGAGGAACTTTGGGGCCCGAAAGAGGAGAAGGAGCCACAGCTGGTGACCATAGGTGAGGGCAGGAACGTAGATCGACCGGTAAATCGAGAGCTTCGCCTTTCGGCTTAGCTCCTTCTTTACCACAACGGATCGATACAAAGTCCGCATCAGTGCAGACGCCGCCGATCCGCCTGCCGATCTCCCTTTCCATTCTTCTGTTGCCGGAGTGTCTGACATTACATATATAATTTTCTCAATATCCAATAACGTGTACCCCTCCTGATGATGTGGGTTCAGGGTGGTAGGCCACATTTCAGAAGATCTGAAAGTCTTGTGGGCATTGTTACACTGATCGAAGTGTAACACTGTTACACGACCTAGACGACTTGTTTGGAAGTTTGCCAGCAAGCTTACAGGAAGTCCTCGAGTTACGACGCGCTCGACCTACGAAGGACGTTTCGACTTTACGACGCCCGTGCCTCGCCCGCCATTTTGTCCCAGGACCATGGTGTTTCTGCTTAGGTAGTGCATAGCGCTTGTCTGAGTTTGTGCACCGGGAGTAGCTTTGCCTTTTTTGCCCTCCTTTTTTTCCCCCACACTCTCAGCAGTAATGGGAAGTACGGCATCTTATTTTTCTGTCACAATCACGTGGGACAATACCCGTAACAGAAGTATTTCGCCGTAAGTTTCAACTTGAACGGTGAAATCCGACTTGCGCGGAAATTCGTGTTACGTCGCCAGCGTAGCGACGGAACTCGTTCGTAAATCAAGGAACCCAAACGTTTCTTGAATGTTGTTAAAAGAAAAGGTGATATAACACAGTGGCAAACCTGACTCTGGGGCCAGCTTATTTGGAACGTGTTGCAGCCATAAAATTCCAAGTTAATGATTATTTGCTAAAAACAATAGTTTATCAGTTTGAACATGAAATATCTTGTCTTTGTAGTGTATTCAATTAAATATAGGTGGAACATGTGTTGCAAAGCATTGTTTTTGTTTGTTTTTTATTTATCTTTTAACACAACGTTCCAACTTGATTGGAATTGGGGTTGTAATTGTTGCAAAACATAACGATGGCATTGGTTACAGGCGCGTATCTGAGCTTCTGAACGTTCCAGTAAGCACGCTTGGGGCCATTATACGCAAGTGGAAAGCCAATCTTCCCAACATAAATTTTCATCAATCCGGTGCTCCTCGCAAGATTTCTGACAAGAGTTGTGCAAAGAATAATCAGAAGAGTTGACCAAGAGCCAAGGACCACCTGTGGAGAGCTTCAAAAATACCTGGAATTAGCAGGTACTGTTGTCACCAGGGAAAAAAAAAAAATAATCAAAAAAGGAAGAAAGAGAGTCCAGATACATGGCCTGTATGCAGGCTCACCACGCAAGACCCCATTGCTGGAAAGAAAAAAGAATGTCAAAGCTCGTTGAAGGTTTGCTGAACAGCGTTTGGACAAGCCAGTTAAAGACTGGGAGAATATAGTCTGGTCGGATGAGAGCAAAATTGAACTGTTTGGATGCCATAATGCACACCACGTTTGGAGGAGAAATTGTACTGCACATCACCCTAAAAACACCGTACCAACAGTGAAGTTCGGAGGTTGGATTATGATGGTTTGGGGTTGCTTTTCAGCAAATGGGACTGGTAAACTTCACATGATTGAAGGAAGGATGAATGGGCACATTCTGGACAAAAATCCGCTGCCATCGACGAGGATGATGAAAATGAAATGAGGGTGGACGTTTCAGCGGGATAATGATCCACAACATACTGCCAAGGAAACTCTCAATTGGTTTCAAAGGGGGGAAAAAAAAAAAGAAAATTGGCCCAGGCAATCACCTGACTTGGATCCCATCGAAAATCTGTGGAAAGAACTGAAACTCAAGGTCCATAAGCCCAAGGAACCTTGAAGATTTGAAGACTGCTTGTGTGGAGGAATGGGCCAAAATCACACCAGAGCAATGCATGAGACGAGTTTCTCCATACAGGTGTCTTGAAGCTGTTATTGCAAACTAAGGCCTTTATACAAAGTATTAAAAAAAAAAAAAAAGGAAACAGTTGGCGTGTTCAATACTTTTCCCCTGTGTCATTTCACATTATTACACACGTTAATTTCTGAGCTTTTTGTTCTATTTTCTTTGTACCGATGACTTTTTCGAACGTCTTCTCAACAAGTCAATGTACTTTTGAAGCATTGGGTCATCATTGCCGACACTGGTCAAGTGCAGCGCACACATTGTACGTGCAAGGCTGGCATCGCAGAGACGTGTTCAAGATTAAAAGTAACACGTTGTCACTATTGTGACTTCAAATTATTCAAGGAGGGGCTCATTGAAAACAAAATGAAAGCAAATACAAACAAAGCATACTTCGAAGACCTCCTCAATTCCACCGACACGCCTTCCCGTGAGGAAGCAGAGTCTGGGTTCTCCGGGGCGAGTCTCCTATCTCTGGCGTTGAGGTCACAGAGGTGGTTGAAAAGTTCCTCGGTGGCAAGGCCCCGGGGGGGTGGATGAGATTCTCTCGGAGTTCCTTAAGCTTCTGGATGTTGTGGGGCTGTCCTGGTTGACACGCCTCTGCAACGTCGCGTGGACATCGGGGTCAGTGGCCTCTGGAATTGGCAGACTGGGGTGGTGGTCCCTCTTTTTAAGAAGGGGGACCAGAGGGTGTGTTCTCGAGGGTGCATGGGAAGTTCGCCCAACCTGTCTACATGTGTTTTGTGGACTTGGAGAAGGCGTTCGACCGTGTCCCTCGGGGTGTCCTGTGGGGGGAGCTTCGGGAGTATGGGGTACCGAACCACCTGATACGGGCTGTTCGGTCCCTGTACGACCGGAGTCAGAATTTGGTCCGCATTGCCGGCAGAAAGCCGGACTCGTTTCCGGTGAGGGTTGGACTCCGCCATGGCTGTCCTTTGGCACCGACGATTTTCAGGTCTCTCCAGAGATGCTCAATTGGGTTTAAGTCAGGGCTCTTATGCATCTTATGGTTGTTCAACAGCTTTAGAGAACAAGCCTTTTATGTATTTTTTTTTTTCTGTGATGTCATGTGATATGTAACTTGTAACTACAGTTACTGTATGTCACATTGTACAGTTTGTGTTGACAAGAGGCTATTGTCACAAAAAAGACTTGTATAAAAGAATTTGCAAATGCCAAACCATGAGTATGCTTGCACACATGAGAATTGATCTGAGCAAACCATTAATTTTTTTTTTGTCGTCTTATTCTGCAGACATCGGTAAAGATCTTCAACCTGAGCGGCAGGAGCCACAGCCCCCTCACATTAAAGAGGAAGAGGAGGATGTAGAGGTCCACCACATTAGAGAGGAAGAGGAATTGGAGACCACTCGCATTAACAAAGAGGAGGAAGAAGAGCGCCCCCACATCAAACAGGAAGAGGAGGAGGAGGAGGATATCGCCAAGTTTTCGACTGATGTCCCTTTGAAGAGTGAAGGTGACGGTCGAAGAGAGGAGAGCAAAAGGGCGGAGCCTCCAAGTAGCAGCTCAAGTCAACGCATGACAACAGAAGGCGATGGAGACCCCGATGGAGGATCACAACAAGATGGCCTCTTAGCTCCACTATCAGACAGTGATGGCATGATGTCACAATCTCCGAACACTGATGAAAATTATGATGATAAACAGTCTGAAGGTGATATGGAAATTCCCACTGACAAGAAACAATGGAAATGTTCTCAGCTTGGGAAAACCTTTGCTGACAAGAAGGGTTTGAAAGAACACAAGATAACACAAACTGGAGAGAAACCTTTTGCCTGCTCATATTGCGGTCAAAGATTCACTCGGAAGCAAACCTTGAAAATACACACAAAAACACACACTGGCGAGAAACTTTTTTCCTGCTCTTATTGTGGGCAAATATTCTCTGATAAGGGACAATTAAAAAGACACACAAGAAGACACACTGGTGAGAAACCTTTTTCCTGTTCAGTTTGCAGTAAAAGATTCACACAGAAGGGAACCTTGAAAATACACACAAGAACGCATACTGGAGAGAAACCTTTTTCCTGCTCAGTTTGTGGTCAAAGATTCACTCAGAAGGGAGATTTGAAAATACACGCAAGAACCCACACTGGTGAGAAACCTTTTGTCTGCTCAGTTTGCGGTCAAAGATTCACTTATGAGGGTCAATTCAAAATACACACAAGAACCCACACCGGAGAGAAACCTTTTTCCTGCTCAGTTTGTGGCCAAAGATTCTCACAGAGTAAAACCTTCAAAATACACACAAGAACACACACTGGTGAGAAACCTTTTTCGTGCTCCGTTTGTAGTAAAAGATTTACTCAAAAGGGACAATTAAAAGTGCACTCAAGAACCCACACTGGTGAGAAACCGTTTTCCTGCTCAGTTTGTGGTCAAAGATTCTCTGTAAAGGGAAGCTTAAAAAGACACACAAGAACCCACACTGGTGAGAAACCTTTTTCCTGCTCAGTTTGCAGTAAAAGATTCACGAGGAAGGGAGATTTAAAAATACACACCAGAACGCACACAGGAGAGAAACCTTTTGCCTGCTCACGTTGCAGTAAAAGATTCACGAGGAAGGGAGATTTAAAAGTACACACAAGAACACACACTGGAGAGAAGCCTTTCTCCTGCTCAGATTGCAGCCAAAGATTCTCTGATGAGGCACAATTAAAAACACTCAAGAACCCACACTGACGAGAAACGTTTTTTTCTGCTCACTTTGTGATCATAGGTTCTCTCGTAAGACACACGGGTGCTGGTGAGAATAGCAGTGATCAAAGTCTTTTAATGACGATGGAAATGTTTCATTACAATGTGAGTGACTTACAAAAATGTCCAGTCTTTTTTTGTTAGGCTTTGTGTTTTGTGTTCATTTTTTGTCTATCTACACACATACATATATACACACACACACTGAAGGAGGAGTTGAGTGACGCCATGGAGAATGACTTCCGGACGGCTTTGAGAAAATTCTGGTCCACCGTCCGGCGTCTCAGGAGGGGGAAGCAGTGCGCCATCAACACTGTGGATAGCGGGGATGGGGCGCTGCTGCTCTCGACTCGGGACGTTGTGCGTCGATGGGGAGAATACTTCGAAGACCTCCTCAATTCCACCGACACGCCTTCCCGTGAGGGAGCAGAGTCGGGGGTCTCTGGGGTTGAGGTCACCGAGGTGGTTGAAAAGCTCCTCTGTGGCAAGGCCCCGGGGTTGGATGAGATTCGCCCGGAGTTCCTAAAGGCTCTGGATGTTGTGGGGCTGTCCTGGTTGACACGCCTCTGCAACATCGCGTGGACATCGGGGACAGTGTCTCTGCATTCGCAAACTGGGGTGGTGGTCCCCCTTTTTAAGAAGGGGGACTGGAGGGTGTGTTCCAACTACAGGGTGATCACACTCCTCAACCTCCCTGGTAAGGTCTATTCAGGGGTGCTGGAGAGGAGGGTCCGTCGGGAAGTTGAATCTAAGATTCAGGAGGAGCAGTGTGGTTTTCGTCTGCAGGGTCCTCGAGGGTGCATGGGAGTTCACCCAACCAGTCTACATGTGTTTTGTGGACTTGGAGAAGGCGTTCGACCGTGTCCTTTGGGGACTCCTGTGGGGGGTTCTTCGGGAGCATGGGGTGCCAAACCACCTGATCCGGGCTGTTCGGTCCCTGTACGACCGGAGTCCAAGTTTGGTCCGCATATCTGGCAGTAAGTCGGACTCGTTTCCATTGAGGGTTGGACTCCGCCAAGGCTGCCCTTTGTCACCGATTCTGTTCACAAATGTTATGGACAGAATTTCTAGGCGTAGAGGGGGTCCGGTTTGGTGGCCTCAGTATTGCATCTCTGCTTTCTGCAGATGATGTGGTTCTGTTGGTTTTCTTCAAGCCATGAGCTACAACTCTCACTGGGGCAGTTCGCAGCCGAGGTGAGAATCAGCACCTCCAAATCTGAGACCGTGGTCCTCAGTCGGAAAAGGGTGGCGTGCCCTCTCCGGGTCGGGGATGAGATCCTGCCCCAAGTGGAGGAGTTCAAGTACCTTGGGGTCTTTTTCACGAGTGCGGGAAGAACGGAACGGGAGCTCGACAGGCGGATCGGTGCGGCGTCTGCAGTGATGCGGGCTTTGTATCGGTCCGTTGTGGTGAAGAAGGAGCTAAGCCGAAAGGCGAAGCTCTCGATTTACGTTCCTAGCCTCACCTATGGTCGGCAGCTGTGGGTCGTGAGCGAAAGAACGAGAAATGAGTTTCCTCCGCAGGGTGTCCGGGCTCTCCCTTCGAGAGAGGGTGAGAAGCTCGGTCATCCGGGAGGGGCTCAGAGTAGAGCCGCTGCTCCTCCGCATTGAGAGGAGCCAGATGAGGTGGCTCGGGCATCTGATTCGGACGCCTCCCGGTGAGGTGTAACGGGCACGTCCCACCGGGAGGAGACCCCGGGTAGGACCCGGGACACGCTGCAAAGACTGTCTCCCGGCTGGCCTGGGAATGCCTCTGGATCCCACCGGAAGAGCAGGATGAAGTGGCTGGGGAGATGGAAGTCTGGGCGTCGCTGCAAAACCTACTGCCCCCCGTGACCCGACCTCGGATAAGTGGTAGAAAATGGAGGGATAAATATCAAATAAGTGAATGATTGACTGATATAAGACTGGAAAGAAACTGACTTTTGGTGGTCAATCAATAAAATAAGCTTCTTCAAACAGTGAGGCTGACTCCATTTGCTTGTCTCTGAAATCCATTTCGCCCAATAAAAAGAATGGAAATGTCTTTAATCCACTGGAACCCCTCCAAAAACAAGATGCTGGCAACATAAAGCAAAAAAATGGCCGAAGGGAAAACAAACCTGCAAAGCCGGGGGCCCTGTGGAGAATCGCAAGCAGACGGCCTCTTAGCTCCGCTATCGGATAGCGACGACATGATGTCGCACTCTCCACACACTGATGAAGACACACTCAGGAAAATTCAAACGGTGAAAAAGATGCATAAGCTAGAGCTCAATAATTCCGCACGATATCGTTTTAAACATGCTGCGCAGAAAGTCTTTGCCGTGTCTGTTGGCTTGGCATGGAGGCAAAAGTACAGACGATAGTACTAATAAGCCGCAATAGAGTCGTAGGTATATAAGGCAGCACAAGCCAGTGTAAACTGGAAAGCACAGAGCCTAGAACTGAATGTGGGGACTTCAAATGTTGGGACTATGACGGGAAAATCTCGGGACTGGGTTGACATGATGATGAGGAGAAAGGTCGATATATTGTGTGTCCAGGAGAGCAGGTGGAAAGGCAGTCAGGCTCGAAGTTGAGGGGCAGGGTTGAAATGATTTGACCACGGTGGAGATGGGAGGAGAAACGGAGTCGGGGTTATTTTCAAAGAAGAGTTGGCGAAGAATGTCTCGGAGGTGAAAAGAGTATCAGATCGAGCGACGAGGCTGAAACTTGGAATTGAGGGCGTTAGGTGTAATGTGATGAGTGGCTGTGCCCCGCAGGTGGGATGTGACCTCGAGGTGAAAGAGAAATTCTGGACGCAGCTCGACGAAGCCGTTCTGAGCATCCCAGACAGAGAGAGAGTCGCGATTGGTGCTTTAGTTTTACGGAGCCAATCCGGTCTGCCCTCGATGAGTAACCGTACCGAGTGAAAGGACAATAATGTGAGCGCTCCGTTTTTACAGCAGCTTCATCTCTTCAAAATCGTTTGCACTTATTAATGACCGAGCAGATGTAACAATCCTTATTAGGACCGTACGGATTTGTTTTTGTATTAAGCCGAAGTGATATCGACGAGTTACTTTTGGGTTAGTATTGCGACCCGGTGATATTAGCGTCGTCGACGGGTTGAGTGTTATATATGTGACAACTCATATTATAAGAATGACAAAGATAGAAAAGAATTAAATCAAGGTTTTTAATAAAGTGATTTTTGAAGAATAGAATATTAACATGACAGCAAGGGTATGTAATAGAGTAAATAATGATAATAATAATAAAAATGAAAAGAAGTTGAAGTAGTTAAAAGTATAAAATCATAAAACAAGTATATCCTTTTGAGTGAGCTTTAAGGGGTGATCAATTGGGTGATTACCCAATTAAGGAGGGAAATTCCCCAAAAATAGACAAGCAATCCCAGTAGCCTGATGGATGAGCGAGCCCCGTGCGTTCGAGTGTGAGGGTCTTTATCACCACCTCGGTTGGGCTTAGACCCCCCTCGTTCTAAAATGTTCTGTTACGACCTTTCCAGCGTGTCCTGACTTCGACCCTCATTTGCTCACTCAAATAGGTATTCAGCAATACATTCAGTTCCAAGCATATTACATATGTCTTGAACTCAAATAATACGTTCAATAACACCAAGCTTTGTCTAATAGTTATCCAAAAGTAAGAATAAGGTAAAACAGCCTCACTAGGCTTGCTGTACTCCGTATCAAATGATCTTATATAGGAGAACATCAAAGAGAGCATATACATCAAAAGTATATCAAGGATATATAATTAATTAGATCTAAAAGTTGTTGACACCAGTATGTGTATGTTTATTGTGATATGGATTTTGATAGTATAAGGACATTAAGATGACGTTTGCTTGAACTGGCGACTCTTAATCATGGCCTGAAAATGGGGTTGGCGACCTCTGGTGGTTAAGAAGACGTTTGCTTGAACTGGCGACTCCTACTCATGATCTAAAGTTGGTTTGGCGACCTCTGGTGGTTAAACCAGGAATTGAAACGGGCTGAGCTCACTCACGTGAACCCAGCCACATAAGCCAATCACTACCTTTCACTCCATTGCTTCATGTGGCTTGGCAACCTACTTGACAGTATTTACTTACCTTTTGAAACTTCCATTTATAAATGAAGGGTCACATTGGTCAATTTCCCAAGCTACTACTCAAGAATGTGTTTCAATTGTGCTTACATTCAGCCCTATCTGCTCCAAGTGAATAAAAAGGTGATTTATTTCAAAGAGCAATAACGCAACCGGAAAAGTTCTAAAAGTGCATTTTACAGACATTTCGACAAACACGACATAACTTCACAAATATGATATTCATGTTCAACATCCCGTATGTGGGCTCAAGTTGTGGAATGGGTTGGGAATAACGCTTAAGCAATGTCCAGATATGAATTCATTCAATTTTGGGTTCAAACAAATACGAGACTGAATGATGATGACAATACAAGACTGAGGCTTTGGTTTGACTTTGGCGTTTCCACGGATTATTACTGATATTTGTGTTTATACGTGTATAGGGTTAATTTGTTTGTAACTAATATATATTAGTGCTGTCTATGGGAAAATGTGGTGTAAATAGTCGCAAAGCTGTCGAGTAGAAGAGAAGCATTCCTTGCTGGGGATGTTCAGCATGCGAGCAGATGTCATTTTGGAATTCATGTGTAAGTGGTGAGAGCTTATAAATTGTTCTTCTTCTCACTCCTTTTCGGATGTGCATTTTTATTTTAGGTTATAAAGGTTTGGTCTTCAACAGTCCAAGTATGATTGATTGAAGTCTGAAAACAAAAGCACAGCTCCAGGAAACAGGAAGTGGACTTTTGGACATTAAACAACCCATTCACTTGCGACTAAGGCAGACACACTGGAGCTCTCCTGAGAGTGAAGGTTGGAAGCTTGTAGCCTGAGACGGTGTCTTCACAAGGACCATGGCTAGAAGAGTTGAGGACAATCTCCAATGTCCAACCTGTTTGGACATCTTCAAAGATCCCGTCATACTGCCGTGTAGTCACAGCTTCTGTCGCGCGTGTGTGCAACAGCGTTGGGAGGAGAAAGGAGATCGATCGTGTCCAGTCTGCGAGACAAAGTGTAAAACGCTGGATCCACCTACAAATTTGGCACTGAGGAATTTGGGTGAGGCCCTTTCACAAGCCTCAGTGGAGTCAGAGGCTATCTGCAGCTTGCATGAGGAGAAACTGAAACTCTTCTGTTTGGACCACCAGGAGCTTGTGTGCCTCATTTGCAGAGATGCAAACATCCACACTGTGGCCACAAGTTCCAACCCCTCAGTGAAGCTGCGCGAGACCACAGAGAGAAATTCCAGAAAGCCCTGCAGGACATGAAGAGAAAAATGAAAGATTATTACGAGATTAGAGACAATTGCTACGAACAAGCAGAGTACATCAAGGTCCAGAGGGACCAGGTTGAACAAAAGATTAAAAAGGATTTTGAGGAGCTTCGTCGCTTCCTGCAGCTTGAGGAGAAGGCCAAGTTGTCTGCTGTGAATAAGGAAGAACAGATGAAGAGTCAGATGATGAAGGAGAAGATTGAGGCTCTCGACAGTAACATTGGCGCTATCTCAGATGTGATCCGAACCACAGAGGAACAGCTGATGTCTGACCAGGTTTCCTTCGTGAAGAAATACCAGGTTGCGATGACCAGAATCCAAGAACTGCCCGACAAGCCCAGGCTGCTCCCAGGAGCTCTGCTGGATGAAGCCAAACACGTGGGCAACCTCAAGTTCACCGTGTGGGAACGAGTGAAGGAGATGGTCTCCTACAGTCCCGTGATTCTGGACCCAAATACGGCCGTTCCAGAACTCAACCTGTCTGAAGATCTGACCAGTGTGAGTTTTAGAATAGGAGCGCAGCGTCCAAAGAATCCAGAGAGGTCAAGCTTGGAAAATGTGCTCGGTTCTGCTTTGGACTCGGGAACACACATGTGGGATGTTGAGGTGGGAGACAACTCAGAGTGGGAACTGGGGGTGGCGTGGGGGAACCTTTACTGCCCAGATTCCTGGTTGATATGGTCCATTGAATTTTTTAAAGGCCAATACAGAATGTCTTTACATACATGGGAAGACTCTTATTGGGAAAGTAGCATATTAAAAAGGATCTCTGGATTTCGTGAAACTAAATCCAAAATGTTTCGACAAAAACGTGTATCCTGGACTCCGCCAGTGAAAGTGCAGAGAATCCGAGTTCGTGTGGACACTAACGAAAGATCACTTTCACTCTCTGAATGTCTTACAAACAAAGAATTACTCCAAGACAACTTTCCCAATTGGCCCCATTTGTCAGGTAACATGAAAATGTTCCCTTACTTTTACACAATGGATAACATTCCTCTGAAGATAATACCAATGAGACCTTCTGTTACGACTCAAAGTCAGTCATGATGTTGGAGATATTTTGCACCTGCATTTGTTTTACATGCAGTGACCCCGATCTGCACACTCATGTTTTCTAACTTTAATTACAACATTTAGATTTTGTTGTGTGCAATGGTCACCACCAGGTGTCCCAACCTCCATCCAAAATGATTATGTACTTTGTGCTTGTATCTGTATTAACATCCATCCATCCATTTTCTGAGCCACTTCTCCTCACGAGGGTCGCGGGCGTGCTACAGTTAATCCCAGCCGTCATCGGGCAGGAGGCGGGGTACGCCCTGAACTGGTTGCCAGCCAATCGCAGGGCACATACAAACGAACAACCATTCGCACCTACGGGCAATTTAGAGTTGTCAATCAACCTAGCATGCATGTTTTTGGGATGCGGGAGGAAAGCGGAGTGCCCGGAGAAAACCCACGCGGGCACGGGGAGAACATGCAAACTCCACACAGGCGGGACCGGGGATTGAACCCGGGACCTCAGAACTGTGAGGCAGACGCTCTAACCAGTCGTCCACTCCAATAACAATAACAAACAAATGAACACAAAATTAAAAAGTGCTTAAGGCAGCTAAATTATAGAGATGAACTTTTCTACTAACAATGAATTGGGGCGTTGTGTAAAATGTAATAAAATACAGATTGCAATGATTTGGAAATCCTTTTTAACCTACATTAAATGTATATGTATGTATAATGTAATAAAGAAAAGCTATATAATGTTCAAACCGATGAACATTATTCTTTTTTGTTTGTTTGTTTTCTTGTTTTTTTTTTCAAATATTTTCTCATTTTGAATGCGACGCCTGCAACACGTTCCCAAAAAGCTGGGACAAGGAGGAACAAAAGACTGGGCAAGTTGAGGAATGCTAAAAAAAAAAAAAAAAAAAAAATAGCACCTTTTTGGAACATTCCACAGGTGAACAGGTTAATTGGAAACAGGCGAGTGTCATGATTGGATATAAAAGGTGCATCCCCGAAAGGCTCAGTTATTCAAAAGCAAGGATGGGCGAGGTTCGCCCCTTTGTGAACAAGTGAGTAAGCCAATAGATCAGCAGAACGGAATTTCGGGATTTCATCATTCGCGCTCCATAATATCGTCAAAAGGCCCAAAGCAAAAAAATGAATACCTGTGATCTTCGATCACCTTAGGTGGCAGTGCATTTAAAAACAGTATCCTGTAAAGTTTTACGGTATTGCCACTTGGGCTTAGGAACACTTGAGAACACTCTTGTCGGCTAACATAGTATGTCGCTGGAGTTACAAATGCAAGTTAAGTGAAGTTAGGCATGCAAGTTTATTTTGCTTCACTTGCCTTTGTCATTTTGAACTTGTATGCTTCACAACTCTCCCAATATTTCTGTCATCAACTGTTTGATGGCTGTCGCTCAGAACACCAGTGGTTTCTTTCTTTTTCAGGATATTCCAAGTTGTTGAATGGGCTATACCCAGGGTTTGTGCGATAGCGCGGATCGATTTTCCCTCTTCTCTCAGCCTCAAAATGGTTTTCTTTGTGTCCCATTGAGAGCAGTTTTCACAGGTGAAACCCCAAGCCAAAAACAAGCACTATCTAATGTTTAAGCAATCAATCTAAAAGGCAACTCGAAACACCCATCAGTCACACGTCCCAATACTTTTGTCCACTTGAAAAGTGAATGGCTTCAAACCAAAGGTGCTCTGTCCGGAGTTGTTTAACACATCTCGATACCATGAAATAAAAGCTGGAATTCTGAACGGCTCATATTCCTCTTTTGACCTGCAACCCAAATGTCTTCAGTATGCAACAAAAACAAAGGAATTGACCTTGCCCTTCCAATACTTTTGGAGGGGACTGTAAATAATATGGAAACGAAGAAAACAAAAGACAAAGCACTAGCTGTGAACAAGATGAGGCAAGTCAATCATTATATACCGATAACAATGACGCATTTGATATTATTGTTGTATGGTGCAGTTGTGCGACATTCTGCGACGGAAGGTCAAGACAGGACAAGGACAGGAGGGGAGGCATGCAGGAGAAGGGTCGTGAACTCCGCTGTACAACTGAAGTGTGGTGGGAGTGGCTATGTTTATTAGAAATGTCTAAAGGACCAGAGGTTGAGTGAGGGCATACAAAAGAAATTCGCACAGTCAGAAGTTATTTGTCACAATGAGTGGGTGGCCCCACACCCAGCGAATAAGTCCCAGGGGGTTGTGCCTGCGGAGACACGCAAGTGAATTGACACCGTTTCGCATGCACAATGACCGTCGCAAGTGTCCTGGAATTGCTTTGCCTGCACCGCGGGGGCTGAGGATCCCACAGTTGAGAGGCGGCGAGGTCGGGCCCTGGGGTCCACCAGAGAGCGGCCCTGCAGACGGGGCAGGTCCCACACCGAGGGATCCGGGATGGTCCACGGGCCCCGCCGAGGCGCCCCAAAATCCGGCCGCAGGGACCCAATTCCACACCCCCCAGCCAACCTCCACCACCCCACACCCTCCGCCACTTCCTGCTTGCCGGAGTTGTGCTTTTGTTTTGAGACTCGAATTGCTGACGCTTGGACTTGTTAAGAGCAAACCTTGACGGATTTATTATTGGTTGAACTGAGATTTGCCAGGTGCCAAAGTGCAAGAAGTGAGATAACAGCTGGTGGAGGCAGTGTCAGGTTAAGCAAACATTCAAGTAGTCCTACTGCCTCATCTAAAGTATACGGTACAGTACGAGTGTGTATTCATCTCAGATTAAAGGCGACAAACGTCTGTATGACGGTGTTATTTTCTTTGGAACCATGAATGACTATGCTAAGTTCTAAGATCTTTAATTTGTGTTCATGAATTGATCATAAAGATGACCTGAATTTGGTTTCATATATTAATGGCAATATTTTCCCCACCGGACAGACACTAACCTAATCATAATTACAATAAAAAGAAAAGGTATTGGAGTTTATTACGAATTTCTGTGAGTCGTTAATGGCCTGGCGTCACAATTTGCATGTTTTGAGGTGTGATTGTCCCGCGTCATTTTCACTGAAACAAACTTCATGCAGTACACGTCTTGTCTGTCAAACGTAGCTATTTATTTTTCACATATTCTCTGTATTTGATTACACTGAAACGTTTCAATACAGCTCCAAGCACAAAGTACAATTATTTTTGGGATGGATCAAACCGGACACCAACAGGTGACCGTTGCACATCGCAAAATATGTTGTTTGAAATTAGTCTCAAAATGTGGACTCATCATTGAGAATAAAACAATATGTGTTTACATTAAAAACACGATTACATATTTTGACTCCGATTTTTAAAACAAGAAAGAAGGGATCACATGAATCAATCTGTAACTCATTTGATTGACACAGAAGCTCAGCAAAATAAGGCAATGATTCATCTTACAGGTGCGCTTTACAAATCGGCAGTAGATAAATGGCAGCTAGTACAAGTCATCCACAAGATCATCCTCTCTCATCTTTCTCCGGGTCGCTCAGACTGTCTCGCGGCATCGGGCAGATTTGACCCAAACAGGAAGTTGTTCTCAAAATATTTCCCATGAAAACATTCAAACAGATTTAACAGACAACTGTGACCACGAAGCTATAAAAATGTATGTATATAAATACATAAACATTAAACGGTCGACTCATACAGCGAGTAAACAGTCTTCTGTTGTCATGGAAACCCACAGACTGTCAGCTACAATAAAGGTCCAGACCAATCGTATTTCTGTGTTGCAGAAACAGAACATTTGATGTTTGACTGGTTTTGTGAAATATATATAAATAAGGTTAAAGTGTTCATTTTGATCCCGCCAAAATCTGATTTAATGACAGAACAATCTGAGATTTGAAAGACTTCAGCTATACGACATCAGATGGCGATGGCAGTCATGCAGTCGCATCCTCGTGCCGTTTGTAAAGCGGCTCACAATGAAAATAACATTGTGCCACATTTAGCTTCAAACAGTGATTTAAAAAATTGGAATTTTCGAGAATCACTTTTCTGCACATTGAGAACAATAATTATCAACTTTAAAATGAAATCCAAATATTAAATGCTACAACTAAATCTCAAATCGAAATGCTAAATATATATTTAAATGTTAAATATACATCTGAATACGAATCTTAAATATAAACGTTATATATATATACATTTAAATATAAACTTAAAACTAAATGTGGAAACTATAGATGAATGTTGGATCTATACCTAAATGTTAAATCTATAAATATTATATAAATATGAAACCCAAATTTTAAATATATATTTACATATAATTGTTAAATCTAAATGTTTCGGGTCGAACTAAATGTTTAGCTAATATGCAAATCCACACTGCCAAGAAACGGAAATACTCAAATAAAAGCTGTTTGTTGTGTCAAACAACGTGTATTAAAAAAAAAAAAGGACCCTCGAACACGACCTGAAATAACAAACCAGTTAGGGAATACTGATAAAAATGGAGAATTGTTGGGGGAGGGACACTTGGTGTGTTTAAATGATGGGAGAGGCACCCGAATAAATATTCACACAGGTAATACTTCAACACTGGATTTGACTTTGGTGTCAGGAGGTCTGGCAGGAATTTGTGAGTGGGAAGTCATGGAGGACACGACAGTCGGTAGCGATCAGAGTCCAATACTGGTACAACGGAGGGTGATGAGAGAGACATAAAATGGGTTTTGAATGAGCCAAACTGGATCAGTTTGAGTATTTGTGTGAAAAGGAAAGCGGGTATAGAAATGCTAAAGCAGGTATTGAAGTAATTGAAAAGAAAAACAAACCAAAAAAATGTGCCGGCATTACCAGACAACTCACAACCCTTTATTGCTCAGTGACTGTTTTTTGGTTTTTGTCAATGTCTTTATGTCTCAAAAGTGTTCTGTCAATTGACCGTCTGTTGTCGTACTAGAGCGGCTCCAACTACCGGAGACAAATTCCTGGTGTGTTTTTGTCAGGTTCAAACAACCTAGAACATTTAATAAACAATAAACAATAAACAAGGAAGGAAGACAAGAGATGGTTTATATACTCGCGAGGAGAACGCTCAGAGTTGTTCGCAGTTTACAAACTCCTACCGCTCTGAACACACTCTGTCGATCCCTCTCTTTTTATTTCCTTAGGGCGGTTCCTAGTTACACAGCTGTTGGTGCTATAAAGTTGGGGGAGCACATAGCAGCAACATGTAAACAGACTCACAGACAATTTCAATTTACATGATACAATCAACATTATACTCAATCAACATTATACTGCTAAATGCATGCTTTGAAATAGGATTAGAGTAAACATGAGATAATTTATATACTTTTATTCTGACATTTCCCTCCTCTTTATCACATATTGACTCAAATTCTCACATCACCTTACATCAGTCACTTCAATTAGATTTTCGACTATAAGATCATTTTTATGAAAACAAATACATTTACACTCAGAGGCAATGTTTATCTTTATTCATAGTCACCTGGATCTAGAAATAAATCAGGCAGGTCATAATACACGTCATTATCTTCGTTACTGTCATTATCTTCAGAGTCAGGACCAAGTAAAGGATACATTTGACCCATCCGGTTATCCATGGGTGAGATTGCTGTTGTTATCAATCTATTAATGAGAGAACACAGACAAGGAATACAACAACATCCACACAAGGTCTAAATTCCTGTAAAAACAGCGATTGTTACCAAAATTTAGGACACCACGGCTTTGTATTTTCCAAAGGCATTCATCCAGGAGTTCCACACGGAGGTGTCAACACCATTTTACCATCAAGGGTTCGGAGTCCCTCTATGGTATCGGTGAGACTGCTATCCGCAGCTGTGTTGTTGGGAATGAATGTGCAGCATCGGTCTCCTGAACATAGCACATACTCCTCCTCTCTCAGCCAACAACATGTCAACAGCGATCCTGTTTTGGAATGCCATAAGTGATGTGGCTGATAGCTGTTCATGTACAGGCTCAAACCCACTCTGTGTACCATTGCCCAATTTTTGCACATTGTAATGGATGTAGTTGATTCCGTCTACGTTTTTGTTGGTGGTCCACCACCAACAGATCGAGGACTCAAATCCTGCAGCGATTTGATACTCGAATTTGTAGTCACTTGAAACACCACGGGGAACACCAACGGCGTCAATGTATGTTGGATCATTTTGGCCCTGCCAGTCTGCTGCTTATCTCTCTGACGTCGCCAATGTTCTGGCATGACAGTGGATAGACGAGCTGTTAATTCTTGTGCAGACATGGGATGTGCTGATACCGGCAACAACAAAGTTACAAGAGCACAGAGACCTGTTACATTCTTTGGCAATTTATCAAATAGTCTAGCATTTCCACACCACCACCAGATGTCCCCTCTTGGCTACGGATTGAAGTTAATTTCTACCACTATTGATACTGCAGAAACAAAATCTTATAATCACCTATTACTCTCGAGGTTCCATGCGTGTTCGTTTTCGTGAAAGAGCTACAATTATATTATATATTATTCTTGCCCCAGACTTATACAATGTTTCAAAGAGGAAGTATAGAATCGTCGTCATCTGATTGGTCCAGGTCCCATCTGACGTCCTCATTGTCCTGTAGAATGATGACCATTTGCTGCTGGCTCCAGACGCGGTCTTCCATCTTATGTCCACAGTGGCTCCTCGCAGCCACCTCCTCTCCTACATCTTTTCTCCGTGGCCTCCACATGCACCCTGGTGAGATCTTTCCTGCAAGAAACTCCTACACCCTTATCTGATTTACACTTTAAACTATACTACAATAAACACCCTTGTTTAATCCCAGACCTTTTGTGGAAAACATAGGTTTGTGCTTATCAACTCTCGTCACCGGAAACACGCTGTCCCAACTCATACATATAATCTATCCATCCATCCATCTTCTACCGCTTATCCGAGGTCGGGTCGCGGGGGCAGTAGCTTTAGCAGGGACGCCCAGACTTCCCTTTCCCCAGCCACTTCATTCAGCTCTTCCGGGGGGATCCCGAGGCGTTCCCAGGCCAGCCGAGAGACGTAGTTTCTCCAGCGTGTCCTGGGTCGTCCCCGGGGTCTCCTCCCTGTGGGACGTGCCCGGAACACCTCACCGGGGAGGCGTCCGGGAGGCATCCGAATCAAATGCCCCAGCCACCTCATCTGGCTCCTCTCGATGTGAAGGAGTAACAGCTCTACTCTGAGCCCCTCCCGGATAACCGAGCTTCTCACCCTATCTCTAAGGGAGAGCCCGGACACCCTGCGGAGGAAACTCATTTCAGCCGCTTGTATCCGGGATCTCGTTCTTTCGGTCACGACCCACAGCTCGTGACCATAGGTGAGGGTAGGAACGTAGATCGGCCGGTAAATCGAGAGCTTCGCCTTTCGGCTTAGCTCCTTCTTTGCCACTCCTCCACTTGGGGCAGGATCTCATCCCCGACCTGGAGAGGGCACGCCACCCTTTTCCGACTGAGGACCATGGTCTCAGATTTGGAGGTACTGATTCTCATCCCGGCCGCTTCACACTCGGCTGCGAACTCCACCAGTGAGAGTTGGAGGTCACGGCTTGATGAAGCCAACAGAACCACATCATCTGCAAAAAGCAGAGATGCAATACTGAGGCCACCAAACCGGACCACCTCTACGCCTCGGCTGCGCCTTGAAATTCTGTCCATAAGTTATGAACAGAATCAGTGACAAAGGGCAGCCTTGGCGGAGTCCAACCCTCACCGGAAACGAGTCCGACTTACTGCCGGATATGCGGACCAAACTCTGACTCCGGGCGTACAGGGACCGAACAGCCCGTATCAGGGGATTCGGTATCCCATACTCCCGAAGCACCCTCCACAGGACCACCCGAGGGACACGGTCGAACGCCTTCTCCAAGTCCACAAAACACATGTAGACTGGTTGGGCGAACTCCCATGCACCCTCGAGGACCCTGAAAAGGGTGTAGAGCTGGTCCACTGTTCCACGGCCAGGACGAAAACCACACTGCTCCTCCTGAATCTGGGATTCAACTTCCCGACGGACCCTCCTCTCCAGCACCCCTGAATAGACCTTACCAGGGAGGCTGAGGAGTGTGATCCCCCTGTAGTTGGAACAAACCCTCCGGTCCCCCTTCTTAAAAAGGGGGACCACCACCCCAGTCTGCCAATCCAGAGGCACTGTCCCCGATGTCCACGCGATGTTGCAGAGGCGTGTCAACCAGGACAGTCCTCCAACATCCAGAGCCTTGAGGAACTCCGGGCGAATCTCATCCACCCCCGGGGCCTTGCCACCGAGGAGCTTTTTAACCACCACTTTTAACCACCTCGGTGACCTCAACCCCAGAGATAGGAGAGCCCAACTCACCTCTCTGACACTCCCTTCAACAAATCCTCCTCATCCTCAGTGAACATTAAGTCTCATTTTTGCTGAGAATGTAGGTGTATCCCTTCTTGTGCTTGAATTGTCCAAAATAGTGCCTTTCTTTCTATTCCTGTTGAGGCACTTATTTCTGTATTGGTTGGAAAGGTAACCCAATCAGTTGCTTTCTCACCTTGTTCAACTATTGTTCCCAAGTCTTTCCATTTTGTATGTCTATTTTTGTACAAAAAGATGTGGGGTGGAGTCCACATTCTAAACAGTGCTTCCGTCTTTTCATTGAATGTCACTCCTGCAACTGCTGTACTTTCTGTATCAGTGTATAAATAAGTCACAGTGACTCTGGCTGGTGTTATTTTTGCCAATTTCCTCTCATATTCCACATCTGGATATTTTATTTTATTTAATTTCTTTTAGCATGGAGGGCTTGATTTCCATACTTCTCCAAGGTGCCTGTTGGCAGGCCAATGTGATGTTTGTTAACCCAGCTGCGAATTGCATCTTTTAAACCTGCATGGAGAGCATTCTTCAACTGCTGTTTTTGGATACTCTACTAGTATCCAAAAACATGAGGCAAAGAGGCGAGGTCGATAATCGGAAGAGGGTCAAGTCTTACTGTGAGTCTGTGACGTGGAAACAAGGAATGCTGGAACGCGACGACAAGGTACAACGAACTGGCGACGAGAGGGAATGAGACGCGAGGTTAGATGCTCGGGGTAATTAGAGTGAACGAGGCACAGGTGGTGAAGATGCTCACAGGAGGCAGGTGTGTGTGAAACAGGGGGGAAGACAAAACCTGGAACACACACCCATGACAGTACCCCCCCCCCCCCCTTAACGGCCGGCCCCAGACGGCCCCAGGGCCCCTGGATGCGCAACGTGGAAGTCCTGAATGAGCGAATCATCCATGATAAACACAGACAGCACCCGTGAACGTTCCTCAGGCCCATAGCCCTCCCAGTCCACCAGATATTGAAACCCCCTCCGATGAGACGACAACAGTCGGCTTCACAGAGAAGACAGGGCCCCCATCCACAAACCGGGGGGGAGGAGGAGGCCTGGAAAGCGGGACCAGAGGGGACTCCCGGGCTGGCTTGAGTAGGCTCACGTGAAAAGCAGGGTGGACCCGCATCGACCTTGGGAGCTTCAGCTTCACGGTGACAGGGTTGATGATCTTTGTGATGGGGAAGGGCCCAACGAACCTGGGAGCGAGATTCTTTGACTCCATCCGGAGTGGAATATGTTTGTTCAAGAGCCAAACTCGCTGACCCACTTTGTAGTTCGGGGCCGGTGTCCTCCGACGGTTAGCAGCGGCTTTGTAGGACCGCCCCTGGCACACCAGCATCTGGCGTGCTCGCTCCCAGGTCCTCCTGCAGCGTCTCACCAAGATCAATGCCGCTGGAACTGTGGACTCTGGGGCTATGGCAGGAAACAGAGATGCTTGGTAACCATGCACAACGTGAAATGGCGATAGACCAGTGGATACAGAGGGGAGGGAATTGTGGGAGAATTCGACCCAAACCAGTTTCTGAGACCAGGATCGCGGCTCCTGTGAAACGAGACATCGGAGCCCAGTCTCCAGGTCCTGGTTCAGCCACTCGGTTTGGCCGTTGGTTTCAGGGTGAAACCCAGATGACAGACTGACAGAAGCACCTATGAGATTGCAAAACTCCTTCCAAAATTGCAAAATGAATTGGGACCCCTATCAGACACCACATTCTTGGGGAAACCATGGAATTTGAATACCTGATTGATCATTAACTCTGCAGTATCTTTAGCTGAGGGGAGTTTCGGGAGTGCAATGAAGTGAGCCATTTTAGAGAACCTGTCAACTACGGTGAGAATTGTGGTATTACCTTTCGAGGCTGGTAATCCTGTCACAAAGTCTATGGAAATGTCTGACCAAGGACATTGTGGTATTGGCAGGGGTCGCAACTCCCCAGAAGGACGTTGATGAGAGGGCTTGTTGGCAGCACATACCTGGCAAGCATTGACGTAATCGATAACATCCCTCCTAACATGAGGCCACCAAAAGCGCTGTTCGACCACTGATTGAGTCTTGGCAATGCCTGGGTGACATACAGTTCGGTTCGTGTGAGCCCAGTGGATGACTCTTCCCCTTAAGGTCGGAACCACATAAAGCCTGTTTTCAGGGCAATCTTCAAGGCTAAGAGTGCTTTTCAGAGCCCCTTTAACCGCAGTTTCAATGTCCCAAACAAAAGCGGAAATGAAACATGACTTGGGCAAAATAGTCATGGGGTCGGACAAAGAATTCTCTTCGCAGAAAATACGTGACAAAGCATCTGGCTTACCATTTTTAGAACCAGGTCGGTAGGATAACATGAAATTAAATCTAGTAAAGAACAGAGCCCATCTAGGCTGCCTAGCATTGAATCTTTTAGCAGTTTTAATATACTCAAGGTTCTTGTGATCTGTCGGAGTCTGTGCCCCCTCGAGCCAGTGCCTCCACTCCATCAAAGCCACCTTGACTGCCAGCAGTTCACGGTCACCAATGTCATAATTTTTCTCGGCTGGTGTCAGTTTCTTGGAGAGAAAAGCACAAGGATGTAATTTATCATCCTTGAGAGATTTCTGGAAGAGCACTGCTCCTATTCCGGCATCAGACGCATCGACTTCTACCACAAACTGCTGTTTGAGATCTGGCAAAGTAAGGATGGTAGCGGAGGTAAAGCTCGATTTAAGTTTTTGAAAAGCTGCCTGACAAAGCGGGTTCCATACAAAAGGTCTGTGTGGCGAGGTAAGATCATGCAAAGGAGAGGCTATAGAACTGAAATTTCTGATGAATTTTCTGTCGAAGTTTGCGAACCCTAAGAACCTTTGTACATCTTTGCGTGACGTGGGAGTAGGCCAATTAATAACGGCATCGACTTTGCAAGGGTCAATTTTGACTTCACCTTGAGCCAGGACGAAACCCAGAAAAGAAACGGACGCCTTGTGGAACTCACATTTCTCAGCCTTGACATATAGTTGATTCTGCAGTAACTGCTGCAATACAGAGGGGACATGAACAATGTGAGTCTCCTCACCCGAGGAGAATATCAAAATGTCGTCCAAATAGACAAAAACATAAACATTCAACATGTCACGCAGGACATCATTGACAAGGTTTTGGAAAACAGCTGGTGCGTTAGTAAGTCCAAAAGGCATTACCAAATACTCATAATGTCGCGTTGGTGTGTTGAATGCTGTTTTCCATTCATCCCGCTCCCTTATCCTGACTAGATGATATGCATTTCTTAAGTCCAGTTTGGTGAAAATCTTGGCTCCCTCCAGGAACTCAAAGGCAGTGGAGATGAGGGGAAGAGGGTACCTGTTTTTTACAGTTATCTCGTTGAGACCCCGGTAATCGATATAGGGTCGCAGGGTCTTGTCCTTTTTGTCCACAAAGAAAAATCCTGCTCCCGCAGGGGATGAAGATGGGTGAATGATCCCGGCTGCCAGTGATTCTTCCACATACTCCTTCATGGCCTTGTGTTCCGGCCCTGAAAGAGAGAACAACCTCCCTCGTGGGGGTGTGGTTCCAGGCAGCAAGTCAACAGCACAGTCATAAGGTCTGTGGGGTGGAAGGGATTTGGCCTTGGACTTGGAAAAAACATCTTTAATATCCTGGTAACAGGTGGGCACTTGAGATAAATCAGGATCCCCAGATGGGGTCTGTGGATTGTCCTGAGAAACATAGCCCTGAAAATCACATAGCGACTTGAAACAGTTCCGGGCGAAATTGCTGCCCCATGACATAACCTGCCCAGAATCTCCAGAGAACCTCTCCGATCGAGAGAGCTGTGGGCAGACAGCAGCGGAGGTGGCAGGTGACTGCACAGTGATTGCTTCACATGGAAATGTTGGTACCGTGGCAGTATCGGGTGTGGTGCCAACTGGTTCCTTCTCTTGAATCATTCTCATAAGAAGTTCAAACTGCGAGGCCACCTGTCTCATCATATTGTCCTGATGCCTTGACAGTCCCTCTAGATGAAGGTGGAGGGCAGCAAGCTGCTCATCCTGCTTCGAGAGGCGTTGACCCTGCGCTTGAAGGGCTTTGCGCACCGGGTCTGAGTCTGCTGGGTCCATGTTATGGCCAGTTTGTTCTGTCATGAACGGAACAGAGGATAGGACCCAAAAATGCAAGACTCCAAACCAAATGGACAGTTTCCAAAAAGAGAGGTTTAATAGAAAGGCATAGGTCGGTACACAGGCAGGCAATCCAAGAAAGGCAACAGTATCCAAAAACATGAGGCAAAGAGGCGAGGTCGATAATCGGAACAGGGTCAAGTTTTACTGTGAGTCTGTGACGTGGAAACAAGGAATGCTGGAACGCGACGACAAGGTACAACGAACTGGCGACGAGAGGGAATGAGACACGAGGTTAAATAAAAGGGGTAATTAGGGTGAACGAGGCACAGGTGGTGAAGATGCTCACAGGAGCAGGTGTGTGTGAAATGGGGGGGAAGACAAAATCCGGAACACACACCAATGACAAAAAGAGTCGTGCCAACACCATTGAAGCTTAACTCCTTTCACATGACATGGTGTTAGAGATGAGGATACCACGCAAACAGTAACAGGAGGAACGTCATTCACGACTGCGCATTTTCATCAAAGAACACCGACTTCGGGAGAGACTAGTCTGCAGGAGCTCGGTCTTCTTAGCTGTGAGCCTGTAATGATAGAACTGACAAGTGATCCAGAGCATTCCACCATTACTTCAGCATGTAGGGTCCTATTTTTCTTCCTTCCTATGGTAGAAAAGGACATAACGCGCATTCTATACTTGGCAATAACTGAAAAGGTCACAGAACCCACAGTAGCTGCCCTAACTATAGACCCGTCTCTCTCATAGCCAAGATCGTCGGGAAAGTGTTTTTTTAATCAACGTAGTGATTATTTAAACTAAAATGGACTTTTTGAAAAAAATTCAATCAGGTTTCCAAACTCATCTCAGTACAGTATCAGCTCTCGTCAAAGTGCTAAATGATACAAGGTTGAACACTGACTCAGGAATGGTGTCAATTCTTGTCTTGTTGGATCTCAGTGTGGGATTTGATTCAGTAGATCATAACATACTGCTGAACAGGTTGGAAACATTGGTCGGACTAAATGGAACAGTCCTTAAATGGTTCAGATCCGACCTGGAGGAAGAGTTATTTTGTAATCATTGGAAGTGTTCAATCTCATCGAATGGCAATATCCTGATTGACCCCCTCAAGGGTCAATTCTTGGACCCCTCCTGTTCAGCCTATATAGCCTATATGCCATCCTTGGGTCAAATTCTTCAGAACTTTAATGTTGACTAGCATAGCTATCCATATGACACACATTTATATCTACCAGTGTCTCCAGATGGCTACAGTTCAATTGAGGTGTTGTATCACTGTCTAAACTGGATGAACCAAAACTAGCATACTACACATACATACAATACATACGAGCGGAGTGAAAAGAGGACTAGAATTATGTTGTACATAGTTGTGGTAATTATGTGTCAATAAATTTGTTTTTTTTCAATATGCTGGAGCAGTTTTTCGGTGCCACACAAAAGTTAGACTGGCTCTGTGGTTTTTTGTATTATGACGGATATTTATTGAAATGTGCAGACTGATGGAACAAAGTTTGATATGGGAGAGACAGAAAAATTACAAATAAGATGGGACACTAGCTGTAAGAGAAACAAACAAAAAATAACAACTTATGACTACTATAGCGTTACCTTGGAGTTTTTTTTTAAATTTTTTTTTTTTACTTTTTTACTTAAAAGGTTGCAGTTTGAATAAACGATAAGCATTTGTGTGCATTTTTTTTTTATCACTCCACCAAACAAACTCCAAATGTTAACTTGTGCAATATAAAATTCAGCTATTACTGTGGTGGGCGTGGCCAATGAGTTTGTATGTTTGTGTCAGTGTGTGTTGTTGTGTGGATGCTGTGGTGGGACAAGCTTGACGGTGGAAAACAGTAGGATTTTTTATAAATACTGTAGTTAGTATTTTTTTATCACGGATCACATATTTACTTGTCTTTCTCTGCTTGATACGTTTTGGATTATCCAGCTGCTTTTTGTTGTGTATCACATCTTGGCATATCGCAACACGTTGAGTCTGTAGATAAAAATGTACCCAGCTTGTTTGATGCAAACATGGAGGAACATGCTTCATGACATCATATATACACAGCGAAGGGTGTCTAGACGACATGGATGACATAAAAGTCAAGTGGGACGAGGAATGATCCTCTGAGGAACGCCACTGCAGAGGCTAACACCTGTGAAAAATTCCCCCGAAGAACACCATTGTGGAGAGAAATACACCTGTGAAAAAGCTTAAAACAAATGTCCTTTTTGTTATTCAAATTTGAAAAAAATAAGAAAATCGTTAATGAGTTTGGTCTTCAGACATCTGGATGTGAAACTAGATTGAGTGGAGCACCTGGTGAATGGAAACATGCACCGGGAACTACAAGTCAATTGGTACACTGACATTATGGTGATAGTTTTCTTTTTATAATTCGTGTGTGGGGACGTAGGTAAAGTAAATGGGCTTTTGCCTGTATCGTGCCTTTCCACCTTCAAGGTACTCAGTGCTTTAACACTTTCTCCTCATTCACCTGATCACACAGCGTGAAGCGCAACTTTGGGTTCAGCATCTTGCTCAAGGACAGTTCGGAATGGCCACAGAGGCCCAGGATTGAACCCACAACTTTCTGGTTGGGAGAACACATAAGCCATGCCGTCCCATAAAGATTGTCATCGTTTTCTTGTTGAAGCTGCTCTTGAGGTTCTTGTTAAGGAATCAACTGATGTGTGCCAGGAAACAGGAGATTCGTTTTCGGAAGCGGACCCAGAGTGACTGTGGAGGCTCGTAAGTTCTGCTTTTATGCTCCAATGTAAACACCACAACCCAAACTGCTGTCAAAAACATGGGATGAAAAAGATAAAATACGTTCTTATCGTCCGTTTTCGATATCGCTGAGTCTGTTCCTGGTTCCGGGATAACTGTAGCCTATCCCCAGTGGAATTTGGACGAGAGACATGTTTTTGGAATCTGGGAGGATATGTGTGTTTATTTATTTGTTTAGTTTGAAAAAATATATGATGAACTTGACGAAGTTTATCCAAACACTGGTAATATTATTTATGCGAGAGGTACTTAAAAGATTCTCCTTCAAGCCTCTCATGAAGTTCTTGTCGAGGAAACAACTAATGTGTGACAACGAACAGATTACATTTTGGAAGTGGGACGAGAGTAACAGTGGAGACCTGTAAGTAAAAAAAAAAAAAATATGAAATTTGTTTAGTTTGAATTAAAAACTGAAACAGAAAGTTAGCTGGTGCAGTTTTTGTGTATGAGTGTCAGTGTTTTGTTTGTGCAACAGGTCAGAACAGTAGTGGACCATATTGTCCCAAAGTGACATCAAGTTCCACATATTCTTTCTCATGAAATTAAAGTGAAGGCTGGAAAGTCAGAGAACCTGACAAAAATGCACCCAGAAGTTAAAATGTATGCAGATGATTATTTAAAAAATGTTTTCACTGTAGAATTTTTTTTTTTCAAGCTACAAGCAAACACCGCAACCCAAACTGCATCACTCGGTGAAAAAAGGTGGAATGGAAAATATTTACGAAAAGTTTTTTTTTTTTTTCAAATTTCTTGTTACTTTGAATAAAATAGTACATTGAAAATCATTCGTGAATAAGTTTGGTTTTCGGTAAATCGAGCTTTATGTGTAGATCCTGAGTGTAGAACCTGGTTAATGGAAACATGAAGCCTCAAGCAGCCAGAAATCAAAGTATTTACAGATGAGATTAATTTTATTTTGTATAATTGCTGTTTGTTGTTTGGACAGTTTTCAGTTTTTTGGAGAAGTTAGTGAGATTCTTGTTAAGGAAACAACTGATGTGTGTCAGAACTCAGCAGGTTGCATTTTGGAAGTGGGAAGAGTGACAGTGGAGGCCTGTAAGTGAAAAAAAAATAGATATTTAAAACAACAGAAAGTGGTCTGCTGCAGAGTTTTTGTGTATGAGCGTCACATTGTGTAAATGTCGACTCGTTGATGTTTGGACGCGGAATCCGATTGAGTGTAGAACCTGGTGAGTAGAAACAGAGAAAATTCCACTTGTCGGCTCAATTTAATTGAACGTTGGACTTTTGTTGTCAAGATGTTCTGCTTGTGCAACAGGTCAGAACATGTTGTCCAAATGTTACATGTTTTGTGTAAAACTCCCACATGCTCAAACGCAACACATCGAACTGTTCCTCGATGTGTATCCTTCAACAGCGCAAGCTTCTTGCCCAATTGTCACGATGCGTTTTCCCTGCTTAACGAGAGAATGCGGTCGGTGATTAGGGGAAGATTTTGAGCCGTCCTTCTACAAACTTGAGGCGGGCAACCTGAAGGCGTGCCTCGCCACCGGCTTCAGCCGACACAACGCCACGGAGAAGGCGGGAAAAGGAGACATGTTCGAGGAGTCACACGCCGTGCGGATATCGGACGACTCGCTATTCAACCAGGTCGCACTGCTGTCAGCCGCACATAACGACACGTGCGAGGAAGGTGAGGAGAGTGGCCTCGGCCTCTTGTCGACTACATGGAGTCATCGCCTCATGTCGCTTCCTGTCGTGCCGCCACAGGTGACATGGGACCAGGGCGGTGCCGGGACGCTTTGGTGCCGGGTTGGTATTGAACATGCGAGAGTCGCAGTCTGCCGGGCTGAGTTAAACGTGCCTGTCGTTGGCAGACGGGAAGGTGAACCTCCTCTCCGTCACCGTCCTCGCCCTCCGCCTGGTTTTCGCCAAGACGCTCGCCATCAACTGTGTCATGACACTGTGCCTGTGGTTTGGCGCACCTGAGTAGCCAGTGCCACACCACCACCTTCCTCTTCCTCCTGTGTTTGTGATTGAACTTGGAAGTTTTCTTCATGTCAGTGAGCAATAAAATGTGTCATTAAATCAACAAAAGTTCAATAAAATGAGATTGTAAGAAAAGGTGTTGCTTAATTAGAACACCCCACAATACAAATGAATTATGACAGAAAAGTCTGTGGCTACACTGGAAAACAACCTGATTACAATGGGATTCAATTTGTCAAGAAATGGATGTGACTATTGCATTTGATGAATTTGTGAAAACTGCGATATGACAAAAAAGTTGCTCGTAAAAGGAAAAGAGAGAATTTGCAACACAGAACTAAGAAAGCAGAAAATAAATATAAGAATCTAAAAATAAGTTAGTATAAGTATCCTCATAAGAGAACATTTAAAACAAATTTCAATTGAATTAGTGAAAATTTATAACAGCGAATGCAAATGTATAGACACAAATAAAATACTCACCAAGAGTCACGATGAATTCAGAGGGCCCAAGCCTGAACAGAACTCATCAAAGAAATCCCTAACTCAATGGACAACAAAAAAATTGTGATTGTGACATTAACGCATTTGAGACAATGAATCACAATAAATTAATAACATTAACAACAACAACATTCGAACAATATGGGATTCGGGGTGAGTTTTGAATTGGGTGAGGAGCAATTTGGAGAAAAGGCAACAGTTTGTGATGATGGCTGGATATCAGTCAGAATTCTTGGACAATGCTGGTGTCCCACAGGAGTCAGTGCTGGGACCAATGTTATTTAACGTACATAAATTATATTTGCAATGGAAAAAATCCTTGAAATGTATCCTATATTGCAGATGACACCGACATGCTGGTTTCTGGAGATAATCTTCTGCAACTTCCATCCACACTGACTGCAGATTGTTTTTATTGTCATTTTTTAATGGCATGTGCCAAATAAAGACAACCAATAAATCAATTGTTGTATTGATGAAGAAAAATAGGCCAAAAAGCTTCTCAATACACAGTAATGAATAATAAATCATTCATACTACATGATGATCACTGTACCAGTACTCAATAGTGAATACAGTACCCCATACTCATCAGTAAATCATTCATTGCAAATGCTATACTTACTCATCTTATGTCAGTAATTGATAGGGAAGCCATGACACAATGCGCAATAGCATTCAATAGTGAACAGGGTGTCAAACAGGGAAGTTGTTGACATGAGTGACATGTTATACAGTACATTGAAGGCGTGCTCGTTGGCATGTGGGAGTCAATCGCCGTGCAATTATTGTTGTTATGAATACTTTATTCAGAACAAGTTAAGACGACAGCAAAGCTGCACAATCATCTATGATTCAAATGTGGCTAACAAAATGTTGAAGACATTACGATGTGAGTTTGCCTGTGTTTTTGATATCGGTTGTGTCTTCGCGACTCTTTCCAAAGGAAGTGGTCGCCATGGCACCTGCGTCACAGATGACAGCAGTTATGGTTCCTGTCTTAAAAGCTTACTGGGACCGGATGTACAACCCCAATTCCAATGTATTGTTTTTAGCAAATAATCAATAACTGTTTTGGAGTCGTACATTTTTGGGTCCTATCCTCTGTTCCGTTCATGACAACCATAAAAGTTATTGATTATTTGCTAAAAACAATAAGGTTTATCAGTTTGAACATTAAATATCTTGTCTTTGTAGTGTTTTCAATTAAATATAGGTGGAACATGATTTGCAAATCACTGCATTCCGTTTTTATTTATGTTTAACACAATATCCCAACTTCATTGGAATTGGGGTTGTACATTGTAAGGAGGAAATGGAGGTCAGGTAGAAAGGCCTTTTCACACTGTACTTGAGTCGTGTGAAAAGGCCGCGGGACAGCGTGCAAGGGTGACAGCGCACCGGGGCAAGCTTGCCCATACTTGAAAATGCTAACGTAGTTTATATATGTGATATTCATCATCATCATGACTTTCTGTCAGTCATATGACCTTGTTGACCCTGATGAGAAGGTGGAGCAGCGTGTTGTTTGTTTTGTGCGTCTTCAACTCAGGCAGGAAGTGTGTACGTGTGAGTGGCAGCCGCAGAGCTGTTTCGGGGTCACACACGCATGCTCTTCCCCATCGCATACTGTACTTTTTTAAATTGTATTTATTTAACAAAGCATGTTTATAAGCCACTGGTCTATCACCTGACTTCTGTGCAGGCAGCTCGGGTTCAGTTCGCGCTCAGTGATGGTGTGAATGATTGTGCATTTCTGTGAGTGGATCTCATTTCTTTCATTGGCAACATATAAACAAAATATTTCTTTCAAATTCAACACACCAAAGAGAAAATTGTTAACAACCATTCAAAATCAAGCCGTTCGCTCCACACCCCCAATGTGACGTGGCACGAGACGGGTGCAGGTGTTTTTGTGCAGGCACGCCAGCGGATGTGTCAGCGTGGGCTGCAGGGTGCAGTAGTAGAGTGCCGAGTCGCTCAGCTTCACGCTCTCGATATGCAGAGGAGCTTGCGTGGTGCTGGCGTCCACGCTGGAGCGAAACCTGTCGGCGTACTTCTTCTCCGTCTTGCCCTGATCGAACTTTGAGATGCTCAGAACAAACTCGGGTGCTGCCTTCACTTGCTGTTTGTACCAGAAGATCCAGTCGTCGCTCCGTGTGCTGTCGAAGCTGCAGTCCAGCGTCACCCTTGCGCCCTCCACAGCGTAGACATCGCCCGCCGGCTGGTGGACCGTTTGCTGACCGTTTCCTGTCAAGAGAGCGAAAAAGGGGTTCAGACGCCAGCTGAAAGCAGCAGTGACCTCAAATGACCTCACCGACACTCAAAGCAGCCGTCAGCACGCACACGAGCACACGATTCATGTCTGCACTGGCAGTCTGCGTGAATGCTGACTTGTGGCTGAGGAGGCGCGGCCTTCGCTTCCTGTTGCAATGACATCAACGTGCACCTTGTCAGACATGTCCTCCGTCGTCGCAGCACCGCACAGTGGTTCTTCCCTCTCGCCTTAATGTCATCTTCATCACATCTGCTTCTACTTCGTCTTCGGAATACTGGCTGATAAGCCGGTGTGGAGGAGAAGCAGGCTTTTTCTATTACACAGGCAGGCCCATGTCACTGCTAGCCAAGTCACATAAGGTTTCCAAGTTTCCTTCAGCAATCAGCATGTGGTCTCCGGATCTCATCACACCACCTTGAGAAGAACAGCCACAGATGTGGACAGAATTGTTGGTACCCTTCTGTTTGACAAAGAATGAAACTGGCCTGGACAAAATTAATGCTTCTACAGCTTTATATTTCTTTGCTCAACAATTTGAGCAATCAAACAATTTCTGTAAATATTAATGAGATTTCCGAATCATTTCTGAAAAGAACTTAGGACGAGTCCCTAAATTATATAATGATATTGGTTTAGGGCAGAGATGGGCAACTGGCAGATAACTTGCACATCTGTGAAGGCACCATTAAATGCTGAAATGTACATACAGGTTTCGGAGCAACATATGCTGCCATCCAAGCAATGTCTTTTTCGGGGGGATGTCCCTGCTTATTTCAGCAAGACAATGCCAAGCCATATTCTTCCCGTATTACAAAATCGTGGCTTTGGAGTAAAAGAGTGCGCGTACAAGACTGGCCCACCAACAGTCGAGGTCTCTCTGCCATTGAAAATGTGTGGCACATTATGAAGTGCAAAATACGACAACAGAGACCCGTGGAGCAACTTAAGTTGTACATCAAGCAAAAATTGGGAAATGATCCAGCCGCAAAGCTTCAACAATTTGTCTCCTCAGTTCCCAAACACTTACTGAGTGTTGTTAAAAGGAAAGGTGAAACATGCTTTTTTGGAACGTGTTGCAGGCATCAAATTCAAAACGAGTGAATATTTGCAAAAAACAATATCAGTTTGAACATTAAATATTTTGTCTTTGCGGTGTAGTTAATTGAATATAGTTTGAAAATGATTTGTAAATCATTGTATTCTGTTTTTATGTATGTTTTACACAACTTCATTGGAATTGGGGTTGGTATGAGGTTGGGAGGCAGTTCACATCCAAACAGCAGCTCCGCGAGGCTTTAGTGACATCCCGGAAAGAAATTCAAAACAGAACTTCTCCCAAAAGTCCAATGGATGCAAGAATTGGGAAGCTGCTATCAAACAACAGGCCATATTCCAAAATTTAAGTCAAACTATTTTCAGTTCTTTAAAACCTATAAAATGTCTTGAAACACTAATGTGCATAATAATTTGAAACAAGGTAAATAAAGTTTTTTTTTTTTTTCTTTGATGGATTTGGAGATTTTTTTTGTAAGCTACGAGAGGGGAGTGTGATCTGATGAGCTTAGGAAGAGGAAATGTTCTTGTAACGAGAATGTGGCGCTTGTGTCACTGTGGTCTTCACAGCACAGTAGTACACTGCAGAGTGCTCAATTGTCACATTCTCGATGTGCAGGTGCACTCGTCTCCTGTCACTTCCCACGCTCGCCGATATTCCTTGCTTGGCGTTTAACGGGCTGCCGCTTCCCAAGTGGGAAAGCAGGAAGTGTGGTGCTTGTCCAGGAAGTTGTTGGTACCAGAAGAAAGAATCACCACCAGTTAGCACTGTGGCGTAAACGTACGACAGTGTCACCTGTTTGCCTTCTGACCCCAATACTTCGCCCGTGACTGCCTCAAGCTGGTCACCGCTGGCGCCTGAAGGATGAGACAAGCGTGTTTCAGCATGAACCTGTCGAGTGACCCTTGACCTCGGCGAGCAGCACTCACCTGCCACAGTGATGACGAGCAGCGACCAAGCACACAGCAACATGCTAAATGAATTTCTGTCAAGTCCGCTCTTCTCTTCTGCACTCGAGCTCTTACCTCACAATGTCGTCACATGACTCAAACTCCACCCTATTGTAGACTGACAGAACAAAGTTTGATGGGGGAGAAACAGACAAAAGAGAAGACAGAAAAAAAAACACAACTAAGACGGGACGCTAGCTTTTTTACTGACCAGGATTGCTTCACCCTGTGAGTAAGGGACGAGAGTCACTAGACAACAGAACATAAAAGGACAGGACGGGGACAGAAGAGGGAAGGGCGAGTGAAACCTGCAGTAAAAATGGAGTCTGGTGGGGAGTGGCTATGTAATACCTAAACACTTGTAGAAACTGAGTGCAAGTGAGGCGACAGTTCATGAAGATTGCAAAGAGTTGTGTATTGGCCCCACACCGAGCAGCCAAGTCACATGGATTTGTGTCTCCAGAAACATTCAAGTGAATGACACCGTTACACGTGCACAATCATCAAAGCAAAATCAGTGGTGAACCACCAAATAGTTATGCAACCAAATCGCGACTCTTTCCACAGGAAGTGGTTGCCATGGCACCTGCGTCACAAATGACAGCAGTTATGGTTTCTGTCTCAAAAGCCATATTGTCCCATTCGTGCATATGTTCTTTTTTATGCATTATTTTAACCCAAATAATTCTTATCCCCAAAGTAATTGTGGACGACTTCATGAACATAATGAGTTGAATTGGAAGCTGACCAGAGCGACACCAAAATCCACAGAAGATGAGAATTGATGAGAATTCTTTTCTGGCAGAAGCAGAAGGTAAGGATGATCAGCCGAATAAACACAGTTGAACCAATGATGAGGCAGATTGAAGCTTAACAAATATCTAGACGTACATGTACAATCTGTACATCACGACAGATTCCGAGAGCTACATTATCTTCTTCGCAACAATTTTAAAGACGTCATTATCGGCATGATAATTGATAATGTTAGGCCATTCCTCCTCCTTAAGTTCTGACAGGCATTTGAGCAAGAACTGTGGTCTTACTGCCACCTGGTCACATGAAGTTAGCTGAAAATAGCTTTTGAGTGGAACTTCGAAAAGAGCCAACATGATGTCATCAGCTGAAGAAAATAATGAGGCCACAGGTGGTGGGCGTGGCAGGTGAGGGTGTAGGTTTGTGTCACAGTGTGCGTTGTTGTGTGGATGCCGCTGTGGGCTACAAGCTTGTCATCGGGGGTGGGACGAGTTTGACGGTGGAAAACAGTAGGAATTCCATTATTACTGTGGCTTGTATTTTTCATTATTGGTACTGACTAAATTGCCTTTGAACATATTTATTTGTCTTTCTTACTCTGCTTCATTCTTCTTCGTGGATAATTCAGCTGCTTGTGTGTGTCACGTATCACAGCTTCCTGATAATGCCTTAGTGCCGTGGCAACACGTTGCGTGTGTTGATGAAAATGTACCCCCTTTTTTTTATGCAAACGTGGAGAAACACGCGTCATGACGTCACTTACACTAGGCGAAGGGTGTCCAGTCAACATGAATGACATAAAAGTCAAGTGGGACGAGGAATGGACCCCTGAGGAACGCCACTGTGGAGAGGCCAGCACTTGTGAAAAAGTCCTTTTTGTTTTAAAATTTGAGCAAAAAAAGCTAATCAGCACCTTAACCATGCCACCCCAAAAAGGTTCTCATCGTTTCCTTGTTGAAGCTTTTCTTGAGGTTCTTGTTGAGGTAACAATTGATGTGTGTCAGGAAGCTGGAGATTAGTTTTCGGAAACGGAACCAGAGTGACTGTGGAGGCTCGTAAGTTTGGCTTTTATGTTTACAACGTAAACAATACTAAAGAACATGGACTGAGAAAGATTCCGTCTCCCTGTCCATTTTCTCTCCTGCTGAGCCTGTTCATGGTTACGGAGGAGCTTCAGCCTATCCCAGTGAAATTTTGATGAGAGCATAGTTTTTGGAATGTGGGAGGATTTGTGTATTTATTTAGTTTTAAATTCATACTTTCGTTTGTCTACGAGAGATTCTTGTTCAAGCATCTTATGAGGTTCTTGTTGAGGAAACAACTAATGTGTGACAGGAAACACCAGGTTACTTTTTGGGAGTGGGACCAGACTGAGAGTGGAGACCTGTAAGTGATTTATTTATTTTTTGTTTTTATTAAAAGTTGAAACAGAAAGTTAGTTGGTGCAGAGATTTTGTGTTTGAGTGTCACATTTAGTAAATGCGTACTTGATGTTTGGACACAGAACCAGATTGAGTCTAGAAGCTGGTGAATGGAAACAGAGAAAAGTCCAGTTGTCCGTTCCATTTGATGAAATGTTGGAATTCTGTTGCCGAGATGTTCTTTCGGTTAGTACGTGAGTGGACCATTTTGCCCCAATGTGATATCAAGTTACATATTATGTGTGAAACTTCAACATGTTCTTTCTAATGATCTTAATGTAAAGCCTGAAAGAAGTAAAAAAAAACTGACTAAAATGCACCCAGAACCATTTTATTTATTTATCTTTATTTTGTATAGTTGGTATTTGTTGCAAGGACACAACAGTTCTGATGAGGTTCTTGGAGAAGTTATTAGGTTCTTGTTAAGGAAACAACTGTTGTGTGTCAGGAATCAACAGGTTACTTTTTGGAAGTGGGACCAGATTGACAGTGGAGGCCTGTAAGTGGATTTTTTGTTTCTTAAGACACTTCGTCGTTTTGTTTTAATTGAATGCTGAAACTGAAAGTTAGCTGGTGCAGTTTTAGTCTATGAGCGTCACATTGTGTAAATGCGTACTCGTTGATGTTTGGACGCGGAATCCGATTGAGTGTAGAACCTGGTGAGTAGAAACAGAGAAAATTCCACTTGTCGGCTCAATTTAATTGAACGTTGGACTTTTGTTGTCAAGATGTTCTGCTTGTGCAACAGGTCAGAACATGTTGTCCAAATGTTACATGTTTTGTGTAAAACTCCCACATGCTCAAACGCAACACATCGAACTGTTCCTCGATGTGTATCCTTCAACAGCGCAAGCTTCTTGCCCAATTGTCACGATGCGTTTTCCCTGCTTAACGAGAGAATGCGGTCGGTGTTTAGGGGAAGATTTTGAGCCGTCCTTCTACAAACTTGAGGCGGGCAACCTGAAGGCGTGCCTCGCCACCGGCTTCAGTCGACACAACGCCACGGAGAAGGCGGGAAAAGGAGACATGTTCGAGGAGTCACACGCCGTGCGGATATCGGACGACTCGCTATTCAACCAGGTCGCACTGCTGTCAGCTGCACATAACGACACGTGCGAGGAAGGTGAGGAGAGTGGCCTCGGCCTCTTGTCGACTATATGGAGTCATCGCCTCATGTCGCTTCCTGTCGTGCCGCCACAGGTGATATGGGACCAGGGCGGTGCCGGGACGCTTTGGTGCCAGGTTGGTATTGAACATGCGAGAGTCGCAGTCTGCCGGGCTGAGTTAAACGTGCATGTCGTTGGCAGACGGGAAGGTGAACCTCCTCTCCGTCACCGTCCTCGCCCTCCGCCTGGTTTTCGCCAAGTCGCTCGCCATCAACTGTGTCACGACACTGTGCCTGTGGTTTGGCGCACCTGAGTAGCCAGTGCCACACCACCACCTTACTCCTCCTCCTGTGTTTGTGTTCGAACTTGGAGGTTTTCTTCATGTCAGTGAGCAATAAAATGTGTCATTAAATAAACAAAAGTTCAATAAAATGAGATTGTAAAAAGAGGTTGTTGCTGAATTACAACACACCACAATACAGATGAATTACGACAGAAAAGTCTATGGCGACACTGGAAAATAACCTGATTACAACTGGGATTAAATTTATAAGGAAAATTAAGTGACTATAAAAATTGACGAAGTTGGGAAAATATTTAGACTCCGATATGCTTGCTTGATGGATGGACATCAGTCAGAATTCTTTGCCATTGTGTGTGGTGTCCCACAGGGGTCAGTGCTGGGTCCAATGTTATTTAATGTACATAAAAGATGCAATACATCAAACTCCTTGAAATGGATCCTTTTTGCAGGTGACACAAACATGCTGGTTTCTGGCGATAATTTGTAGCAATTTCTCTCCACACTGACCGAGGATTGTTTTTATTTATTTATTTATTTTTGATTATGTTCCGAATATAGACAACCATTTATTCAATTATTGCAGTGTAGTCAAGCTTCTCAATACACAATAATAAATAATTAATCTAATACTACATGGTTATCAGTGTTCAGTATGCCAATACTTAATAGTGACTGCAGAGCTTCATACTCATCAGTAAATTATTTGTGGCGAATTCAATACATACATATAGTATATCAGTGATTGATAGGAAAGACATTACACAATATGCCATATAAAAAAAATTGTGGACAAGAACATGTCAAAGAGGAAGTTGTTTGTGAGTGACGTTATACAGTATGTATGATGCGTGCTCATTGGCATGTGGGCGTGCACCGCCATACATTTATGATTGTTATGAATATTTTATGAAGAACAAGTTAAGAGGACATCAAAGCTGCACCAGCATTTATGTTTCGAATGTGGCTAACAAAATATTTATTACATTTGAATGTGAGTTTGCCTGCGTGTTTTTGATATTGGCTGTGTCTTCGAGACTCTTTCCACAGGAAGCGGTCGCCATGGCACCTGCGTCACAGATGACAGCAGTTATGGTTTCTGTCTCAAAAGCTTACTGGGACAGGATGTAGATTGCGGGGAGGAAATGAAGGTCGGGTCGAAAGGCCTTTTCAGACGGTACTTGAGCAGTGTGAAAAAGGCCGCGGGGCAGCGCGCAAGGACGCCACCGCCCTGGTGCAAGCTTGCCCATATTTGGAAGTGCTGACGTAGTATGTTTATCTGTGCTATATTCATCATCACATTCTGTCAATCATGTGACCTTATTGACTCCGATGAGAGGGCGGAGCAGCGTGTGGCTTGTTTTTTACATCTTCGCCTCGGGCAGGAAGTGTATACGTGTAAGTGGCAGCCGCAGAGCTGTTTTGGGGTCGCACATGTGCGTGCTCGTCCCCGTAGCATGCTTGGCTTCATTTTTTTTGGTCAACAAAGCATGTTTATAAGCCACTGAGATCTCACCTGACGTCTGTGCAGGCAGCTCGGGTTCAGTTTCCGCCCAGTGATGATGTTAGTGTGAGGGTAAATGATTGTCTGTTTCTGTGGGCGGAACTCATTTCTTTCAATGGCAACATATAAGCAGCAAATGCAACACACCACGGAGAAAATTGTTGACAATCGTGCCAGAAAACATCCCATTGGGTCATCATCGGGCTTTTCTACGCCGTGACAACGAGGCACTCTAAAGCAGCCACAGCAGCCGCATCCCCAGTCTACACGCTGGCTGTAAAGCCAAACTTAAAAATAAATCCCCCCTATTAATTAAGGACAGTGGAAATAACTGGATAGTCGTGTTGGTTCTTTATTGGGTTTCAAAAGTAGGGTGGTGACAGCTGTGTCTATATCAGTGGGCAGACTGGAGGTAGTTTGGATTTCTGTTTTTGTCACTGTAATTGAAATGCACAGTGGTGGTGAGCAGCGTCACATGGGGACCGGCATTTTTCACGCTTGAGCTTTGTAGCACCCGTCAGGAATGTTCTGGTATTGCTTGTATCCTCTTGTTCCGGTCGTGAGGAGGAAGCGAGACGGCACATAAACGAAACCACTGCTGGTCTCGTAGTCATATGACAGCGTGACGTGAGAACAGATAAGTTAAGGGGTGGCGAGAAGAAGAATCCAGATGCAAAACTTAATTTCCGTCTTCAACGAGTTACAAAGTCCATTTTTAGGCCTGTTGGCCCATGTGTCAAGATCCTCCTTTTGCACAGTGACTCGTCGACTCCCGTGAGACCACACCCCCGATGTGACGTGGCACGAGGCGGGTGCAGGTGTTTTTGTGCAGGCACGCCAGCGGATGTGTCAGCGTGGGCCGCAGGGCGCAGTAATAGAGTGCCGAGTCGCTCAGCTTCACGCTCTCGATATGCAGAGGAGCTTGCGTGGTGCTGGCGTCCATGCTGGAGCGAAACCTGTCGGCGTACTTCTTCTCCGTCTTGCCCTGACCGATCTTTGAGATGCTCAGAACAAACTCGGGTGCCGCGTTCACTTCCTGTTTGTACCATAAGATCCAGTCGTCGCTCCGTGTGCTGTCGAAGCTGCAGTCCAGCGTCACCCTCGCGCCCTCCACAGCGTGGACATCGCCCGCCGGCTGGTGCACTGTTTGCTGACCATTTCCTGTCAAGAGAGCGACAAAGGTGGTCAGACGCCAGCTGAAAGCGGCAGTGACCTCAGATGACCTCACCGAGACTCAAAGCAGCCGTCAGCACGCACACGAGCACCCGATTCATGTCTGCACTGGCAGTCTGCGTGAATGCTGACTTGTGGCTGAGGAGGCGCGGCCTTCGCTTCCTGTTGCAATGACATCAACGTGCACCTTGTCAGACATGTCCTCCGTCGTCGCAGCACCGCACTATGGTTCTTCCCTCTCGCCTGAATGTCTCGTGTTGTCTCGTACACACTGCTGAAATGCGCTGCCATTTCATTTGAACAGGAGTGTTTTAACTTTTTATATCCACTACTCACCTTCTTTGTTATTCGTGGTATTATTGGCCGTGTTAAATGTGTTTAAATACACACTACTGTTTTTTTTCTTGATTGAATGAATAGTTATGGCTATGGTTGCCCTTTTCTGGCTTGAGCACCTACCTCCAAAAATGTCTGTGCACGTGCCTGGCTCGCATACTAATGCGTTGACATGCGCCACACTTAAAATGCACTCATATTACTTACTAAAATGTGCTCGTAGTGTACACTGAAATCCTTTCACACATCAGTAAGAAATGCTGTCATACATACCACTGAAAAGATTTGTATTGATTTATTTGGAGACTTGTAAGATACAAGAAAAGAGTGTGATGTGATGAGATAAGGAACAGGAAATGTTCTGAACGAGAACGAGAATGTGGCGCTTGTGTCACTGTGCGGCTTCACACCACAGTAGTACACTGCAGAGTGCTCAATTGTCACCTCCTCGATGTGCAGGTGGACTCGTCTCCTGTCACTTCCCACGCTCGCCGACATTCCCGGCTTGGCGCTGAACGGGCTGCCGATTCCCAAGTGGGAAAGCAGGAAGTGTGGCGCTTGTCCAGGAAGTTGTTGGTACCAGAAGAAAGAATCACCATCACGTAGGCGCTGTGGCGTCAACGTACGACAGCGTCACCTGTTTGCCTTCTGACGCCAACACTTCGCCCGTGACTGCCTCGAGCTGGTCGCCGCTGGCGCCTGAAGGATGAGACAAGCGTGTTTCAGCATGAACCTGTCGAGTGACCCTTGACCTCGCCGAGCAGCACTCACCTGCCACAGTGATGAAGAGCAGCGACCAAGCACACAGCAACATGCTGAATGAATTTCTGTCAACTCCGCTCTTCTCTTCTGCACCCGAGCTCCTACCTCACAATGTCGTCACGTGACTCAAACTCCACCCTGATGACATCATCAAATGACGCCACAAGCCGACATGACCACTTTAACAGAAACACGAGGGCAAAAGAGCGAGCACGTTCTCTCACCTTCGCAACTATTGTTTCATATTGTCTTTTGATGCGTATAAATAAAACACAAATACAAACGTACCTCTGCTCACTACCTCCGACCTCTCTTCATGGCAAGAGCCATCAAAGAACCTTAAGGTTAAAGGTCAGGAGATGAATTAAAATAGTACAAGGCTGTCACCTAGCGGTCAAACTTAAGACTGCAACTTCTTAAGAGAAGGCAAGTGGCCACCTGGCCGGAAACTAAAAATCTTACCATGTCTTATCTCTCTTCAAAATTAATTAAAATAAGACACATCATGTAAAAACTAATTCAACTAAAAAAACAATTTATACAATTCAAAATTGAACAACAAAACAAGGCAGTGAGATTCTAAAAATTGTTTGACAAAAAAAAAAAAAATTGCTAAATTCCATCCGATGACAGAAATCCTTTGCTACAGCGATAGGAGATGATATTACATGCAAACACATTTGTGTTTGTTTTATTCTTTGAGAACTACACGCAGGAACACGTTGCAGTTTACTAACAGTAAGAATGATCATTCAAAAAAAAAAAAAGAAAAGAAAAAAGTTAGTCGACATGGAACAAAATTGTTTTTTTTAAATTAAAGTACATCTCATGTGTGCTACTGGATTTCAGTGTGGAGTGGCTCCAAACTTTCAAAAATAGACAGCACTTTTCTGTTTCCATAGCTATGATGACCGCCTTGAAAAAAGTATTCAAACCCCTTGAACTGTTTCACATTTTGCCACCTCACAACCACAAACTTATTTTTTTCCTGAATTCATATTGAGATCTGATGTGCCCGATCAACACAAAGTAGCACGTAATTGTCAAGTGGAACCGAAAAGGATCATCATGTTGTTCCTTACTCACCATTTTGATCTTCATCCAAAGCCCATTTGTGGTGGTAACGTGACGAAATAGGGAAACGTTCAAGGGGTATGGATGACTACTTTGTACAAGCCACTGTATATTCAGACACACACACACACACACACACAATGAGACTTGTGCGCACATAAAAACGTCAAACTAACTCGTTTCATGTTGAAGAAATAAGTCCACACCAATGAAAGTCTAGCAAAGGTCAATTTGAGATGAAATACTAATAGACAAGCTTTAAACCACAGGAGAGCCAAAGTGGAAGTACTCGTTTATGTCGCGCAGGGGTGTCAAACTCATTTTTGTCTCGGGCCGCATTGTAGTTATGATTTCCCTCAGAGGATAGAATAGTGAAATGTTTCATCACCAAAATCAGATTACCATTACACAACAAATTGAGGGATAACTAGTTTTGAAATCAGAAGACAAGGATAATAGTTTGTTCAAGTATTGTTGAAGTTACTGTAGAAGAAGGGTTTGGTAACAGAAAAATGCAATATCTCACCATTATTGTTTATTATGATGACAATTTGGAATTTGGGTACAGATTTTTAGCAAAAATCACGGAAGTTGACGAGATTTGCTTTCGCGGGCCACATAAAATGATGTGGCGGGCCGCATCTGGCCCCCTGGCCTTGAGCTTGACACCTATGATGTAGAGTAATTAAGTGATGCATGGAGACTGCCTTCCTAACCTGGTCAATCCCTCTGCTTTTGCACTGCAGTATCATCACCTCCAACCGTTTGGCAGCGTGACACTCTGCTTCCTCACCTGAATCTGTGGTCAGCACCTGGGACAGGAAAAACAACCAAAACTCACCAACCGGTCACATTAAGCTCCAAACCTCGGAACTGTTTTATTCAGTTCACATTGTTGTAGACCTGAGAGCAGCATAAGAAAACATTACCTTTTTGCACATGCTGTAGATGATCTCCAAATTCGTGGGGTTGGCTATGAAGTCACTGTATCCACAGTGACGTAGTTATGCAAAAGTGGCATCATATCTGCACCACAAATATATCAGCATTAGTCGGATAATTTTACGGGGAAGGAAAAATGTTTCTACATAAAAATTATTGCAAACTGTTCATTTTTTGTTGCGCAAGCCGACTGTTTTCTCCAATTCTTTAGATATTGTAAGATATTGTTTAAGGTTTGAGTATTTTCATATAATTTGATCAATAACGGTAAAGACGGGGCCCACTGAATTTCCATCCATCCATCTTCTACCGCTTATCCGGGTCGCGGGGGCAGTAGCTTTAGCAGGGACGCCCAGACTTCCCTCTCCCCAGCCACTTCTTCCAGCTCTTCCGGGGGGGATCACGAGGCATTCCCAGGCCAGCCGAAGGACGTAGTCTCTCCAGCATGTCCTGGGTCGTCCCCGGGGTCTCCTCCCTGTGGGACGTGCCCGGAACACCTCACCAGGGTGGCGTCCAGGAGGCATCTCCTCTCGATGTGGAGGAGCAGCGACTCTACTCTGAGATCCTCCCGGATGACCGAGCTTCTCACCCTATCTCTAAGAGAGAGCGCGGACACCCTGCAGAGAAAACTCATTATTTTGTCAGTTGAAATTATTCACAGGGGCTGATTGAAAGTGGGTAAACCAAAGCAAAATAAAAGCAAATACAAGCAAAGTAAACTGTACAATGTGATATAGTTACATATTACATACAAAGCTAAACTCAACCACGAACTCCCTAAATACAAGCAGCACATCGACTGTCCTACCAGGGAAAATAATACTTTAGACCACTGCTACACTACGGTAAAAAACGCATACCGTGCTATACCTCGTGCAGCCCTGGGCTCGTCTGATCACTGCTTAATTCACTTAATACCGACGTACAAGCAAGAACTTAAATGTGCGAAGCCTACAGTGAAAACAGTCAAAAAGTGGACCAATGAAGCCAAGATGGAACTTCAAAGCTGTTTAGACTGCACAGACTGGAGTGTCTTTGAAAATTCAGCTGGCAGCCTGGATGAATATACGGACACTGTCACATCCTATATCAGTTTCTGTGAAGAGGTTTGTGTACCAACAAAATCATTTCGCACATTCAACAACAACAAGCCGTGGTTCACTGCTAAACTTAAGCAGCTTCGCCAAGCTAAGGAGGACGCATATCAGAGCGGGGACAGGGCCCTGTATCATCGAGCGAACTAGAACTAGTAGACATTCCAACAGCTTCTTCCCTCTTGCGATCAACTTCTTAAACACCTAACCTATAATTCCATTACAATAAACTGGCAATTTTTTGACTTGAGTTCGTTGTCACATTTCTGTGGGGCCAATTATGTATTACTCGTGCACTCACTGTAGTTGTCTCGCCATGCTGCACTATTTGCATATACTGGCCACTCATGCCAGAGTAGCATCTGCTCCATTTGCACACTGATTGAGGAGTATCTGTAACATTTGCACAAACAACATTGATGATCGCACTACTCGTCACTTTAAACCGCATCCACTCCTTGAAGTCTCAGCGCCCTTTGCACAATGGTCATTGCACCGGACTATTGCAATATTAGTCATTCGAACTGTTCTAAGTGCTAGAGGACTCTGCATCTTTTTGCACAATTGTTTTTTGTCAATGTCTTTATGTCTTCAAAGTGTCCTGTCAATTGACTGTCTGTTGTACTGGAGCGGCTCCAACTACCGGAGACAAATTCCTTGTGTGTTTTGGACATACTTGGCAAATAAAGATGATTCTGATTCTGATTCTGATTTACAATATGTGATATTCCATCAAAGCACACGTTGAATACAGGGTTCATAACAAGCTATAAACAAATGCATTTTGTATTTTGACATGAACATATTTTGAAAAAACACTGAACATTTCTCGCCACGGAACTGAAAAATGAGAAATCGGCAAGTCTTTCCGTGAGTGACCAAGGATTAACCCCCCCCCAAAAAAAGGTTAGTTAGTCGAGAGTTATCAAGAAACATTTAAAAATATTTTTCCTCTGACCTTTAAGTGCCCAGGGAGCAGTTCGGAGTATTGGTGTCTTGCTCAAGGACACCACAACCATGGGTCCGGGGAATGTTGGGGGTGGGTGGTTCTTGGTACTTCTTGGCCACGGTTGCCGAAATTATGTTTACAAGAGGCCACTGTCACAAAAGTGCCAATCCGGGAATATGCAGGGGTCCATTGTATTACCTTTATTGTTTCTTGTGTTTTACGAACTTCATTATTTTACACTTTTTCACATTGTGTTGTTTACCTGCCCGATTTTATTATTTCCAACATATCCAACTCATCTTGCTTTCATATTAACCTTAATTATGAATATAAAAAATTTTATACTTGAGACTAGGTGAGTCCTGGGATGGACATGTCATGGAAACAATGAGTCCCTGGAACTCATCACGGAATACAGATGCAGTCATCCTGCGCTATGTCATGGTTCCTGCTACATGGCCCAGCAATATTGCATATCACAGGTGTTACCCTATTTTCTATACTGTTTGTCCAATATTTTTGTGTTATTCATTGCTCTTGTTCTCTCTCGGTATGTGAAATGTGTTTAGGCCTGTCCGAAGACGCAGATTGATCGTACTTTATGTGCCACTGCTAATTTAACTGCTAAAAACGCGGTACACACATCAAACAAGATCCCTGCATAATATAATAATAATAATACACAACATTAGTCCCAACATGTGAAAAGATTCCGCAAACTATGCATGTTTGTCTTTTTGTATCTTGCAGACATCGCTGAAGATCTTCGTACTGAGGGGCAGGAGCCAGAGCCCCCTCTTATTAAAGAGGAAGTGAAGGACGAAGAGGTCCACCACATCAAAGAGGAAGAGGAGCGCATTTAAATTAAAAAAGAGGAGAAAGAACTGGGGTTTGTGTGTCCCACTGATCCTAGGAGCTAAGATGTCTGGGGCTTCACGCCCCTGGTAGGGTCATACCATGGCAAACAGGTCCTAGGTGAGGGACCAGACAAAGCACGGCTCAAAGGTCCCTTATGACGAAGACACAATATGGACTTAGGTTTCCCTTGCTGGACGCAGGTCACCGGGGCCCCCCTGTGGAGCCAGGCCTGGAGGTGGGGCTCGAAGGAGAGCGCCTGGTGGCCGGGCCTGCACCCATGGGACCCGGCCGGGCACAGCTCGAAAGGGTAACGTGGGTCCCCCTTCCCATGGGCTCACCACCTGTGGGAAGGGCCATAGGGGTCGGGTGCAGCGCGGCGACAGAAGCTGGCTACAGAAGACGTGGAATGTCACCTCTCTGACAGGGAAGGAGCCCGAGCTGGTGTGTGAGGTCAAGAGGTACTAGATATAGTCGGACTCGCCTCCACGCACAGCTTGGGCTCTGGTACCAGTCCTCTTGAGAGAGGTTGGACTCTCTTCCACTCTGGAGTTACCCACGGTGAGAGGCGGCGAGCAGGTGTGGGAATACTTATTGCGACGAGAGGGTAGCCTCCCTACGCCTTCGGGTGGGGGGACGGGTCCTGACTGTTGTTTGTGCCTATGCACCAAACAGCAGTTCAGAGTACCCACCCTTTTTGGAGTCCTTGGAGGGGGTGCTGGAGAGCGCTCCCACTGGGGACTCCATCCTTCTGCTGGGGGACTTCAATGCTCATGTGGGCAATGACAGTGAGACCTGGAAGGGCGTGATTGGGAGGAACGGCCCCCCCGATCAGAACCCGAGCGGTGTTCTGTTATTGGACTTCTGTGCTCATCACGGCTTGTCCATAATGAACACCATGTTCAAGCATAAGGGTGTCCACACGTGCACTTGTCACCAGGACATCCTAGGTCGCAGTTCGATGATCGACTTTGTGGTCGTATCATCGGACTTGCGGCTGCATGTCTTGGACACTCGGGTGAAGAGAGGGGCGGAGCTGTCAACTGATCACCACCTGGTGGTGAGTTGGCTCCGATGGTGTGGGAAGATGCCGGTCTGACGTGGCAGGCCCAAACGTATTGTGAGGGTCTGCTGGGAACGTCTGACGGAATCCCCTGTCAGAAGGAGTTTCAACTCCCACCTCCGACAGAACTTTGCTCATGTTCCGGGGGAGGCAGGGGACATCGAGTCAGAGTGGACCATGTTCCGCGCCTCCATTGCTGAGGTGGCCGACCGGAGCTGTGGCCGGAAGGTGGTTGGTGCCTGTCGTGGAGGCAATCCCCGAACCCTTGGTGGACACCAACAGTGAGGGATGCCATCAAGCTGAAGAAGGAGTCCTATCGGGCCTTTTTGGCCTGTGGGACTCCTGAGGCAGCTGATGGGTACAAGATCCTGCCCCAAGTGGAGGAGTTCAAGTATCTTGGGGTCTTGTTCACGAGTGAGGGAAGAATGGAACGGGAGATCGACAGGCAGATCGGTGCAGCGTTTGCAGTGATGCGGACTTTGTATCGATCCGTTGTGGTAAAGAAGGAGCTAAGCCGGAAGGAGAATCTCTCAATTTACCGGTCGATCTACGTTCCTACCCTCACCTATGGTCACGAGCTGTGGGTCGTGACTGAAAGAACAAGATCCCGGATACAAGCGGCCGAAATGAGTTTCCTCCGCAGGGTGTCCGGGCTCTCCCTTCGAGATAGGGTGAGAAGCTCGGTCATCCGGGAGGATCTCTGTTGGATAATTTTGCCTCTGCCAGGATAAATCTCTTTTTTGTCTATGTTCTAGAATGGACAAAAACATTGGTGCCCTTTCCATTAAATCTTGAACAGGCATAGGGTATACTGACACATGCAATATCAAAGTGATAATAGCGCACAATCCAGATATATCTTTAGGTAATCTATCAAACAGTCTATCATCTCCGCACCACCACCAGATGTCGCTCCGTGATACTGGCATAAATTTGGTCCGACTTTTAAGGTTACTTTACACTGTGTGTCGTTCAGAGGTCCTAATTTTTTGCCTTTACTAATCATGTTTATACAAGTAAAATTATTCGGTGCTACTAAAGTAGAAAACATTGGTTTGTGGTTATCTGCTTTTGTTACGGGATATATAGGATCCCATGATTTACACCTCTCAGTTGGTACAGTAGCGTTCATTCATGGAATAATACAATCTTGTGATAATTGTGCCGGAACGATGCGCAACAAAGGCCTGGGACCCATGCAAACCACACAATCTTTTCTCGTTACATTTGCTGCTTGTTCCACCAATAGTAACCAATTGTTATTTTGTCCTGAAACTCCTGTGACAACAAGGAACCAATCATCAGTAGTTATGTTGTTAACCAGTAAAATTTGTCCACCTTTCTTTGAAGTTTTTAATGGCATTTCTGGTTTAACACGGTTCCCATAACACAATGCTACTTGGAAGTGGGGATCTTTTCCGCCAGAATATGCCCACAAGCTCATCATCAAACACACTGGGTGACTTGATTTGTATGTCAATATTAAACTATGGGCCGTTTTGCTGAGGTTAAACTTCTTTCTATGTTCTTTTGCTGTTTTTAGTGACCAACTGGACCAATCATAACCTGTTTCGCCAATGAGGTGTTCCCATCCAAAGCCTATAGTTGCATACCAGTCATATCCAAATCCCCAATTCTGCCCATTCTCTTTAGCATCATTGGTGAGAGCCGCATATGGAATTATAATCAAAGCAGTTTGATTTTGGGGGGCACAAAATATTAAACCGGTTTGCCGCGTTTGGAGGCCATGCCCACAGTTCTGATCATCAGCTGTACTCCTTTTGATACGAGTTAATGATTCAAAATTTTCCATTATTGGGTTCGTCATATTGGTCCAGCTGGTAGGTGATTTTCTATCTAAAAAATTGGTTGTATCATTTAGGGTGGGACGTCCCATGTACCATATAAACAAAACCAACACTATAGTAACCAAAGTTGCTACGTAACAACTTATCGAATCTCGTAACCAACGTGGGTGTGCCATTCTGCTGCGTTCTCACTAAACGGGTTGGTGTCTTTTTTCTTCACTGACCAGCAAGCGTTTTCAGAATCTCCACATCTGCTCCCGCTCCGTTATCAGACTTTTGCTCACCTTCCCTATTTGAGTACTCAGCTGAAATGACTCTTTTACAGTGTGTTAAATGAACCCATGTATTTCTTTCTGCTATTTTTAGGGCTGTTGGAGTTGTCAATAACACTTGATATGGTCCTTCCCACTTTGATGAATGCCAGTGCTTCTTTTTGATGCTTCGAATTAGGACCCAGTCTCCCGGTCCAACCAACTTGGTTTCCTGCTGGGAAACATGTTTACTTTCAGCAGATACTTTTAAATCATTTTGTTTCTCTAACAACTTGCTCATGTAACCAGCTAAGTTTGTTTCGTCATCAAGTTCCCATTTTTGTTCAAACAACGGACGTCTATAAGGTCTTCCAAACAATGTTTCGTAAGGTGTTAAACCTGTGGTGCTTGTAATGTTGATGTACATTTTAACGAGGTCAAGACACTGTGTCCATGACCTTCCTGTCTCTTCCATACATTTTTTCAGTCTATTTTTTATTGTCCCATTTATTCTTTCCACGAGACCTGCACAGTGAGGGTGGTAAGCACAATGGTTTTTCAAATTGATGTGGAGCACGATTCCTATTTTATTGATTATTTGATTTCCAAAATGAGTCCCATTATCGCTGTGAATGGTTTCAGGTATGCCATATCTTGGAATGATGTCTTTACATAGTGCTTTTGCCACCGTCAGAGCATCAGGTAATTTTGTTGGGAATAATTCGATCCATTTAGAAAATGCATCTATGATAACCAAACAATATTTCTTTCCTTCACTTTGATTTAATTCTATATAATCCATGTGCATGCGTTGGAAAGGGTATGTAGGCACTGGAAATTTACCTCTAGTAGGTCGCAATTGCCCTTGAGGATTATGTCGTGCACAGATCATGCATGCTCTACAATAATTCTTTGAATATAAATTGAAACCATAGGTTGTAAAGTGTCGATGTATCTGTGCCACCATCCCTCCTGTTGAGACATGTGACACACCATGGCTCAATATAGCAGCCCATTTAAATAGGTTCTTTGGAAGTATTTGTTTTCCTTCTGTGCTAATGTAAACATCATTTTGTAGCCTTGAACCTTGTTTTACCCAATAATTGCGTTCTTGTTGTGGACTCTGTTGTTGCATATCTTTTAGTGTTTGGTCATCTAAGGTTTGTTGTTCAATTTGTTTTATTAAACCCAAAAATGGTTTATAGACTGCTTTTTTCGCAGTTTTGTCAGCAAATGTATGTATGTGATGAGATGTATGTATGTGCAACACATTTACAAATTGCCAATTTTCGTGGATGCTGCACTGCCTGTAACAATTGTTTAAGTAATTCAGCATGTGTTACTGGTTTCCCTGTTGACGTAATCATTCCTCTGTTATCCCAATATTGTGCAAAAACATGAACTGTGGAATACGCATATTGGCTATCAGTATAGATTGTAACATCCTTGTCTATCATCATTTTGCATGCCTCGGTTAATCAGAATCAGAATCAGAATCATCTTTATTTGCCAAGTATGTCCAAAACACACAAGGAATTTGTCTCCGGTAGTTGGAGCCGCTCTAGTACAACAGACAGTCAATTTACAGAACACTTTGGGGACATAAAGACATTGACAAAAAAATAATTGTGCAAAAAGATGCAGAGTCCTCTAGCACTTAAAGCAGTTCGAACGACTAATATTGCAATAGTCCGGTGCAATGACCATTGTGCAAAGGGCGCTGAGACTTCAAGGAGTGTATGCGGTTTAAAGTGACGAGTAGTGCGATCATCTGGGACAATGTTGGTTGTGCAAATGTTACAGATACTCCTCAATCAGTGTGCAAATGGAGCAGATGCTACTCTGGCATGAGTGGCCAGTATATGCAAATAGTGCAGCATGGCGAGACAACTACAGTGAGTGCACGAGTAATACATAATTGGCCCCACAGAAAGGTGACAACGAAGTCAAGTCAAAAAATTTCCAGCTTGTTGTAATGGAATTATAGGTTAGGTGTTTAAGAAGTTGATCGCAAGAGGGAAGAAGCTGTTGGAATGTCTACTAGTTCTAGTTTGCGTTGATCGGTAGCGCCTACCTGAGGGAAGGAGCCGGAAGAGCCGGTGACCGGGGTGCAGACGGTTCGAGAGGATTTTGCACGCCCTTGTCTTAGTTCTGGCAGCGTGCAAGTCCTCAATGGTGGGTAAGGGGGTACCGAGAATCCTTTCAGCAGTTTTGATTGTCCGTTGCAGTCGGAGTTTGTCCTTTTTTGTAGCAGCACCAAACCAGACTGTGATGGAAGAACACAGGACTGATTCGATGACCGCTGTGTAGAACTGTCTCAGCAGCTCCGGTGGCAGGCCGTGCTTTCTCTGAAGCCATAAGTGGAGGAGTGCACCCGGCGGTGAGACAATACCCTCTTAACCCGGGAGCTGTGGCTGAAATGGCGATGATAGTGAAAGAACGATTGGCGCTTGGAATAATTCGTGAAGAACCCAATCCAATAACAAACAGCCCTATTCAGGCTGTCAAAAAGCCTGAGTCGGTAGGAGGGGGATGGAGGCCAGTTATCAACTTTAAAGCTTTGAACCACCGAACGGTGGCTAATCGAGCCAGCCTCATAAACCCCCAGGCGTCCTTAAAAACACTGAGAGTGAAAAAGTATAAAACATGCATCGACCTAGCGAATAGATTTTTCTCCTTAAGGATTGCCAAAGCATTGCAAGGAAAGACGGCATTCACACATAAAGGGAAATCGTTCATCTGGCAGAGATTACCCCAGGGATACAAAAATTCCCCAAATGTGTTTCAATCAGCGGTAATGGACGTTTTGGAAGGACTGCCAGTCACAATTTATTTCGACGATATATTCATTGCGAATGATACAGAAGAAGAGCATTTGAACCTCTTACAAACTGTAGTTCGAAGAGTGACAGTAGCAGGACTGAAACTCAATCTGAAAAAATGCCAATTTGCTAGATTCCAAGTAGACTACTTGGGGTTCCAAGTGTCAGATGACTTGGGACTTTTAAATGCTTATCGGCAGAACCGCCCCGCATAATTAATAGAACAATCAGTACCAAAGATGCAATTGGATCCACTGTACACCTCAAGGATTGGAACATCCTGGGAAGTGATAATAGGTAACATTTTAGCCAATGAACGCATCCCAGTAACCCCCTTACCCAACGCTCCGCACGAGCGAGAAGAAGGAGGAAACGGCTTGTATACCTATCGAACGTTGTTGGACAAAGCCACCAAGAAGATGGAGTATAAAGAGAAAGTTGCTACACTACAGATGAGTCCCATGACACCTCATCTGGTGCTTCCAGCCCAGACAGCAGTTGGGTCGAAGTCAGGGTTATGGTAGCCTTGGTACCTTATGAAGGAATATACTCCCTAGGAATGAAGTTGTCATTGAGAACAACTGTCAGAAGAGAGGAAAGAGATCAAAGTGATAGCCCGACGAGGGTCTTAAGTGGTTTAAGTGGAAAAACAAAATTATTAACGCTAGCAGAAGCGGCAACAGAGGAATTAGAAAATTGGCAAGAGCCGATCGAAACTGCCTCAAACGACTCAGATGGTAGCGACAAAGAGATTAATAGTTTAAAAGAACGCCTTAAATTAAGGAGAAAAAGGTGCCCCCACCATGGTTGTAATGGGGACGGGCATATACTGCCAAATAGGACAAAACATCAGTCTCTGAGAGGATGCCCAAGATATAACGAAAAATGGCCCAAAAGTTGTGGAAGTATGAGATGGAAGAAAATAGGACAAGTAATGAAAGCGGAAAAAAAACGCTATAAAAGATGATGAAGACTGGGAGCCCGAGAAGATCAGAAGGAGTGGGCGATGACGGCCTACAGAGGGGAAAGCTTCCCCAGAGAAGGAGGCACAAGAACCAGAGGAAGGCCGCCGCACACAAACGATTGATGGTGGTGACAAAGTAGTTAAGGTATGGCTCTCTCATCTGTGGAATAGACCAATCGAAGAGTCATCTTCCTCTTCGAAAGAGAATTAAAATTACTTAGAAAACGCAAAAAGGTTTCTATATAAGACGTATTGGGAAAGGTGTTGTTGGCGTTGCAAGAATTATACGATAAAGAAGAGATAATTAGATTAAAGACAATTGAATTATAAGGAACACCCCCTTCAGGGGGTGGGGCCAATTTGAGAGTAAACATATAGTGGGATTGAAGCAAGTGAACTGAGAACTGCGCAGTCTCACCCCGCAGAACGAGGAAAGAGAAGAATGGATCAGCCGAATGCCCTGAGAGCTCGTACGGCTGCATTGGAGGAACAAGCGACGAATACAGCAGCTGCATTAAGGCTCACATTAACAGCACTACAAGTAGTACAAAAAGGACAGGAGGAGATTACAGCTCTTGTGTTGAAACATCAGGCAGCATTTGTAGAACAAAAAGCCCTTCTCGATAAATTGGAAGAATTCATACCAAGAACTACTGGGAAGCTGGTCGCTCTAACTGCTGATGTGACTTACCTATCCTGTAAATTTGATGTGATAGAACAACTGGATTGCTGAAAATAATATTTGCCCGATGGACTCCGTAGACCTGACAAATATTCAAGCTGAGAAAGGAGCAAAATACCCCAACAAAGGAAGCAGAAGAAGGTAAAATAACTATTTTTACGGAAGAAAATATAAAAGATCTAAATGAAGTGGACCAATATCTTTATTTTGCAAGTCATGTTCCAGCCATGTCTCCAAGTCATGTTAACCACCACTGCGGAGCGGACCTCATATAAAGCCGAGTTGGGAGGAGACGTGTTAATGGGCTGCTGGTTCTTTCCTTTGTCTCAGCCTCCCTACAAGGACTTGGAGGTGTCCTGGCACTGGACCTCACCGGCTCGGTCTCGGGAAGTGTACCAAATGGAAAAAGGGCAGGAACAAACCTCCTCACAACATTCAGACTTCCGGGGTCGTGCCAGGCTTCTTACCGAGCAGATTAAAGATGGCTGGGCCAAGTTGCAAGTGTCCAGGCTACGCATCAATGACACGGGAACCTACCAGTGTGTAATAGGGACAAAAAGCAGGTCTGACTATAAGGATATTAAGTTATCTGTGACTGCACCTTATAAAACGGTCACCAAAAACATTTACAAATCAGCAACAGAAGGCGAGCTCGTGCTAACCTGTCAGTCCGAGAGCTACCCGGTATTTACAGTGACCTGGGAGGACACTCATCAGCGAGATCTCAACGCCAGCACCACCGTTGTGTTGACAGAGGACTCACTTTCAGAATCACCACTCAGATAAGAGTGGCATCATTGCTGAAAAACAACTACACGTGTGGCTTTGACAGTAGCGGCTCCTCTGCAACTTTTCTCATTCCAGAAGACACACAGCTACAGAAGGAGAACAGGTACAATGTAATTGTAGCAGCAGTCGGCACATGTATTGCACTGATTGGCTTCATTATAGTGTTAATTTATTTGCACCAAAAAGGCCTTGGAAAGAATAATTAGCCCAGTAGAGTCGGTAGAGCATGAGACTCTTAATCTCAGGGTCGTGGGTTCGAGCCCCACGTTGGGCGCCACATGTCAGATTTCGCTTACCCGCAGGACTAATCGGGAGAAATGTCCTGACAGACTCTCTGTTTAAAGGGTCAAGCTCCCCACTTTTTCCCCAACACAGTACGCGCGAGGGGACAAGGAGCTGTTAAGCTGGTGTCGAGATGAATTCCCCTAGGTGTGCTAACTGCCTTTAGTTTTACGGAGCCAATCCGGTCTGCCCTCACTTATCACCCCTTGATGAGTAACCGCACCGAGTGAAAGGGTAATTAAAATGAGTACTCCATTTTTACAGCAGCTTCATCTCTTAAAAATCGTTTGCATTTATTAATGACGGAGTAGATTTAACAATCCTTGTTAGGACCGTACGGATTTGTTTTTGGTATTAAGCAGAAGTGATAAAGATGAGTTACTTTTTTTGGGATAGTAATACGATCCGGTGGTATTGGTATCGTCGAAGATCAATCATATTCAAGATGGCGCCTACCAGTGTGGTCGCCTCGGTAACGCGCTCTCTAGTATTGTCTTTGTTTTTGTGTTTTTCGTCCGTCTTTGGAGACCTTACACGACTCACTTACACAAGGGGAGACCTGCAAACCATCAAGGAGGCTACTCCGGACTTTCTGTCACCAACTTTCGAAAATCCGCTCAGTTTTTTCCCCGAGTTACTCACCGGAGCGGCGTCCGCGGTTTTCGGCGCATGGATGCGGAAGCGGCGCCACAGAGGAAAACGAGCCGGCATTCAGGTGAAACTCCGCAAGAGAGGACACAGATTGGCGTTCCCGTCGATCCACCTCGCGAATGTACGCTCCCTACCCAACAAAATGGACGAGCTTCATCTTCTGTTAAAGACCAGTAAAGACTTCGGACGTTCCGCGGCCATGTGCTTCACGGAGACCTGGCTTTGCGATGCTGTACCCGATGGCGCCGTCATGCTTCCCGGCTTCAACATTCATCGAGCGGACCGCAACATGGAATCATCGGGAAAAACGAAGGGCGGCGGGATATGCCTCCATATAAACGAAAAATGGTGTACGGACGTCACGGTGCTCAGCACACACTGCAGCCCGCATTTGGAGTCGCTGTTTTTGAACTGTAAACCATTTTACTCGCCACGTGAGTTTGCATCGTTTATACTGGCTGCAGTCTATATTACGCCGCAAGCTAACACGAACGTCGCATTGCTAACGCTCGCCGAACAAGTAAACGAAATTGAAAAAAAACACCCTGACTCACCCCTCATTATTCTCGGGGACTTTAACAAAGCTAAACTCAACCACGAACTCCCTAAGTACAAGCAGCACATCGACTGTCCTACCAGGGAAAATAATACTTCAGACCACTGCTACACCACTCTAAAAAACGCATACCGTGCTATACCTCGTGCAGCCCTGGGCTCGTCTGATCACTGCTTAATTCACTTAATACCGACGTACAAGCAAGAACTTAAATGTGCGAAGCCTACAGTGAAAACAGTCAAAAAGTGGACCAATGAAGCCAAGATGGAACTTCAAAGCTGTTTAGACTGCACAGACTGGAGTGTCTTTGAAAATTCAGCTGGCAGCCTGGATGAATATACGGACACTGTCACATCCTATATCAGTTTCTGTGAAGAGGTTTGTGTACCAACAAAATCATTTCGGACATTCAACAACAACAAGCCGTGGTTCACTGCTAAACTGGAGCAGCTTCGCCAAGCTAAGGAAGATGCATATCAGAGCGGGGACAGGGCCCTGTATAATCGAGCTAGAAACCAGCTTACTAAAGAAATTAACATTGCAAAGAGGATCTATGCAGCAAAGTTGGAAAAACAGTTTAGCGCGAACGACTCGAAATCAGTCTGGCGTGCATTCCAATCGCTGACTAATTACAAGCGACGATCCCCCCAAGATGAGAACAATAGCACACTAGCCAACGACTTGAATACCTTCTATTGCAGATTTGAAAAGGACAGTTTCACTCCACACACCCACCCGGCCGCACCCGCGACCACAACCACACCTCTGACTTCTGCGTTAACCATCCATGAACAGGATGTGAGACGCATCTTCAAACAACAGAAGATTAACAAAGCAACAGGACCGGACCATGTGTCCCCATCGTGCCTCAAAGTCTGCGCGGACCAGCTCGCTCCAGTCTTCACTCAGATCTTTAACAGATCTTTGGAAATGTGTGAAGTTCCATGCTGCTTCAAACGCTCCACCATCATACCAGTCCCCAAGAAACCTGCAATCTCTGGTCTGAATGACTACAGGCCTGTCGCTTTGACATCTGTGGTCATGAAGTCCTTTGAACGTCTCGTGCTGGACCACCTCAAGAGTGTCACAGGTCCCCTGCTGGACCCCCTGCAGTTTGCCTACCAAGCGAACAGGTCTGCGGATGATGCAGTCAACAGTATCTGTATCATATCATGAGTATCTGTAACATTTGCACAACCGACATTGTCCCAGATGATCGCACTACTCGTCACTTTAAACCGCATTCACTCCTTGAAGTCTCAGCGCCCTTTGCACAATGGTCATTGCACCGGACTATTGCAATATTAGTCGTTCGAACTGCTCTAAGTGCTAGAGGACTCTGCATCTTTTTGCACAATTGTTTTTTGTCAATGTCTTTATGTCCCCAAAGTGTTCTGTAAATTGACTGTTTGTTGTACTAGAGCGGCTCCAACTACCGGAGACAAATTCCTTGTGTGTTTTGGACATACTTGGCAAATAAAGATGATTCTGATTCTGATTCTGATTCTGATGGGACTGCACTTCATCCTAGAACACCTCGACAGTGCAAGGACCTACGCGAGGATCCTGTTCGTGGACTTCAGCTCAGCGTTCAACACCATCATCCCTGAACTCCTTTCAACCAAGCTTCTCCAGCTCAGCGTCTCACCTGCCATCTGCCAGTGGATTTACAGCTTTCTGACGGGCAGGACACAGCAGGTCAGGCTGGGGGAGGCCACCTCATCCACACGCAGCATCAGGACTGGGGCGCCCCAAGGTTGTGTCCTCTCTCCGCTGCTCTTCTCTCTCTATACGAACGACTGCACCTCAGCGAACCCGACTGTGAAGCTCCTGAAGTTTGCAGATGACACCACTGTCATCGGCCTCATCAAAGACGGTGACGAGTCTGCATATCGACAGGAAGCGGAGCGGCTGGAGCTGTGGTGCGGGCGACACAACCTGGAGCTGAACACGCTCAAGACGGTAGAGATGATCGTGGACTTCAGGAGGCATCCTTCGCCACAGCTGCCCCTCACGTTGTCCAGCTGCCTTGTGCCAACCGTCGAGACCTTCAAGTTCCTGGGAATTACAATCTCTCAGGACCTGAAGTGGGCGAACAACATCAACTCCGTCCTCAAAAAGGCCCAGCAGAGGATGTACTTCCTGCGGCTTCTGAGAAAGCACGGCCTGCCACCGGAGCTGCTGAGACAGTTCTACACAGCGGTCATCGAATCGGTCCTGTGTTCTTCCATCACAGTCTGGTTTGGTGCTGCTACAAAAAAGGACAAACTCCGACTGCAACGGACAATCAAAACTGCTGAAAGGATTGTCGGTACCCCCCTACCCACCATTGAGGACTTGCACGCTGCCAGAACTAAGACAAGGGCGTGCAAAATCCTCTCGGACCGTCTGCACCCCGGTCACCAGCTCTTCCAGCTCCTTCCCTCAGGTAGGCGCTACCGATCAACGCAAACTAGAACTAGTAGACATTCCAACAGCTTCTTCCCTCTTGCGATCAACTTCTTAAACACCTAACCTATAATTCCATTACAACAAGCTGGAAAGTTTTTGACTTGAGTTCGTTGTCACCTTTCTGTGGGGCCAATTATGTATGACTCGTGCACTCACTGTAGTTGTCTCGCCATGCTGCACTATTTGCATATACTGGCCACTTATGCCAGAGTAGCATCTGCTCCATTTGCACACTGATTGAGGAGTATCTGTAACATTTGCACAACCAACACAAATCTAATCAAATCTAATCAAATCTAATCAAATCTAATCAAATCTAATCAAATCTAATCAAATCTAATCAAATCTAATCAAATGCCATCTGTCCAGGGTGAGACACTTTCCAGTCTGCCTGCTCGATGCTCTCTTTGACTACTTTGGTCTGTCTTAGTAGTGTTGGTGTTCGTTTTGCTGAAGTACAGTATGTCCGTGAAGGAATTTCAAATGTGTTTCCCAACCTTTTAGCTCTCGATTGTGCTATCAGTAACAAAACCTGGTTGAAATGTCTCACAAATTGATGGTTGGCCTCGGCTTGCTTCTTGCTTGTGGCTGATTGTGGCTTTTCATATTACTTATATTTCACGACTTGTCGACGGCGGCGGTGGTCGGAAAACAGTTAATTGCATGCCCGTCATGTTTTTTTCCTCAATTGTTTTTTACGACTGCAAAACCAAAATGTGTCCATACTTTTCCTCACATACGTTACTGATTTAACTTTGATGGACATTCAGTGGCCTGGATTCAACCTTTGCAGATTCCGCTCGTGAAGTTTTGCGTTCTGCACTGCGCACTTCTCATCCTGCGCAGTAAGCAGTGGATGTGATTTGCTTCTTAGACTGGCCCATTCAATCGCGCCAGAAAAAAAACAACACAGTTTGATACTCCCATGTTCCCAAACGTAATCGAGTCACGCTGAACAATTTATCATTAAAAGTGGTAAAAAAATAAAGAAATAAAAAATTATTTAAAAAACACACATTCATCCATCTCAAGTCTGCCGTACGAAAATGAAATCTAATCTAATCTAATTTAATCTTATCTAATCGAATCGAATCGAATCGAATCTAATCTAATCTAATGTTATCTAATCTCATCAAATCTCATCCTAGGAATATGAATCGATACATCGATATTAAAAATGGATCATTGCGACCTGAATAATAATAATAATAATGATTTCTCCTTCCCTGGCCCTATCGCGACACTACCGGTATAAATCATTGTGTGCTTGTTTTTGTGTGTGTGTGTGCTTTGTGTGGGTGTATTTTGTGATGGGCTGGCCTCTTGAATATTTTTTTGCGATTTTAATTGTCTGTTTTGAAATTTGTTTTAACACTGTATCTACTAATATTGAAACAATACTTCCACGTTTTGTGAAGCTCATTTGTTTGTAATATCTTTCTATTGGGTTTAAGCAAGGCGGCACGGTGGGCGACTGGTTAGAGCGTCAGCCTCACAGTTCTGAGGACCCGGGTTCAATCCCCGGCCCCGCCTGTGTGGAGTTTGCATGTGGCTTTTCTCCGCGCACTCCGGTTTCCTCCCACATCCCAAAAAACATGCTTTAGTTGGAGACTCTAAATTACCCCTAGCCATGACTGTGAGTGCGAATGGTTGTTTGTTTCTCTGTGCCCTGTGATTGGCTGGCAACCAGTTCAGGGTGTACCCTGCCTCCTACCCGATGACAACTGGGATAGGCTCCAGCACCCCCGCAACCCAAGTGAGGAGAAGTGGCTCAGAAAATGGATGGATGGATGGATGGATGGGTTTAAGCTTGGACATTGGTTCAGTTTGTTCCAAAATCACTCCATGATTTAAAATGCATTAGTGGTTATACAGCCACATATAGCATGCAGGTGTTGGCGGTATAGGGGTGAACATAGCTGCCTTCCAAGCAGTTGACCCGGGTTCGATTCCCGGCCAACGCAATATTTTTTTTAATGCAGCCCTATGGGGGCGCACAAGTCAGTGCAAACTGCAGGCCGGTCCCAAGCCCGGATAAATGCAGGAAGGGCATCCGGCTTAAAACTTTGCCAAACAAATATGAGCGTTCATCCAAATAATTCCATACCGGATCGGTGGTGGCCCGGGTTAACAACTTCCACCACCGGCACCGTCAACCTGCAGGGCGCCATTGAAAATTCAGCTACTGTGGGTCGAAGTCAAAGAAGAAGAAGAGGTGGAAACCGGGTTCTTCGGCAGAAAGAGAAGAGGAAAGCACAGAGCCTAGAACTGAATGTGGGGACTTTGAATGTTGGGACTATGACTACGGAAAACTGTGGGGGATGTAGTACCCAAAAGCGGACATGCAGTTATTGGCAGAGCAGCCCACCAAGTAACCAACTCACAAGCAGAATTGAATATTTACAAATGATAAGTCATCATGGAGGATATTTAAGCATTACTGAAGTCCGAATTCTTTTGAGAGGGTTTTGAGCAGTTATCAAGCCAACAATCTTTTCTTCGTATTTCAACATCAATGGAATTCCGACAGCCATTTGTGCGTTTATTCGTACTATCCTTGTCTTTTCGGACACTAACCTGCCTATGTTTTAAAACAAAGTGTCTTACGAGATAAGTGGACCATCTGTTCGGCTGCGTTAATTCCACGCGCAGGTAATTCAACCTTAAGAACTGGCGTCCAGAAGTTTTGGGGAGTTTTTTTTCCTTGTTTTCTTTCCTGCTTTGTAAGCAGCTGCTGTGACACTAAGGCTTGTTCAAGAAATCTCATTGATTTCGCGCGAAAGGTCCCCGGTTCGAGACTGGGTGGAAATGTCTTATGTGTTGTCTTTCTTGCTTGTCAGATAGTATTGAAATGGGAATCAGGACAGAGAGGCTGGAGACCAAATATGTCAAACTCAGGCCCACGATGTAATTATATTTGGCCCGCAGGACCATATTAACTGTGGATTAGAGCTGGACCGCCAGTATATAGCACATGCGCCACTGATATTACAAATCCCAGAATGCTTTGCTTGTGTGTCGGGCCATCAGTCTCGACTGGCGAGCGCCCCTTCCCTTTCTGTTGTACCCGTTAGCAACTATGCTACCGGTCTCCTCGAGCAAATTTCCACTTCCCCTTTCCCACAAATGGCCAAACGAAAGATGGAAAACGGTGAACTTCCAAGACAGGTGGGAGGCAGATTGTCTGTTCACTAAAGTCAAAGACAGACCTGTTTGTCGTGTGCGGAGCAACGTGACTGGAACCAAGAATAGAACATAATTGAATTCATGTTTTCATTTTTTTAATGCCCTTTATCAACTCCTAGGCAGGGACTGTTAATAGTTTGAAGTTTGGATTTTTATTGAAGGACATTCTTATTTTTTGGGTTATTTTGTTGTTGGCCTTTGAAAAAAGATTGACGTCAAAAAGAAAGGCCCAGCACAGGATGTACTTCCTGCGGCTTCTGAGAAAGCACGGCCTGCAACCGGAGCTGCTGAGACAGTTCTACACAGCGGTCATCGAATCAGTTCTGTGTTCTTCCATCGCAGTCTGGTTTGGTGCTGCTACAAAAAAGGACAAACTCCGACTGCAACGGACAATCAAAACTGCTGAAAGGATTGTCTGTACCCCCCTACCCACCATTGAGGACTTGCACGCTGCCAGAACTAAGACAAGCACGTGGAAAATCCTCTCGGACCCTCCGCACCCCGGTCACCAGCTCTTCCAGTTCCTTCCCTCAGGTAGGCGCTACGTTTTTTTTCTTCAATTGTTTCTTATGACTGCAAAACCAAAAAGTGTCCATACTTTTCATCACATACGTTACTGATTTAATTTTGATTGACATTCAGTGACCTGGATTCAACCTTTTCAGATTCCACTCGTGAAGTTTTGCATTCTGCACTGCACACTTCTCATCCTGCGCAGTGCGCAGTGGACCATGCGAGATGTGATTTGCTTCTGAGACTGGCCCATTCAATCGCGCCAGAAAAAAAACAACACAGTTTGGTACTCCCATGTTCCCAAACTTAATCGAGTCACGCTGAACAATTTATCATGAAAAGTGGGAAAAAAATAAAGAAATAAAAAATAATTAAAAAACACACATTCATCCATCTCAAGTCTGCCGTACGAAAATCAAATCTAATCAAATCTAATCAAATCTCATCCTAAAAATATGAATCGATACATCGATATTAAAAATGGATCATTGCGACCTGAATAATAATAATAATAATGATTACTCCTTCCCTGGCCCTATTGCGACACTACCGGTATTAATCCGGGCTGGTCTGTCAATGGCTGCTTGTCTTTTTTCCCAAAAAACATGCATGGTAGGTTAATTGACAACTCTAAATTGCCCGTAGGCATGACTGTGAGTGCGAATGGTTGTTTGTTTCTATGTGCCCTGCGATTGGCTGGCAACCAGTTCAGGGTGTACCCTGCCTCCTGCCCGATGACAGCTGGGATAGGCTCCAGCACGCCCGCAACCCTCGTGAGGAGAAGCGGCTCAGAAAATGGATGGATGGATGTTCAAGAGCCCAGCCCATCACAAAATACACTCACACAAAAGCACACACACACACATAAACAAGCGCACAGTGATTAATACCGGTAGTGTCGCAATAGGGCCAGGGAAGGAGTAATCATTATTATTATTATTATTCAGGTCGCAATGATCCATTTTTAATATCGATGTATCGATTCATATTTTTAGGATGAGATTTGATGAGATTAGATAACATTAGATTTTCGTACGGCAGACTTGAGATGGATGAATGTGTGTTTTTTAATTATTTTTTATTTCTTTATTTTTTTCCCACTTTTCATGATAAATTGTTCAGCGTGACTCGATTAAGTTTGGGAACATGGGAGTACCAAACTGTGTTGTTTTTTTTCTGGCGCGATTGAATGGGCCAGTCTCAGAAGCAAATCACATCTCGCATGGTCCACTGCGCACTGCGCAGGATGAGAAGTGTGCAGTGCAGAATGCAAAACTTCACGAGTGGAATCTGAAAAGGTTGAATCCAGGTCACTGAATGTCAATCAAAATTAAATCAGTAACGTATGTGATGAAAAGTATGGACACTTTTTGGTTTTGCAGTCATAAGAAACAATTGAAGAAAAAAAACGTAGCGCCTACCTGAGGGAAGGAACTGGAAGAGCTGGTGACCGGGGTGCGGAGGGTCCGAGAGGATTTTCCACGTGCTTGTCTTAGTTCTGGCAGCGTGCAAGTCCTCAATGGTGGGTAGGGGGGTACAGACAATCCTTTCAGCAGTTTTGATTGTCCGTTGCAGTCGGAGTTTGTCCTTTTTTGTAGCAGCACCAAACCAGACTGCGATGGAAGAACACAGAACTGATTCGATGACCGCTGTGTAGAACTGTCTCAGCAGCTCCGGTTGCAGGCCGTGCTTTCTCAGAAGCCGCAGGAAGTACATCCTCTGCTGGGCCTTTCTTTTTGACGTCAATCTTTTTTCAAAGGCCAACAACAAAACAACCCAAAAAATAAGAATGTCCTTCAATAAAAATCCAAACTTCAAACTATTAACAGTCCCTGCCTAGGAGTTGATAAAGGGCATTAAAAAAATGAAAACATGAATTCAATGATGTTCTATTCTTGGTTCCAGTCACGTTGCTCCGCACACGACAAACAGGTCTGTCTTTGACTTTAGTGAACAGACAATCTGCCTCCCACCTGTCTTGGAAGTTCACCGTTTTCCATCTTTCGTTTGGCCATTTGTGGGAAAGGGGAAGTGGAAATTTGCTCGAGGAGACCGGTAGCATAGTTGCTAACGGGCACAACAGAAAGGGAAGGGGCGCTCGCCAGTCGAGACTGATGGCCCGACACACAAGCAAAGCATTCTGGGATTTGTAATATCAGTGGCGCATGTGCTATATACTGGCTCTAATCCACAGTTAATATGGTCCTGCGGGCCAAATATAATTACATCGTGGGCCTGAGTTTGACATATTTGGTCTCCAGCCTCTCTGTCCTGATTCCCATTTCAATACTATCTGACAAGCAAGAAAGACAACACACAAGACATTTCCACCCAGTCTCGAACCGGGGACCTTTCGCGCGAAATCAATGAGATTTCTTGAACAAGCCTTAGTGTCACAGCAGCTGCTTACAAAGCAGGAAAGAAAACAAGGAAAAAAAACTCCCCAAAACTTCTGGACGCCAGTTCTTAAGGTTGAATTACCTGCGCGTGGAATTAACGCAGCCGAACAGATGGTCCACTTATCTCGTAAGACACTTTGTTTTAAAACATAGACAGGTTAGTGTCCGAAAAGACAAGGATAGTACGAATAAACGCACAAATGGCTGTCGGAATTCCATTGATGTTGAAATACGAAGAAAAGATTGTTGGCTTGATAACTGCTCAAAACCCTCTCAAAAGAATTCGGACTTCAGTAATGCTTAAATATCCTCCATGATGACTTATCATTTGTAAATATTCAATTCTGCTTGTGAGTTGGTTACTTGGTGGGCTGCTCTGCCAATAACTGCATGTCCGCTTTTGGGTACTACATCCCCGACAGTTTTCCGTAGTCATAGTCCCAACATTCAAAGTCCCCACATTCAGTTCTAGGCTCTGTGCTTTCCTCTTCTCTTTCTGCCGAAGAACCCGGTTTCCACCTCTTCTTCTTCTTTGACTTCGACCCACAGTAGCTGAATTTTCAATGGCGCCCTGCAGGTTGACGGTGCCGGTGGTGGAAGTTGTTCACCCGGGCCACCACCGATCCGGTATGGAATTATTTGGATGAACGCTCATTTTTGTTTGGCAAAGTTTTAAGCCAGATGCCCTTCCTGCATTTATCCGGGCTTGGGACCGGCCTGCAGTTTGGACTGACTTGTGCCCCCCCCATAGGGCTGCATTAAAAAAAATCTTGCATTGGCCGGGAATCGAACCCGGGGCAACTGCTTGGAAGGCAGCTATGTTCACCCCTATACCACCAACACCTGCATGCTATATGTGGCTGTATAACCACTGATGCATTTTAAATCATGGAGTGATTTTGGAACAAACTGAACCAATGTCCAAGCTTAAACCCATCCATCCATCCATCCATTTTCTGAGCCACTTCTCCTCACTTGGGTTGCGGGGGTGCTGGAGCCTATCCCAGTTGTCATCGGGTAGGAGGCAGGGTACACCCTGAACTGGTTGCCAGCCAATCACAGGGCACAGAGAAACAAACAACCATTCGCACTCACAGTCATGCCTACGGGTAATTTAGAGTCTCCAATTAAAGCATGTTTTTGGGATGTGGGAGGAAACCGGAGTGCCCGGAGAAAAGCCACATGCAAACTCCACACAGGCGGGGCTGGGGATTGAACCCGGGTCCTCAGAACCGTAAGGCTGACGCTCTAACCAGTCGCCCACCGCGCCGCCTTGCTTAAAAGCAATAGAAAGATGTTACAAACAAATGAGCTTCACAAAACGTGGAAGTATTGTTTCAATATTAGTAGATACAGTGTTAAAAAAAATTTCAAAACAGACAATTAAAATCGCAAAAAAATATTCAAGAGGCCAGCCCATCACAAAATACACCCACACAAAGCACACACACACACATAAACAAGCACACTGTGATTTATACCGGGAGTGTCGCGATAGGGCCAGGGAAGGAGAAATCATTATTTTTGTTATTATTCAGGTCGCAATGATCCATTTTTAATATCGATGTATCGATTCATATTCCTAGGATGAGATTTGATGAGATGAGATTACCTTCGATTTGATTCGATTCGATTCGATTAGATAAAATTAGATGAGATTAAATTAGATTAGATTAGATTTCATTTTCGTACGGCAGACTTGAGATGGATGAATGTGTGTTTTTTTAATAATTTTTTATTTCTTTATTTTTTTACCACTTTTAATAATAAATTGTTCAGCGTGACTCGATTAAGTTTGGGAACATGGTAGTATCAAACTGTGTTGTTTTTTTTCTGGCGCGATTGAATGGGCCAGTCTAAGAAGCAAATCACATCTCCCATGATCCACTGCGCACTGCGTAGGATGAGAACTGCGTAGGATGAGAAATGCGCAGTGCAGAACGCAAAACTTCATGAGTGGAATCCGCAAAGGTTGAATCCAGGCCACTGAATGTCCATCAAAGTTAAATCAGTAACGTATGTGATGAAAAGTATGGACACATTTTGGTTTTGCAACAACATGACGGGCATGCAATTAACTGTTTTCCGACCACCGCCGCCGTCGACAAGTCGTGAAATATAAGTAATATGAAAAGCCACAATCACCCACAAGCAAGAAGCAATCCGAGGCCAACCATCAATTTGTGAGACATTTCAACCAGGTTTGTTCCTGATAGCACAATCGAGAGCTAAAAGGTTGGGAAACACATTTGAAATTCCTTCACGGACATACTGTACTTCAGCAAAACGAACACCAACACTACTAAGACAGACCAAAGTAGTCAAAGAGAGCATCGAGCAGGCAGACTGGAAAGTGTCTCACCCTGGACAGATGGCAACTTGAACATTGTCCCAGATGATCGCACTACTCGTCACTTTAAACCGCATACACTCCTTGAAGTCTCAGCGCCCTTTGCACAATGGTCATTGCACCGGACTATTGCAATATTAGTCGTTCGAACTGCTCTAAGTGCTAGAGGACTCTGCATCTTTTTGCACAATTGTTTTTTGTCAATGTCTTTATGTCCCCAAAGTGTTCTGTAAATTGACTGTTTGTTGTACTAGAGCGGCTCCAACTACCGGAGACAAATTCCTTGTGTGTTTTGGACATACTTGGCAAATAAAGATGATTCTCATTCTGATTCTGATTCTGATCACGAGCTACTCAGAGCTCCTTAACTATGATGTCACACATCGTGACTAGTGAGTGAGTACTAATAAATACGATTAGAACATGCATAAATGAGGTGTGGTTGTTCAATTACAATAAGATTTTCATCATTTTTCAAAACATCAGAAGTAGCAAGTAAACCGATTGTCAATCCAACCTGTCATTTGCATTTTATTCAAATAAAGTGTGAATGCATTTTCCATTATTATCATTTGCCAGAATGGGTGGTTAGTGCTTGCTTTTTTTGTTTTTCCAAAATTAACTTTACCTGATATCTTTACAAAAAACAAAACCAATTTAGGAAATTTCACCTGCACTGTCCAGTATCCAAGTATTTATTTCAGTCACACTGGTTACATTTAAAAAAAAAAATATTGAATCTATTTCCAATTACTGGTTTTGGATCGTATCGTTCTAGATAAAACATTGTCCTTGAATCAAATCAGCCACCACGTATTGTGATACGAATCGAGTCACTGCCAAAATGAATCGTTACACCCCTAGTGGTTAGTACTATGCGTTGTGGCTCCAGCAACCCCGGTTGAAATCTGGGTCACGGCAGGTACAAAGTCCGCCAATGACTTTTAAAAAAAAAAAAGTTTTTTATTTATTTTAATTTTTATGATTTTTTTTTTAGTGTTGCTGCTGCTTCTGGTGGCATCGTAACAATCCTCCATAGGGGCTTGCAGAGGAGGTGGCGTCTGCATGGGGCTAGTGGTGACTAGCCCCATGCACGTCTGACTTCGGATCAGCAGATTCTAGGTTCGACTCCTGGCTAGCTTGTCGTAGTTTAACATGTGGTGGTCAACCCGAGACAAAATTGCTGTGTTGGACATGTTCACCTGAAACATCTGGGTTACGCTAATGTCAAGTAGGCGGCCAGGCCACATAAAGCGATGTAACAAAAGGTTGTAATTGGCTTATGTAGCTGGGTTCATGTGATTGAGCTTAGCCCCAGTTTCAATTCCTGGTTCAACCACCAGAGGTTGCCAAACCAAATTTAGGTTTCAATTCCTGGTTCAACCACCAGAGGTCGACAAACCAAATTTAGATCATGATGTATGAGTCGCCAGATCAAGCATAAGTCTTCTTAAATATCTTAATACTGTTAAACCCCCTATCATAGTAAACAAACACATACAGAAGTCAACTGATTATAATCATTTGTTTGATTTTAAATCCTTGAGATAATTTTGATGTTCTCTTTGATGTTATAACTCAGATGTTCTTTTGGAAATCATTGATACAAAGTACATCAAGCCTAGTATATAAACAATTGTTTGATTTTATATCCTTGAGATAATTTTGATGTTCTCTTTGATGTTATAACACAGATGTTCTTTTGCAAATCATTGATAAAAAGTACATCAAGCCTAATAAGGCTGTTATATATTATTCTTACTTTTGTATTATTATTATGCAATGCTTTGGAATAGCTTTTATTCAAAAACTGTGACCTGTGTAAGGTTGTCTCTCTCAGACGAAATAACACATGCTGTAAAACAAAGACAAAGAAGCACGGACCTGTTGAATGCATGAGAGAATTGTATTCACATGAATGTATATACATTTAATTGACATTTAACATATACACATGTATTGCAGAATGCTTGGAGATTAACATGGTGTGATGAAATGTATTGGTTGTGTTCAAGACATATGAAATGTGCTTGTAATTGAATGAATTTACTGAAGAACCTACAAGATATGAAATATGCTTGTAGTTGAATGTATGTACTGAGAACCTATTTGGGTGAGCAAAAAAGAGGTCAAGTCAGGATGACGCTGACAGTGAAAACTACTGATGTAGAAACAGGTGCTTCCCACTCAGGTCAAAGTCAGGACACTGAACGGGTAATAGAAAAAATAATAGCGAGGAGCGTGTGTCAGAAGAAGTAAACAAAAGGATTATTTTTAGAAAAAGGGAGGTTCTGAAACCAAGGTTATAAAAGCCCCACACACTGACAAACGGGGCTCCTTATTCTCTCGAGATAGGGAGACACACGTTCTTTTTCCATCGCAATGATCAGGGACAGGCTGGCAGGAGGAATTCATTTTTTAATCTTCCTCTTTAATTGGGCAAGACTAAAAGAATATTATAATAAGGTAACTAATAGAACCGCTATTGACTTTGCGTGGACAGGAAAAAGGGCTAGTCAGCTGTCCAGGGATTCGTAAGTTCCAAATTATCTTATTATTAATTGGCATCACGTCTCCGTAGGACTTGATCACTCCTTAAGGCTCACTCAAAAGGTAATACTTGTTTTATGATTTATTACTTTTAAACTACTTCTACTTCTTTTCAATTTTTGTTACTCTTATTATTGTTTATTTTATTTTACAAACCCTTACTGTCATATTATCGATTTAACCTTAAGTAATCACTGAAATAAATACCTTGCTTTAATTCTATTCTATCTTTGTCATTCTTATAATGAGAATTTGTCTCAATTTCAACACTCAACCTCTTATAAGTGATTGAACTTCGCCGATACCAATACCACCGGATCGTATCACTATCCCAAAAAAGTCATCTATATCACTTCGGCTTAATACCAAAAACAAATCCATACGGTCCTAACAAGGATTGTTAAATCTACTAGGTCATTAATAAGTGCAAACGATTTTTAAGAGATGGAGCTGCTGTAAAAATGGAGTAGTCATTTTAATTACCCTTTCACTCGGTGTGGTTACTCATCCAGGGGTGATAAGTGAGGGCAGACCGGATTGGCTCCGTAAAACTCAAGGCAGTTAGCACACCTAGGCGAATTCATCTCGACACCGGCTTAACCGGCTGAAGATTGGAAACATATGGGAACATGAGTAAAACAAGGACAGGAGACAGAGGATTGGCAGCAAATAGAAAACAAACTGGAATACAGTGCATCAACTGGTCTAATTAGGAAGGCGATGTTTAGGACAATACAGGGGGATGAGGGGAAACACATGCATCCTGTTTGATTAGACCAAATGATCCTCACTGAAATTGATGAAGAAATATTAAAACAAGTTCCAAAAAAATTATGGTCCACAGGACCATTTGATGTAGGCCTTATTAAAGGGGCTTTACCAGTACAAATTAGACCCAAAACAGAATATAGACCAGGGATTCGTCAATATCCATTAAAACCAGATGCACATGAAGAAATCAAACTGGTAATTGAAGCACTAATTATGGCAGGAGTTATAGTGGAGTGCCCAGAATCAACATGTAACACACCCATTTTTCCCGTAAAAAAGGCCCCACCTTCAGTGGGTTGGAGACTTACAGGCAGTAAATACTGCAGTAATACAGAGAGCAGCATGCGTACCAGATCCACACACATTGTTAAATTCATTAAGACCAGACGCTACTGTGTTTACAGTAGTGAACATAAGTAATGCATTCTTTTCTGTACCAATAGAAAAGAACAGTCAATTTTGGTTTGCATTTACATTTGAGGGCAAAAAATATACATTTACTAGATTACCGCAAGGTTACTGTGAAAGTCCAACCATTTATTCACAAGTAATGAGAACAAGCATGTCTAAATTCACTCCCCCAGGAGGGAGCCAAATTTTACTATATGTAGATGATGTTCTCCTGGCATCTCCAGATGGAGAGACATGCAAAAATTCATTGGCCTTACTGCATCATCTCGCAGAAGAGGGACATAAAGTTAACAAAAATAAATTGCAATGGTGTAAAAGGCAAGTCAAATATCTAGGCCATAATTTAAGTGTAGGAGGAAGGACTTAATTAGAAGACAGAAAAGCTATAGTCTTAAAAGCCCCTAAACCACAGACGAAGAAACATATGATGTCATTTTTAGGTCTGACAAATTATTGTAGAGCATGGATTCCAAACGATGCAGAAATTGTTGCACCATTGTCAAAATTAATGTTTGAAGCCAACCTTATGATTGGTCCAGTTGGTCACTAAAAAACAGCAAAAGAACATAGAAAGAAGTTTAACATAAGCAAAACGGCCCATTGTTTAATATTGAAATACAAATCAAGTCCCCTAGTGTGTTTGATGATGAGCTTGTGGGCATATTCTGGCGGAAAAGATCCCCAATTCCGAGTAGCATTGTGCTATGGGAACCGTGTTAAACCAGAAATGCCATTGAAAACTTCAAAGAAAGGTGGACAAATTTTAATGGTTAACAACATAACTACTGATGATTGGTTCCTTGTTGTCACAGGAGTTTCAGGACAAAATAACAATTGGTTACCATTGGTGGAACAAGCAGCAAATGTAACGAGAAAAGATTGTGTGGTTTGCATGGGTCCCAGGCCTTTGTTGCGCATAGTTCCGGCACAATTATCACAAGATTGTATGATTCCATTAATGAACGCTACTGTACCAACTGAGAGGTGTAAATCATGGGATCCTATATATCCCGTAACAAAAGCAGATAAACACAAACCAATGTTTTCTACTTTAGTAGCACCGAATAATTTCACTTGTGTAAACATGATTAGTAAAGGCAAAAAATTAGGACCACTGAACGACACACAGTGTAAAGTAACCTTAAAAGTCGGACCTAATTTTATGCCAGAATCACGGAGCAACATCTGGTGGTGGTGCAGAGATGATAGACTGTTTGATAGATTACCTAAAGATATATCTGGATTGTGCGCTATTATCACTTTGATATTGCATGTGTCAGTATAACCTATGCCTGTTCAAGATTTAATGGAAAGGGCACCAATGTTTTTGTCCAATCTAGAACATAGACAAAAAAGAGATTTTTGTCCTGGCAGGGGCAAAATAATCCAACGTACATCGACGCCATAGGTGTTCCTCGTGGGGTTCCTAATCAATACAAATTAGCTGACCAAGTGGCAGGAGGATTTGAGTCCTTCATATGCTGGTGGTGTACGATTAATAAAAATGTTGATAGGATAAACTATATCCACTTCAATGTACAGAGATTAGGAAATTGGACTCAGAGTGGGTTGGAAACTGTGCATGAGCAGCTCAAGGCTACCTCTTTAATGACGTTTAAAAGCATTTCAATTATTTTCAAAGGGGAAAATGGCTTTGACATACAAGACAATTGAGTGACTCACTGTTTGAAGAATTGTATTTTATTAAGGATCCCATTTACAATTTTCAATCTTTCCACCAAAAGTCAAAAGTCTCATCACAATCTAGTTCTATCAATCATTTGCTCATTTTAAAACATTGGACAAAAGTATTTTGACGCGAGTGATAATTCTCAGCATTTGTCCACAGCAGGCTTTTAGCAGATGCAGAGAAAACTAAAATATTGATAAAATAAAAAATGGCAGACCGAATACTAATGTATTATATAATACTAATGTAGAATTTTGTCAATCAGTATGATAGTAATTTCCTTTAATATTAAACATTTACTTTTTCATTTCAAGCTTCTTCATCACTGCTGATATCACCAGCACACTTCTATGTCTTCGCCTGATACTGAAAAGAGAATCTTTGGCCACAAACTGAGCATGCAAAAGGTTTCTCACCAGTGTGGGTTCTTGTGTCTTTTTTAATTTCCCCTCTGAGTGAATCTTTTACTACACACTGAGCAGGAAAAATGTTTCTCAATAGTGTGGGTTCTTGAGTGTATTTCTAAGTTTCAACTTCCAAGAGAATCTTTGACCACAAACTGAGTAGGCAAAATCTTTCCCTTCTGTTTGTATTTTCATGTGTTGTTTCAAATTACTCTGAAAAGCAAATATTTTCTCACAGAGAACATTTCCATC